>NW_012104965.1:488572-521775 GCF_000951045.1 Mandrillus leucophaeus | reverse complement strand
AAAAAAAAAAAAAAAAAAGAAATCACACATGACTTTGGATTACCATTATTATATTTTGGGCTGGTTTAAAATGTCAGCTTTGGGGGAATGAAAGACACTGGAGTCTACTTGAGGGTGGAGGGTGGGAGGAAGAAAAGAAGCACAAATAATAAATACTGGGTACTGGACTTTATGCATGGGTGATGAAATAATCTGTACAACAAACCCCTGTGACACGAGTTCACCTGTGTAACAAACCTTCACATGTACTCCCGAACCTAAAATATTTATTAAAAAAAAAAAAAAAAAAGACAACACTAGGCACAGCTAACTCTAATTGGAAACTCACAAATTTTGCTCAATCCAGGGTAATAAAGTCCAGAAATGCTCCCTGCACTGCTGTCCCTCTGAAGAGCCATGGTAGTCTATTTGGCCCAAACCCTTTCGTGGCCATGTGCTATGGCTGCCCTGAGGAAGTCCTATGGCCTTCGATATTCCCATAAAGCCACATACTCAAGAGTCGGAGAGTCAGGATGTGGTGGGAGTACCAGGTCGGCAGTAGCAGCCTTCCTACAGGATGGTCCTGCTCAGCCACAGAAGGTGAACATGTGTCTGTTGGAATTTTTAGGCAACCACATCTGCATCCAATAAGCCTTAGAGGCAGTCTTTTTGTCTCATTTCTTTGAGGTTGATGAAATATTGCCCTTCTTGCAACACCCAATCATCAGTTATAAATCTTGCACATGGCAGAACAAATAAAACTGCAAATTAGAAGACCTCATCCTAGTCCTAAATAATTGTGCGACCTTGGGAAAGTCATTTGACCTCTTAACTGCACAAAGAAAATTTACCAGCTTGATTTCTCTTGAGTGTTGTGTGTCTTCACCACCATGCCCTTTGCTCAAATTCTGTTTTTCCTAACACACTCCCATACTTTCTCTACCCATTATCTAAATTCCATTGATTTTTAAGCCCAGCTTTTCAAGTTCACTTCCTTTGTGATAGTATTTTCTGATCATCCTTCTTGACCATGATCTCTTCTTTATACCTGTCACTCTAGTTTGACACACAAAATGACAGTTTCATCTTTTCTGCCTTTGTGGAGTGCTCATCTTGGAATCAACATTCACTCCCAGTGACACCACATGGTGTCTCTTAGTGGTTTTACATTTCTATATCCCCCACAAGGCTTTGTACAGACTAATTATTTAATGTAGATTAACTGCACAATCTTTTCTCACAGAAAGCCTTTACTGGTTAAATAACAAAACTGGTATGCACTTGGATGAGCTAATTAGCTTCTGACATTTTCTCTGTTTGCAAAATAAAAGAATCAAAACAGGATACTTCTCATCCCAGGATGTTACAAGAAACAGTCTTTTAAAATGAATAATTGTTGACTAAGAAACAAAATGCACAGGTGCATCTGCCTGCTTAGATTAAGAATGCTTCCTTTAAGTAATAATGTTATTTTCCCTCTGTGAAGGATTTCCTGACATCATCAGACAAGCTTATTTTTAACAATAATATTTACTGAATATTACAAAAAACGGGGCACTTTATTAAGTACTTAGTGTACGCTATTTTATTTCATGTTCACAATCACCCTATGCATTACTTATTATTAACCTTATTTCTTAGATGGGGCAATTGAAGCTTAAGGGATTAAATAATTTAGCAAAAATCAGCAGCTAGCATCAGAGCCAGAATTTGTATGTAGGTGAGTCTGACTCCAAAGCCTATGCACTTAGTTATTGCATTATTTTACTTTGCTGTAGATGACTTAACATCATACAGCCTTTTAGTTGTTGTTTGCTCGCTGGTCATTTGAGAATACTGTCAGTTCTTTGGAAGAGAGTATAATGTATTTTCATTTCCATGTCTTTAGTGTCTGGCAAACAGTAGGTGGTCAATGAAAGCTAAAGGAATGCAGACAGAAAGGGAAAATAAGAATGAGAGAAACTACAATAAGCCTTGAGCTAGGTGACTGTAACAAGGGCGAATAAACACCACCAAAACTATAAAAGGCAGAGGATGAAGGGAGTCTCTCCTGCTGTTAAGAAAGACCAATGGCAGGGTTAGAAAAAAAAAAGGCAGCTAGGAGGCAGGACTAACTTGCAGCTCCCACTCAGATGGACAGAGCAGCATATGGAGACTCACATCATGAACTTTTCTCCAAGAACTACTGCAAGAATATACCAGGAAAGCCAAGTGAATCCACAGACCCTTTGAAGCAAGTGGGTTGCCACTGCATGCTCCAAGAGACACCCGAAGAACCGTGAGTATCCAAAGTTTGAAATGGGGTTCTTCTGCCCCCAAACATGCACCCTCACTGGGGAACCTGAAGGTCCAAATCATAGAAGAGGAATTTGACCTTACCTAGAGCTGAGACAAATTTAGAGAGCCAAGTGAAATATAGGGGTAGAAGAAACAGTGGGAAGAGCACTGTGGGTGCTCTCAATCCCCAGGGAAGCCATTTCTGACTTTGTCTCACATGTGTCCTTGGGGAGGGCTGCCAGAGGAACTGGGAAAAGACTACAGGGAGAAGGAAACTTCTAGCTGAAGTGTGTAACAATTTTGACTGAATGTGACATTTCCTGGACAGAACCCTGGTGGTGAGGGGTGGGGGCTGGGGAATTGGAGCAGACTCAGCATAGAAGTTACCACAGGCAGGGAGGCACAAAACTTGAAAGCCCTACTTGCTTTCTCAGCAGGGAAGCTGGCAGCCTGGGGTAAGTTCTCAGCCCTGATCACTAGCTGCCTGGAAATAAACTTGGTGTTACTAGGGGGCATGGTGAGAGTGAGACCAGCCTTTTGGGCTGCATGGGAGCTGAGTGAGGACTGCAACTAACTTCTGGATTTCCCCCATTTCCCTGGTGACTTGCATGATGCACCAGAGGCAGCCATAATCTCCCTGGGAACGTAACTCCATTGGCCTGAGAACCACACCCCCATCCTCCACAGCAGCCACAGTAAGCCCTGCACAAAGAGGGTCTGAGCTCAGACATGCCTAATCCTGCCCCCTCCCGATGGTCTTTCTCTACCTGCCCTGGTAGCCAAAGACAAAGGACATAATCTCTTGGGAGCTCTATGATTCCACCCACCACCTGATCCTTTCTATACTACTGCAGTTGATGTTCTCTTGAAAGCACCATCTCCTGGCTGGAGCCTAACCAATACAAAACTACTACAATAAACAACACTTCAACCAAGGACCCTCACAGAGTCCACTTTACTCCCCTACCATCTCCATCAGAACAGATGCTGGTATCCATGGCTGAGAGACTTGAAGATGGCTCACAGGGCCCTGTGCAGACAACCCCTCATAAGAGCTGGAAGGCTGATAGCTCCACTGGGTGGCTAGATCCAGAGGAGAAATAACAATCACTATAGTTCAGCTCTCAGGGAGCCATATTCCTAAAGGAAGGGAGCGCCCTGTGGAATTAAAAGAATCTGAAGAGCAATCCTTGAGTGCCAGCCCTTCCCTCTGACATAATCTACCCAAATGAGAAAAAACAAAACAAAACAAAACAAAACAAAAACAAAAACAGAAAAACAATTCTGAAACTATGACAACAAAGTTTTATTAAAACCTCCAAAAGATCACACTAGCTCACCAGCAATGGATTCAAACCAAGAAGAAATCTCTGAGTTGCTGGAAAAAGAAATCAGAAGGTCAAATATTAATCTAATCAAGGAGACACCAGAGAAATGTGAAGTCCCAGTTAATAAATAAAAATAATAATAATACAATACATGAAGGGAAACATTTTCAGTGAAATAAGATAATTAAAAATAATCACAACTTCTGGAAGTGAAGGACACACTTAGAGAAATGCAAAATACACTAGAAAGTCTCAGGAATAGAATCAAACAAGTAGAAGAAAGAACTTCAGAGCTTGAAGACAAGGCTTTCAAATTAACTCAATCCAACAAAGACAAAGAAAAAAAAATAAAAGAAAATGAACAAAGCCTCCAAGAAGTTTGGGACTATGTTAAATTATGAAACCTAAGAATAATTGATGTTTGCAAGGGAGAAGAGAAATCTAAAAGTTTGGAAAATATATTTGAGATAATAATTGAGGGAAACCTCCCCAGCATTGCTAGAGATCTAGCCATCCAAATACACGAAGCTCAAAGGACACTTGGGAAATTTATCGTGAAAGATCATCACCTAGGCTCTTAGTTATCAGGTTATGTAAAGTCAAGACAAAGAAAAGAATCTTAAGTGCTGTGAGGTAAAAGCATCAGGTAATCTATAAAGTAAAACCTGTGAGATTAACAGAAGATTTCTCAGCAATAACTCTACAAGCTAGGAAGGATTGGGGTCCTATCTTTAGCCTCCTTAAACAAAATAATTATCATTCAAGAATTTTGTATCCAGTGAAACTCAGCTTCATAAATGAAGGAAAGATAAGGTCTTTTTTAGACAAACAAATGCTGAGAGAATTTGCCTCTACCAAGCCTGCACTACCACAACTGCTAAAAGGAGCTCTAAATCTTGAAATTAATCTTCAAAACACACCAGAATAGAACCTCCTTAAAGCATAAATCTCACAGGACCTATAAAACAAAAACATAATAAATTTTTTAAAAAACAAGGTATTCAGGCAACAAATGGCATGATGAATAGAATAGTACTTCACATCTTAATACTAACATTGAATATAAATGGCCTAAATATTGCACTTAAAAGGTACAGAATGGCACAATGGATAAGAATTCACTAACCAAATATCTTCTGTCTTTACGAGACTCACCTAACACATAAGGACTCACATAAACTTAAGGAAAAGGGATGGAAAAAGATATTCTATGCAAATGGACACCAAAAGTGAGGAGGAATAGCTATTCTTATATCAGAAGAAAACAAACTTTAAAGTAACAGCAGTTAAAAGAGACAAAGAGGGACATTATATAATGATAAAAGGACTTACCCAACAGGAAAATATTGCAATCCTAAATATACATGCACCTAACACTGGAGCTCACATATTTATAAAACAATTACCACTAGATCTAAGAAATAAGATAGATAGCAATACAATAATAGTGGAGGACTTTAATACTCTGACAATACTAGACAGGTCATCAAGACAGAAAGTCAACAAAGAAACAATGAATTTAAATATACCCTTGAACAAACGGACTTAACAGATATTTACAGAACATTCTACCCAACAACTGCAGAATATACATTCTATTCATCAGCACATGGAACATTCTCCAAGATAGACCATATGATAGGCCACAAAACAAGTCTCAATACATTAAAGACAATTGAAATTATATCAAGTACTCTCTCAGACCACAGTGGAATACAATTTGAAATCAACTCCAAAAAGAAACCTCAAAACCAAGCAAATACATGGAAATTAAATAACCTGCTCTTGAATGATCGTTCGGTCAACAATGAAATCAAGATGGAAGTTAACAAATTCTGTTAACTGAATGATGATAGTGGCACAACCTCTGGGATACAGCAAAGGTGGTGCTGAGAGGAAAGTCTGAAAGAGCACAAATAGACAATCTAAGGTCACACCTTGAGGAACTAGAGAAGCAAGAACAAACCAAACCCAAACCCAGCCGGAGAAAAGAAATAATAAAGATCAGAGCAGAACTAAATAAAATTGAAACAAACAAACAAAAAATGCCAAAGGCAAATGAAACAAAAATCTGGTTCTTGGAAAAGACAAATAAAATTGATAGACCATTAGCAAGATTAACCAAGAAAAGAAGAGACAAGATCCAAATAAGCTTAATTAGAAATGAAACAGAAGACATTACAATTGATGCCACAGAAATACAAAAGATCATTCAAGACTACTATGAACACCTTTATGCACATAAACTAGAAAACCTAGAGGAGATGGATAAATTCCTGGAAATATACAACTCTCCTGTATTAAACCAGGAAGAAATAGAAACTCTGAACAGACCAATAACAAGCAGCAATATTGAAATGGTAACTAAAACTTTGCCAGCAAAAAAAAAGTCCAGGACCAGGCAGATTCACAGCTGAATTCTATCAGACATTCAAAGAAGAATTGATACCAATACTATTGATGCTATTCCACGAGACAGAGAAAAACTCCTTCCTAAATAATTCCATGAAGCCAGTACCACCTTAATACCAAAACCAGGAAAAAACGTAACAAAAAAAGAAAAATACAGGCCAATATCACTGATGAACATATATGCAAAAGTCCTTAACAAAATACTAGCTAACTGAATCCAACAGCATATCAGAAAGACAATCCATCATGATCAAGTGGGTTTCATACCAGGGATATAGGGATGGTTTAACATATGCAAGTCATTAAATGTCATACACCACATAAACAGAATTAAAAACAAAAATTACATGATCATCTCAATAGAGGCAGAAAAAGCATTTGACATAATCTAGCATCTCTTTATGGTTAAAACCCTCAGCAAAACCTATATCAAAGGTACATACCTTAAAGTAATCAAAGCCATCTATGACAAACCCACAGCCAACAATATACTGAATGGGGAAAAGTTGAAATCATTTCCCCTGAGAACTGGAACAAAACAAGGATGCCCACTCTCATCATTTCTATTCAACATAGTACTGGAAGTCCTAACCAGAGTAATAAGACAAGAGAAAGAAATAAAGGGCATCTGAATTGGTAAAGAGGAAGTTAAACTGTCGCTGTTTGCTGTTGATATGATCATATTCCTAGAAAACTCTAAAGACTCCCCCCAACAGCTCCTAGAGCTGGTTAAAGAATTCAGCAAAGTTTCAGAATACAAAATTAATGTAGCTCTGCTATACACCAACACCAACCAAGCTGGGAATCAACTAAAAACCTCAACAGTTTTTATAATGGCTTAAAAAAATAAAATACCTAGGAATCTATCTAACCAAGGAAGTGAAAGACATAAGTTGGTGAAAGACCACTATGTTGGTTACTGATGAGGGGCTTGTATAGGTCAAGGATACTGACCTAAACCATTTCATAGCTCAGATGATCCATATGTCATCTGAGTTCTTAGTTGCAAACACAGAATCCACCCTAACTAGATTAAACAGAAAAGAAATTTAACACAGATCTTAGGGAGTGCACAGAGTTCCAAGGAGAGCCAAAGATTCAGGTTCAAAATCCCCTTGCAGAGGAGGTGTCCACACCACAGCCACTGCTGGAAACAAATACCTAGGCTCATATTGATGATGCTAGACCAGGGAAGCCTGAATCTCAGCCAATACTATACCCCAAAACTGGAAATCCCCTTTGTTAAATTTGGAGTCCCTGGGGTACCTGCATCATCACACTGCTATCTTCCTGATCAAAGAACAAGAGATTGCTCAGTTAAGCACAGCTTTATCCACTGACATCCACATTTCAAGACCTGAAACTATAAAACTACTAGAAGAAAACATATGGGAAAAATTCTGCAACATTGGTTTGAGTAATGATGTTTTGGATATGGATCCAAAAGCACAGGAAACGAAGGAAAGATAGACAACAGATTGCATCAAACTTCTGCACAGCAAAAGAAACAGTTAACAAAATTGAAGAGACAGCCCATGGAGTAGGAAAAATATTTGCAAACCATACATCTGATAAGAGGTTAATATCCAAAATATATGAGAAACTCAAAAAACTCAATAGCAAGAAAAAAAAAAAATAACCTAATTTAACAATGGGCAAAGGACCTGAACAGACACTTTTCAAAAGAAGACATATAAATGACTGGCAGGTTTGTGAAAAAATGCTCAGCATTACTAATCATTTGAGGAAATTCAAATTAAAACCACAATAAGATACTGTCTCACACCAATTAGAATGACTTTTATCAAGAAGATGAAAGACAAGTGTTACCAAGGATGTGGAGAAAAGAGAACACTTGTATAATCTTGGTGGAAATGTAAATTAGTACAGCTGTGTCTGGAGTTGGTTCCTTCCGGTGATTTCATGGTCTTGCTAACTTCAAGAATGGAGCCACAGACCTTTGTGGTGAGTGTTACAGCTCTTAAAGATTGCACAGACCCAAAGAGTGAGTAGCAGCAAGATTTATTGTGAAGAGTGAAAGAACAAAGCTTCCACAGCGTGGAAGGGAACCTGAGCGAGTTGCCAGATGTCTGTCACTCCCCAGGGCAGCATAGTCATCTTGGGGGCTTGTCCGGGATGTCGCCACATGGTGATATCCTTTCACTTGCTATTCTGTCCTATTTTTCCTTAGAATTCAGGGTCTAAACACTAGGCACCTGTCAGACAAAAGACATGAGTGTCAGGCTTTCTGGGAAAGGGCTCTCTAACAACCACTGACTCTTTGGAGTTGGAAGCATTGGTTTGCCTGGAACCAGCTTCCACTTTTCCTGCACTTCTGGGCTGAGCTGAGGGTCAACAGAGAGGAAAGCCATTCAGCTCCAGGGTCCCAGCAAAAAGTTGGTTGATCCTACAGCCATGAGCAGAACTCTCAAAGTTATGTCACTCAAGTGAGACTCGCCCATCTATCCTATCTATCCTTACTCTTGCCTCCTGGGTCCTAATGCCTGTCAGACAAAATTCCTCCCACCCCTCTTCTCTGAGGCTAGTCCTGCTTCTAAAAACCACTCCCTGTCCCTGGTGCTCTTCTAGTCTCTTCTATAAGAATGATTTCTAGTATACATTTTGGGACTCTGTTCCCTTCTTTAGGCACCTGGGCTCGCCAATCAGAAAGACAATTTTTGGCCAAAGCCCCATTGCAGGGGCATTATCTGGAATTTTAGGATCCCTCCTTAGACTAGCAGGCCTAACAAAGGCTATTCCCAAAGCTAGGGTATGAGGAGCCTCAGAGATTATAACCTTCCCATTCATATGATGAGAAGTGAGGACAAAAGACATCACTCTTCCAACCCTGGAGATCCCTTCCCTCCCTCAAAGTATGGCCCTCCACTCCATTTTGAGGCATATCATCTTCACAGGACAAGCATAAGGTCCCATTACTAACAGGAGAATGGTTAGGACTCTAACAGTTTTTCGAGAATGTGTCAGTAATGGCCACTAAATCTAACTTTTCTCGGTACTCTTTGTGGTCTAAGAGGAAAGGCAAGGGTGTAGGTTTTCGAGAATTCGTTGGTAAGGGCCACTAAATCCGACCTTCCTTGGTCCTCATTGTGGTCTCTGAGGAAAACCAGTGTTTCTGCTGCTGCTTCGGTGAGCACAACTATTTCAAACAGCAGGGTCCAGGGACAATTGTGGGTTCTTGGGCAGGGAAAACAAAAAAACAAACAAATCAAAATCATAGGCATTTTTTTCTTTCAGATGGGAAACAGTTAGGCATCAACATGCTCACCCTTGAAATGCATCTTAAGCCATTGGTATCAGTTTGATCCACAAATCCTGAAAAAGAAGCAGCTTAATTTTTTTCTGTACTACAGCCTGGCCCAATATTCTCTGATGGGTAAAAATGGCCACCTCAGAGAAGTACAAATTACAGTACTATCCTGCAGCTTGACCTTTGCTGTAAAAGGGAAGGCAAATGGAGTGAAATACCTTATATCCAAGCTTTCTTTTCATTGAAGGAGAATCCATAACTATGCAAAGCTTGCAATTTACATCCCACAGGAGGACCTCTCAGTTACCTCCATATCCTTGCCTCCCTACAGCTCCCCTTCCTATTAATGATAAGCTTCCTCTAATCTCCCCCACCCAATAGGGAACAAGCAAAGAAATCTCCAAGGGACCACAACCCCCCCCCCGGACTATCAGTTATGTCCCCTTCAAGCTGTAAGGGGAGGGGAATTTGGCCCAACCTTGGTATATATCCCCTTCTCCCTCTCTGATTTAAAGCAGTTCAAGGTAGACCTGGGGACATTTTCAGATGATCCTGATAGGTATATAGATGTCCTACAGGGTCTAGGGCAAACCTTCAACCTCACTTGGAGAGATGTCATGTTATTGTTAGATTAAACTCTGGCCTTTAATGAAAAGAATGCAGTTTTATCTCTAGCCTGAGAGATTGGAGATACCTTGTATCTTAGTCAAGTAAATGATAGAATGACAGCCAAAGAAAGGGACAAATTCCCTACCAGTCAGCAAGTCGTCCCCAGTATGGATCCCAGCTGGGACCTAGACTTAGATCATGGGGACTGGAGTGGCAAACATCTGTTCACCTGTGTTCTAGAAGAAGGACTAAGGAGAATTAGGAAAAACCCATGAATTATTCAATGATGTCCACCATAACTCAGGGAAAGGAAGAAAATACTTCTGCCTTCCTCGAGTGGCTGTGGGAGGCCTTAAGAAAATAAACTTCCCTGTCACCCGACTCCGTTGAGGGTCAATTGATCCTCAAAGATAAGTTTATTACTCAGTCAGCCACAGATATCAGGAGAAAGCTCCAAAAGTGAGCCCTGGCCCTGAACAAAATCTGGAGGCATTATTAAACCTAGAAAACTTGGTGTTCTATAATAGGGACCAAGACGAACAGGCCAAAAAGGAAAGCGAGATCAGAGAAAGGCCGCAGCCTTAGTCATGGCCCTCAGACAGACAAATCTTGGTGGTTCAGAGAGGACAGAAAATGGAGCAGGCCAATCACTTGTTAGGGCTTGCTATCAGTGTAGTTTGCAAAGACACCTTAAAAAAGAGTGTCCAATGAGAAACAAGCAGCCCCCTCACCCATGTCCACTATGCCAAGACAATCACTGGAAGGCACACTGCAGAGGACCAAGGTTCTCTTGTCCAGAAGCCCCCAACCAGATGATCCAACAATGGGAATGAGAGTGCCCAGGGCAAGCTCCAGCTCATGTCATCACCCTCACTGAGTCCCGGGTAAGTTTAACCATTCAGGGCCAGGAAACTGACTTCCTCCTTGACACTGGTGCAGCCTTCTCAGTGTTAATCTCCTGCCCTGGACAAGTGTCTTCAAGGTCAGTTACCATCCGAGGAATCCTGTGACAGCCTGTAACCAGGTATTTCTCCCACCTCCTCAGTTGTAATTGGGAGACATTGCTCTTTTCACATGCCTTTCTTGTTATGCCTGAAAGTCCCACACCCTTATTAGGGAGGGACATATTAGCCAAAGCTGGAGCTATTATCTATATGAATATGGGGGACAAAATACCCATTTGTTGTCCCCTATTTGAGGAGGGAATCAACCCTGAAGTCTGGGCATTGGAAGGACAATTTGGAAGTGCAAAAAATGGCCACCCAGTCCAAATCAGACTAAAAGACCCCACTACTTTTCCTTATCAAAGGCAATATCCCTTAAGACCTGAAGCTCATAAAGGATTACAGGATATTGTTAGACATTTGAAAGCTCAAGGCTTATTAAGAAAATGCAACAGTCACTGCAACACCTCAATTCTAGGAGTACAAAAACTGAATGGTCAGTGGAGACTAGTGCAAGATCTTAGGCTCATCAACGAGGCAGTAATTCCTCTATATCCCACTGTATCCAGCCCCTATACCCTGCTCTCTAAAATATCAGAGGAAGTAGAATTGTTCACTGTTCTGGACCTCAAGGATGCCTTCTTCTGAAGTCCCCTGCACTCTGATTACCAGTTTCTCTTTGCCTTTGAGGATCCCACAGACCTCATGTCCCAGCTTAAGTGGATGGTCTTGCCTCAAGGGTTTAGGGATGGCCCTCATCTGTTTGGTCAGGCACTGGCCTAAGATTTAAGTCACTTCTCAAGTCTGGGCACTCTGATCCTTCAGTATGTGGATGATTTACTTTTGGCTACCAGTTTGGAAGCCTCATGCCTGCAGACTACTCTAGATCTCTTGAAGTTTCTAGTTAATCAAGGGTACAAGGGGTCTAAATCAAAGGCCCAGCTCTGCCTACAACAAGTCAAATATCTAGGCATAATCTTAGCCAGAGGAACCAGGGCCCTCAGCAAGGAAGGAATACAGCCTATACTGGCTTATCCTTGCCCTAAGACATTAAAATATTTGCGGGGTTCCTTGGAATCACTGGCTTTTGCTAACTATGGATCCCTGGATACAGCGAGATGGTCAGGCCCCTCTATACTCTAATCAAGGAGACTCAGAGGGCAAATGCTCATCTAGTACAATGGGAACCAGAGGCAGAAACAGCCTTCAAAATCTTAAAGCAGGTCTTAGTACAAGCTCTAGCCTTAAGCCTTCCCACAGGACAAAACTTCTCTTTATACATCACAGAAAGAATGCGAATAGCTCTTGTAGTCCTTAGTCAGACTCACGGGACAACCCCACAACCAGTGGCATACTTAAGTAAGGAAATTGATGTAGTAGCAAAAGGCTGGACTCACTGTTTATGAGTAGTTGCAGTGGTGGCCATCTTAGTATCAGAGGCTATAAAAATAATACAAGGAAAGGATCTCACTGTCTGGACCACTCATGATGTAAATGGCATACTAGGTGCCAACGGAAGTTTATGGCTATCAGACAATTGCCTGCTTAGATACCAGGCACTACTCCTTGAGGGACCAGTGCTTCAAATACACATGTGTGCAGCCCTCAACCCTGCCACTTTTTCCCCAGATGATGGGGAACCAATCGAGCATGACTGCCAACAAATTGTAGCCCAGACCTACGCCATCTGAGAGGATCTTTTAGAAATTCCCTTAGCTAATCTTGACTTTAACCTATATACTGATGGAAGTTCACTTGTGGAGAATGGGATACAAAGGACAGGTTATGCCATAGTTAGTGATGTAACAGTACTTGAAAGTAAGTCTCTTCCCCCAGGGACCGGTGCCCAGTTAAAAGAACTAGTGGTGCTTACCCGAGCCTTAGAAGTGGGAAAGGGAAAAAGAATAAATGTGTATACAGATAGCAAGTATGCTTATCTAATCCTACATGCTCATGCTGCAATATGGAAAGAAAGGGAGTTCTTAACCTCTGGGGGAACCCCTATTAAATACTACAAGGAAGTCATGGAGTTATTGCACGCAGTGCAAAAACCCAAGGAGGTGGTAGTCTTACACTGCCGAAGCCATCAAAAAGGTGAAGGAGAAAAGGCAGAAGGAAACCACTGGGCAGACACTGAGGCCAAAACTGTTGCCAGGCAGAACTTCCCATTAGAAATACCTATGGAAGGACCCTTGGTATGGAACAAACCTCTCCAAGAGATTAAGCCCCAGTATTCCCCAACCGAAACAGAATGGGGACTTTCGCGGGGGCATAGTTTTCTCCCCTCGGGGTGGTTAATGACAGAATAGGAAAAGGTATTCATACCCAAAGCCAGTCAGTGGAAAATACTTAAAACCCTCCACCAAATTTTTCACATGGGTGTTGAGAACACTCATCAAATGGCTTAATCCCTGTTTACAGGGCCAAATCTCCTCCGGACCACTCAACAAGTAGTCAAAGACTGTGAGGTGTGCCAAAGGAATAATCCCTTGGTCCATTATAAGGCACCTCTGGGGGAACAAAGAATAGGGCACTATGCTGGAGAGGACTGGCAATTAGACTTCACCCATATGCCTAAGTCAAGGGGATTTCAATACTTGTTGATCTGTGTTGATACCTTTACAAATTGGATAGAAGCCTTCCCCTGCAAGACAGAGAAGGCTCAGGAAGTGGTTAGAGTCCTAATTTATGAAATAATTCCTAGATTTGAACTTCCCTAAAGCTTACAAAGCAATAATGGTCTGGCTTTTAAAGCCATGATAACTCAGGGAATTTCCAGGGCACTAGGGATACAATATCACCTTCACTGTGCCTGGAGGCCACAATCCTCAGGGAAGGTTGAGAAGGCAAGTGAAACACTCAAGAGGCACCTAAGGAAACTAACACAAGAAACTCATCTCCGATGACCTACTGTCTTGCCCGTGGCCTTGTTGAGAATCTGAAATTATCCTCACCAAATGGGGCTCAGTCCATATGAAATGCTGTATGGACGACCTTTTCTCACAAATGACCTCCTACTTGATCAGGAAATGGCCAACTTTGTCAAAGATATAACTTCTTTGGCAAAATATCAACAAAACCTTAAATCCTATGTGAAGGATGTCACAGAGAAAAGGGAATGGAGTTGTTTCAAATGGGAGATCTAGTGTTGGTCAAATCCCTCCCCTCTATCTCCCCATCTATGGATTCTTTGTGGGAAAGACCATACTCAGTAATCCTCTCTACCCCCACTGCAGTTAAGGTGGCAGGAGTGGAATCTTGGATTCACTATACCCGAGTTAAACTTTGGACGCCCCCTGAGCAACCTACGGGACCAACAGCTCAGGAGTCCCAAGATCAGCCAGATCAGCTTTATGAGCCACTGGAGGCCTTGCGTCTCCTATTTTGGAAGGAAACATCCCAGACTAAAAAGACTCCTACAGCTGATCTTGAGGAAAAACCCCTTCTTACTTCAAAAAGATAAGTGAAAACCTACATAATCTTTAACACCTCTCCTTGCCCTTTTAATGGAATCCTTTCACTGTTTCATCACATTATTAACCACTACACTAGCCATACTCTTTGCAGTAGGACTATATACTGTAGCTCCTGCCAGGATGAAAATCCTAATCACGTCAACCTTTTTTCTTTCATCCTTCCTTCTGACAGCAATTTACTCCTACTATTAACTCAGACTGGATAAAATGATCTCATCTTCCAGGGTACCCTCTTTACCTTCCTACTTACTCTTTGCCTATCTATCCCTCCTGCTTCCTTGGATACCCCACATAGTTGATCCTCCCCTTCCACTAGCTCCTAATTACCTCTACAAGACTCTCAAATTAACCCACTCTCTGTTAAACCAATCCAATCCTTCCCTGACAAATGACTGTTGGCTTTGCATCTCTCTATCAGTCACTGCTTACATTACCACTCCTGTTCCTGCAAAAAACTGGGTCTTTACTAACTTAACCTACCATCCCCATTGTGAAGGAAAAGACCCTTTCCAACTTCTAAATATGCAACCATTAGCCTACTTCCTCATCTTTGATAAGACCAAGAATACCCTAACAGGACACACAGTCTAACTTTTATGCTTTTACATTTCCAACCTCACCTATTACACGAGCAATAAGAAGTCCATACACAACCCTGCAACTACAAATACCATCTTAACTTTCCAAGCCCTTTTAAACATCCAACGCAACCTGCTATCAGGCCTCCCCCTGGGGCATCTACTATCCCATCAGCGTAATTACACTCTACAACTTCAAGCCCCAACTGATCATAGTAACTTCAGAGTCACCCAAACAGCTCCATTCAGACGACTTGTCTGCTTCTCAGGGACTCCAAAAATCATCACCTCCTCCCTGCTTAATAAACAGTCTGGGTTTTGTAATGGCAAACATACTCCCTGCATGACCATTCACCCCTGGACCTCCTGCAGCAGTGCCCCCACCACTAATGAATGCCTTCTCATCCCCGCTTTCAATCACTCCCTTGAATGGTTCCTAGTAGATACAAAATGGTTTTTTTTTCTCCAATGGGAAGATAGAACACAGGGAGCCACTCAGTTTGCTCCCAACATCCCTTTCTAGCTGCTCCGGAGCTACCTTGGCAAGTACTCTAGGAGTATGGGAAAATGAAAACAACAAACTCACACACCTTTTCAACATACATAACCCGTTCTGTCTACCCAGCCAAGGCATATTCTTCTTGTATGGAACTTCAACCTATATCTGCCTCCCCACCAACTGGACAAGCACCTGCACCTTAATCTTCCTAAGTCCCAACACCGACATTGCGCCAGGAAATCAGAACCTATCAGTGCCCCTCAAAGCTCAAGTCTATCAGTGCAGGGCCATACAAGTAATACCCCTGCTTATAGGTTTAGGGATGGCCACTGCTACAGGAACTGGAAAAGCAGGTTTGTCCACTTTGCCCTACTACCACACACTCTCAAAGGATTTCTCAGACTGTTTGCAAGAAATAACTAAATCTATCC
Source organism: Mandrillus leucophaeus (assembly GCF_000951045.1). Lineage (NCBI taxonomy): Eukaryota > Metazoa > Chordata > Mammalia > Primates > Cercopithecidae > Mandrillus > Mandrillus leucophaeus. The sequence goes on along the minus strand of NW_012104965.1, from coordinate 505,974 downwards.
TTACTCTACAATCCCAAATAGACTCTTTGGCAGCAGTGACTCTCCAATACTGCTGAGGCCTAGACCTCCTCACGGCTGAGAAAGGAGGACTCTGCACTTTCTTAGAGGAAGACTGTTGTTTTTACACTAACCAGTCAGGGAGAGTACAAGACACCACCTGGCATTTATAGGAAAAGGCTTCTGAAATCAGACAATGCCTTTCAAACTCTTATACCAACCTCTGGAGTTGGGCGACAGGGCTTCTCCCCTTTCTAGGTCCCATAACAGCCATTTTGCTATTACTTGCCTTTGGGTCCTGTATTTTTAACCTCCTTGTCAAATTTGTTACCTCCAGGATTGAGGCCATCAAGCTACAGATGGTCTTACAAATGGAACCTCAAATGAGCTCAACTCACAACTTCCACTGAGGACTCCTGGACCGACCCACTGGCCCTTTGACTAGCCTAGAGAGTTCCCCTCTGGAGGACACTACAATTGCAGGGCCCCTTCTTTGCCCCTATCCAGCAGGAAATAGCTAGAGTGGTCATCACCCAATTCCCAACAACAGTTGGAGTGTCCTCTTTAAAGGGGGTATTGAGAGGTAAAGCCAGCTGGACTTCCTGGGTTGAGTGGGGACTTGGAGAACTTTTCTGTCTTACAAGAGGATTGTAAAATGCACCAATCAGCACTCTAGCTAGGATTGTAAAATGTACCAATCAGTGCTCTGTAGCTAGCAAGGGGATTGTAAAATGCACCAATCGGTGCTCTGTAAAATGCATCAATCAGGGCTCTGTAAAATGCATCAATCAGCAGGAGCCTAAAAGTAACCAATTGCAGGGAGGATTGAAAAAAGGGCACTCTGATATGACAGAAATGGAACATGGGAGGGGACAAATAAGGTAATAAAAGCTGGCTATCCCAGCCAGCAGCGGTAACCTGCTTGGGTCCCCTTACATGCTGTGGAAGCTTTGTTCTTTTGCTCTTCGCAATAAATCTTGCTGCTGCTCACTGTTGGGTCCGTGCCACCTTTAAGAGCTGTAACACTCACTGCGAAGGGCTGCAGCTTCATTCTTGAAGTCAGTGAGACCACAAGCCCACTGGCAGCAACAAATTCCAGACTCACAGCCATTATGGAAAACTGAATGGAAGTTCCTCAAAAAACTAAAAATAGAACTATCATATGTCAATCAATCCCTCTTCTGGGTATTTGTCCAAAGGAATTGAAATCAATATGTCCAAAGGATATCTGGACTCCTATGTTCGCGGCACTGCTGTTCACAATAACCAAGATGTGGAATCAACTTATGTCCATCAACAGATGAATAGATAAAGAAAATGTGGTATATGCAGACAATGGAATACTATTCAGTCTTAGAAAAGAAGAAAATCTTGTAAATTGTGACAATGTGGATGAATCTGCAGGATATTGTGCAAAGTTAAATAAACTAGGCACAGAAAGACACACACTGCATGATCTCACTTTTATGCGGAATCTAAAAAAGTTATACTCATAGAAGTAGAGAGTAGAATGATAGTTACCAGAGGCTGGGTGGAGAGGTGAGGAGAAGAGACAGGGAATGGGGAGTTGCTGGTCATAGGGTAAAAAGTTTCAGTTAGACAGGAGGATTAGTTTTGCCATCTATTGCACAATAGGCTGACTATAGTCAATAATAATGTATATTTCAAAACAACTGAGGGAATACATTTCAAATGTTTTCTAACAAAAAATAAGGGAGGTGATAGATATCTTAATCAGCTTAATTTAATTATTCCATATTGTATACATATATAAAAATATCACACTGTGCCCCATAAAGTTATATACAATTATGGTTTGTCAATGAAACACAATGCTAATTATGTTTCCATACATAAATGCACACATATGTGCGCGCGCGCGCACACACACACACAAAAGCACAGTAAATAAAGGGAGAAAATGCTTGCAAATGAGTTCAGAGAGATAGAGGCCAGGCTGCAAACAACCTTGAAGCCACTCCCTTATTTAAGTTTTGTTCAATACAAGGGCAGCATTGGAAGGTTTTGAGCAAGGACATTCCATGATCTGATTTAGTTTTAACTAGATTGCTATCGCTGTTGTGTGGACAGTGGGGCAAGAATAGAAATAGCGAAGTTGTGTAGGAGGCTATGTTAGCACTAGAATAGGAGAGAGAAGAGTTGGTCTGGAATGATGGTATTGGGGATGGTAAGAAGTGGCTCAACTTGGGTTGGAGCAGATAGGTTTCCTAATGTATTTGATGAGGGCAGGGCAAGAAAACTGACTTAAGCATCTGGGTAAATGGAGATATCATTTCACGAGATGCAAAAGACATAGGCAGGAAAAGCTTTGGAGGAAAAATCCAGACTCATGGTACTTTGGATCTGGACATTTGTAGTTGCTTACCAGACATCTGAGTGAACATGCTCAGAGGCATTGGATGTAGGAGTTGGAATTTCAGGAAAGAGGTCAGGACCAGAAGTATACACTTAGGTGACATGAGTATACAGATCATGTTTCAAGTCTTAAGACTAGATGGGATCACCTTAGTTTGAATTCTATAAATATTTGCTAAATATTGAGTAAATCTTTAAGGATAGAGATTGATTTGACACACAGGTCTGACTCAAAACCTTAAGACACATAAACTACACTACTCAGCTGTATGACCTTGGTCATGTACTTGGTCCTTTCTGAACTTCAGGACAGGAAGAGGAAACAACTTTACTGAGGGACAGAGAGAGAGAGAGAGAGAGGTTGAAAAGGACAGAGCCATTGAGGAAAAAAGGACTGGAAGGAAGATGCTAGATGGGGCAGAAACTATGCAAAAGAAAGACCTGTAGGAGGAAGGGGACGAAGAGGACAAGAGCCTCCACAGTTCGCAGCTGGGCCTCTTCTCATCTTCTGTGCTCATGCACTGCTGTTTGCATTCTTACCATCACCCTCTTTGCCCACTGAATGCTTTCCTTGGTTTTTATTGACCACATTTTCTGGAATTACTCATGAAGCACACTTTGTAAGTCTTCTTGGGAGAAACTTATTTCTATTTGATATCAGGAATAGCTATCTTTTCTTGAGAAACTTAAAACAAATCCTAAGAAATCTAGGAATCCCATTACTTCTATCAGGCGTGTGTGTGTGTGTGTGTGTGTGTGTGTGTGTGTGTGTGTGTGAATGCTGGAAAGCTTAAGGCTGCTTGAGTGGCATTTTTACATGAGCTTCATTTCAATTCTATCTTACACCCCAATCATGTTTATCTTTTTTACTTATATGGGCTTCCTTTTTATGTTTCTTTGAGATCTTTATTCCTGGCAGTGGCATTAACTCCTATAGGGAGTGACATAGAAATAAATAACAAACAAATGCAGCATCTGAAAGAATCTTCATTCCAAATTATCTTTTCCATCACCATTTTAAACCCACTTGTTGCACTTGTTAGACATGTGACTCAACTTCTGGTTGAGAAATTATGTTCTAAGGTGACTTTCCATTAAGAGACTGTGCCCCAAGTTTCTGCTGTTTCCTTTTTCCAAAGTAAAGAGTAAATGAGCTTAGTTCTCCTTCCTCCAGTCATTCAGAGAACAAAAGTAGAACTAGCTTAACTACTTACATCAGGAATAAAAGAGACTCAAGTGTTGTCAGCACACTTATCATCAGCTTCCGGGTCAAATCTAGGCTAGTTCAACTCCTGATGCAAAGCCAGTGCAGACACTTGCTCACTTTGGCTTGCAGCATGGATCCCAGCTTGGCAGTTTAAGTTGTACTCGTTATGGGACACAGACCCTTTCAAGCACATATGAAGAACAGGTGGGATGGGCCTCCAAAGGCACGTCCTCATGATGGATACTGCCTGAACCAGAGTCAGTTCACATCTGGAATGGAGAGGTCGCCGTGTTCCAGAATCATGCTTATATCAAGAAGACTTTGGTATCGGCAGTGACAGAAGACATCACCAGTGCAATTCTGAAGAGTAACGGAAAAATCAGTATCCAGGAACTCTGTTCAAGGGCCTATATGACATAGGCCACTCCCTGAGGATTCCCAGAACAAGCAAAAGAAGGGTTGGGGTGAGCTCTCATTATTGCAACAGCTGGCGGGAAAAGAGCCACAGAAATAATGCTTTGTTACTGATTATTGAGACTCAAGCTGGTTTGGCCTGGAGAAATATTAATCACAGAATCTTTTTAGACGGAGTTGAATATTTAAATGCACTCCTGATAGCTTCCATAAACACTAGAGTAAATTTCCCTGTAATGCAAAAAAAAAAAAAAAACAAACCCCTATGAACTCTGTCACTGCTGGAAATGGGTAAGCTGTGTACTGGAGAAGGGCGATGTATTTCCAGTCATTGATCAGTCATTTGTGAAAATGTATTAAGAACTGATTACAAGCTTGCACCCTGCTTGGGGCAGATCTATTTATAGAAAAAATGTTGTTGTCATGGAAACTGCAGATCACTATAGTCCCCCCTCACCCAAACGAAGAGCTAAAAGCCCTCTGACCAAATTATTTTCTCTAGGCAAAAAGCCTGGGAGCTTTGAGACTGTTCTAAAACTAGGCTTGTGGTTTTATGCATTACCTTCTCATTCCAGTTCTGAAATGTGCTTGCCATTTAATCAAGGCCCTTCTGATGAAGAGAAAGATAATGATCTAAGCAGAGGTAGCACACCCCTCAAGATCTGTGCTGCCTTCCCAGAGGGTGCAAATCCACCCTTGTCTTTGTGTTTGCCTTACCCTGGCTTAAGTGGCAGGTTGCAGAGAGGGAGCAAGGGGGTTAGAGGGGGGGTTATCTGAAACACCAGAAGTACTAGGTTGAGTTAATCATATATATACATCTCTGTCTTGTTCACACTAATGCTTTTAACAGACTCAGAATCCCAAGGACAAACAGCACAGACCAAAGACAATGGGCTTGCCTTTCCCTTGAAGTGCCTGCCCTCCTCAAATTCCAGCTCTACTAGTTAATGTCTCTTTTACGTTAAACAAATCCCTCAGAGCCCCAGTTACCTCCTATATTGAATGGGGATATCAGTTATTAGATTACAGAGTAGCTTTATGATCAAATGAGAAAATGCCTGGGAAGAATTTTTGGTTTTCTTTTCAAATAGGAATTTATGGTACTTTGAGTTTCATGGAAGGAGGTTAGCACCCAGTTCAGGGCTATGTTGCATCTTATGCCGCTTTGAGTGCTCAGATTCTGGCATAATGCCTGGTTTAACATAGGAGTTTAGTAAATATTTGTTGTTGAAGAAATGACCAAGGGTTGCAATCACTTTGCCTGGAATCCCTTTGATATTTCATTCCAAGAATTGGCAGGGAAGTCTGGAGGTCATCTGGTCTATGCCTCTGCTTCTGGTCATGCAGGAGACATAGTTTGGTATGGAATGAAAGCTGCTACAGGATATGTGTGTCTGTGGATCTCACAGCTGATCGACAGAGGCTTGGGATAGAAGTTGCAATGGGACATGACACAGAATGAGTCTGGCCTAGCTTCAGATAAGGCAGGCTCTTTCTGCATACACACCATAAGGTTTATCCCGTTTAAAATAATTCTACCATCTCTATCTTCCTGTTGGCTTATGGGACAATTCTCTAGAAAGTCCCTGTTGAAAATATGCTTATGTTCTCAAACAGTGCTAGCTTACAAAGTCATGAGCAAATTCTTAGTAGGGGCCACTTTTGAGCTTTTGGGCATACAGCTCAGGAGCATTAACAAGCTGGTGAGCTTCAGTGGATCCCAGACAAGAGGAAGACAACACAAAAACACTAGGAAGAATAGAACCCAGACACAGAAGCTGTGAGATGTGCACATAAGGTAGATGTGGCAACTCCATCATTTTGACTCATCTTTTTTATTATACTTTAAGTTCTGGGATACATGTACAGAATGTGCAGGTTTGTTACATAGGTATATATGTGCCACGGTGGTTTGCTGCACCCATCAATCCATCATCTTTATTAGGTATTTCTCCTAATGCTATCCCTCCCCTTGCCCCCACCCCCCAACAGGCCCCTGTTGTGTGATGTTCCCCTCCCTCTGCCCATGTGTTTTCATTGTTCACCTCCCACTTATGAGTGAGAAGAGGCAGTGTTTACTTTTCCATTCCTGTGTTAGTTTGCTGAGAATGATGGTTTCCAGCTTCATCCATGTCCCTGCAAAGGACATGAACTCATTCTTTTTTATGGCTACATACTATTCCATAGTATATATATGCCACATTTTCTTTATCCAGTCTAACATTGATGTGCATTTGGGTTGGTTCCAAGTCTTTACTGTTGTGAATAGTGTTGTAATAAACATATGTGTGCATGTATCTTTATAGTAGAATGATTTGTAATCCTTTGGGTATATACCCAGTAATGGGATTGCTGGCTCAAATGATATTCCTAGTTCCAGATCCTTGAGGAATCACCACACTGCCACACTGTCTTCCACAATGGTTGAACTAATTTATGCTCCCATCAACAGTGTAAAAGCATTCCTATTTCACCACATCCTCTCCAGCATCTGTTGTTTCCTGACTTTTTAATGATCACCATTCTAACTGGCATGAGATGCTATCTCATTGTGGTTTTGATTTGCATTTCTCTAATGACCAGTGATGATGAACTTTTTTTCATATGTTTGTTGGCCACATAAATATCTTCTTTTGAGAAGTGTCTGTTCATATCTTTTGCCCACTTTCTGATGGGATTGTTTGTTTTTTTTCTTATACATTTGTTTAAGTTCCTTGTAGATTCTGGATATTAGCCCTTTGCCAGATGCATAGGTTGCAGAAATTTTCTCCCAGTCTGTAGGTTGCCTCTGATGATAGTTTCTTTTGCTGTGCAGAAGCTCTTTAGTTTAATTAGATCTCATTTGTCAATTTTGGTTTTTGTTGCAATTGCTTTTTGTGTTTTAGTCATGAAGTCTTTGTCTGTGCCTATGTCCTGAATGGTATTGCCTAGGTTTTCTTCTAGGGTTTTTATGGTTTTAGGTCTTATGTTTCAATCTTTAATCCATCTTGAGTTAATTTTTGTATAAGGTGTAAGGAAGGGGTCCAGTTTCAGTTTTCTGCATATGGCTAGCCAGTTTTCCCAACACCATTTACTAAATAGGAAATCCTTTCCCCATTGCTTGTTTTTGTCAGGTTTGTCAAAGATCAGATGGTTGTAGATGTGTGGTGTTGTTTCTGAGGCCTCTGTTCTGTTCCATTGGTCTATATCTATTTTTTGGTACCAGTACCATGCTGTTTTGGTTACTGTAGCCTTGTAGTATAGTTTGAAGTCAGGTAGCGTGATGCCTCCAGCTTTGTTCTTTTTACTTAGGATTGCCTTGGCTATATGGGCTCTTTTTTGGCTTCATATGAAATTTAAAGTAGTTTTTTCTAATTCTGTGAAGAAAGTCAGTGGTAGCATGATGGGAATAGCATTGAATCTATAAATTACTTTGGTCAGTATGGTCATTTTCAGGATATTGGTTCTTCCTATCCATGAACATTGAATGTTTTTCAATTTGTTTGTGCCCTCTTTTATTCCTTTGGGCAATAGTTTGTAGTTCTCCTTGAAGAGGTCTTTCATGTCCCTTGTAAGTTGTATTCCTAGGTATTTTATCCTCTTTGTAGCAATTGTGAATGGGAGTTTGTTCATGATTTGGCTCTCTCTTTCTCCATTCTATCTGTATAGGAATGCTTGTGATTTTTGCACATTGATTTCATATCCTGAGACTTTGTTGAAGTTGCTTATCAGCTTAAGGAGTTTTTGAGCTGAGACGATGGGGTTTTCTAAATATACATTCATGTCATCTGCAAAGAGAGATAATTTGACTTCCTCCCTTCCTATTTGAATACCTTTATTTCTTTCTCTTACCTGATTGCCCTGGCCAGAACTTATAATACTATGTTGAATAGGAATGGTGAGACAGGGAATCCTTCTCCTGTGCCAATTTTCAAAAGGAATGCTTTCAGCTTTTGACCATTCAGTATGATATTGGCTGTGGGTTTGTCATAAATAGCTCTTATTATTTTGAGATACATTCCATCAATACCTAGTTTTTTGAGTGTTTTTAGCAAGAAGGAATGTTGAATTTTATTGAAGGACTTTTCTGCATCTATTGAAATAATAATGTGGTTTTTGTCATTGGTTCTGCTTAAGTGATAGATTATGTTTATTGATTTGTGTTTGTTGAACCAGCCTTGCATCCCAGTGATGAAGCAGACTTGATCATGCTGGATAAGCTTTTTAACGTGCTGCTGAATTCAGTTTGCCAGTATTGCATTGAGGATTTTCACATTGATATTCATCAGGGATATTGGCCTGAAATTTTCTTTTTTTGTTGTGTCTCTGCCAGGTTTTGGTATCACAATGATGCTGGCCTCATCAAATGAGTTAGGGAGGAGTCCCTCTTTTTCTGTTGTTTGGAATAGTTTCAGAAGGAATGGTACCAGCTCCTCTTTAAACCCCTGGTAAAATTCGGCTGTGAATCCATCCAGTCCTGGGCTTTTATTGGTTGGCAGGCTATTAATTACTGCCTCAATTTCAGAACTTGTTTTTGGTCTATTCAGGGATTCAACTTCTTCCTGGTTTAGTCTTTAGAAGGTGTATGTGTCCATGAATGTATTGATTTCTTCTAGGTTTTCTAGTTTATTTGGGTAGAGGTGTTTATAGTATTCTCTGATGGTAGTGTGTATTTCTGTGGGATCAGTGGTGATCTCCCCTTTATCATTTTTTATTGTCTATTTGATTCTTCTCTCTTTTCTTCTTTATTAGTCTGGTTAGTGGTCTATCTATTTTGTTAATCTTTGCAAAACACCAGCTGCTGGATTCGTTGATTTTTTGAAAGGTTTTTCGTGTCTCTGTCTCTTTCAGTTCTACTCTGATCTTAGTTATTTCTTATCTTCTGCTAGCTTTTGAGTTTGTTTGCTCTTGCTTCTCTAGTTCTTTTAATTGTATGTTAGGGTGTTGATTTTAGATCTTTCCTGCTTTCTCCTGTGGTCATTTAGGGCTATAAATTTCCCTCTAACCACTGCTTTAGCTGTGTCCCAGAGATTCTGGTATATTGTGTTTTTGTTCTGATTGGTTTCAAAGAACTTATTTATTTCTGCCTTAATTTCATTACTTACCCAGTAGTCATTCAGGAGCAGGTCGTTCAGTTTCCATGTAGTTGTGCAGTTTTGAGTGAGTTTTTTAATCCTGAGTTCTAATTTGATTGAACCGTGATCAGAGAGAGTGTTTGTTATGATTTATGTACTTTTGCATTTGCTGAGGAGTGTTTTACTTCCAATTATGTGGTCAGTTTTAGAATAAGTGCTATGTGGTGCTGAGAAAAATGTATATTCTATTGATTTTGAGGGGAGAGTTCTATAGATGTCTATCAGGTCCACTTGGTCCAGAGCTGAGCTCAAGTCCTGAATATCCTTGTTAATTTTCTGACTCACTGATCTGTGTAGTATTGACAGTGGGGTGTTAAAGTCTCCCACTATTGTTGTGTGGAAGTCTGAGTCTCTCTGTAGGTCTCTAAGAACTTGCTTTATGAACCTGGGCGCTCCTGTATGGGTACATATATATTTAAGATAGTTAGCTCTTCTTGTTGCATTGATCCCTTTACCATTATGTAATGCCCTTTTTTGTCTTTTTTGATCTTTGTTGGTTTAAAGTCTGTTTTTTGTTTGTTTATTTGTTTTTAGACAGAGTGTCACTCTGTCACCCAGGCTGGAGTGCAGGTGCAGTGGCGCAATCTCGGCTCACTGCAACCTCCACCTCCTTGGTTCAAGCGATTCTCCTGCCTCAGCCTCCTGAATAGCTGGGACTACAGGCTCGTGCCACCACACTCTGCTAATTTTTTTGTATTTTTAGTAGAGATGGGATTTCACCATGTTAGCCAGGATGGTCTTAATCTCCTGACCTCATGATCTGCCTGTTTCAGCCTCCCAAAGTGCTGGGATTACAGGTGTGAGCCATCATGCCCTGCCTAATGTCTGTTTTATCAGAGACTGGGATTGTAACATCTGCTTTTTTTCTTTTTTTTTTTTTTCTTTCCATTTACTTGGTAAATCTTCCCATTTTGACTAATTTTTAAGGTAATTATAATGTTTAAATTACAGTTACCTTAATTTTCTCATGTAACACAACTTTGGTAGTCAAAAAAAGAGTGTTATCACCCCATAGTTTCAAGTGAGGAAACCGAGGTTTAGATCAGTTAAGTGATGTGTTTAACGTTGCTCAGATATTATGCAGCAGAAGTGGTGCTAGAGTTTATTTCTTCGGTTCTAATTTACTACCTGTTTAAAATTAAGTCCTGCTGTTGCTCTGACTTGGACAACCTACCAACAAGACAACGACAGTAAAATAAAGATAATACTAGAAGCCCTCTGTTATGTTGCTATTGCTGTGTAGCAGACATTGTGTTAAATAACTGAGGAACACTTTGCCATTTATCATTTATCATGTGCTTTACAGACATTGGAAATGTGTCTCAGATGGGATATATACCGTCCCGTAATCCGACAGCTAGCAAGACATGGAACGCTGATGCAAATCCAGGTCTGTCTGCTGTCAAAATCTGGGAGTGCTCAGAAATCTTGTACTAGGGGATCTCTGGGTTGCAGGATCTTACAGGTACTTTGGCATAATCATCAATATAAATCTTTCTTCAATGTCCCTATAAATGGTTTTCTAGGTCTTTGACCTAGAGGAGTCAATCTCCTTACTTCCTGGGGCAGCCTATTCCATGGTTGGGACAGTTCTCATAGTTGTTATCACCAAAGGGAGATAATTTTATTCTTACAGCAACACACATAGAATATTTTCATAAGAAACTGCCTTGATAGCCTCACTTGAGGCAAATCTAAGGCCCTCAAAGTCTGGGAGTTGGTTGGTGACTCTTCAGAGAAAGGGACCAGGGGATTGCATTAATAAGTTGTAGTTTCTAAGGGCTGGGAAAGGGCCAGAGAAAAAGAAAGGGGGACAAGAGGGATGAAGAGTGAGATAAATCATGGCAAGCTGTGTGCTTCTCCATGAAACTCTTCTTTAACCACCATTTCCCCAAACAAACAAGCAAATAAAATTTCTGCAAAGTCTACAGAACCCTAAAACATTTGTTGGTCTTTTAATAGAACTCCCCAAATGCATTAAGAGAGCGCTTGTATACAAGGGAACTCCCTTATGATTGTAAAGCTCAGAGAATTGGCAAGCAAGTCTGGGATTCAGGCTTATCTAGGTGGTGGAATTGGAGGCTGTGGTAACTCTAATTACATCTCATACATCTCATAGTCTAGAAGGCCTCAGTTTATGCTTGAGGTATAGTTGGAAGATTCTTTCCAGATCATTGCAGTGATGTATTTTTTTTGAAATAGATTGTTCCAAATAGAGAAGACAAAAATTAGTCCAGTAGACTCTTGACATGCAAATGAGATACTATTTGAGATTTTCTTGAATTCTCATTTTTATATAGATTACCATAGCCCATAGCCCATGATCTATTCATGAATCTGTAAAATGAGAGTAATAATACCTCCCCAACAGGCTCTTTGTAAAGATTAAAGGAAATCCTGTATTAAGTGGAGACAAAATACCATAGAAAGGTAGTTATCAGGCAATTAGCTGGGCTCATTCATTTGTCAAACTACTTGCCTCTCATTGTGCAATCCAAATTTGTGCCTCAGCAAAATTTGTAAATGGTGGCTTGACATGGCCTTTAGAGGGTAGCTCAAATGTAAAATGTAAGAGCCAATGTTTGCCAATGTGAAGCAATATATTTAGAATATCTTCCATATTCCCTGGGTTAGGAAACCCCAGGTCTTTTTTTCTTTTTTCTTTTCTTTTCTTTTTTTTTTCTTTTCTTTTTTTTAAGATAGAGTCTTGCTCTGTTGCCCAGGCTGGGGTACAGCAGCACAATCTCGGCTCACTGCAACCTCTGCCTCTTGGGTTCAAGCGAGTCTCCTGCCTCAGGCTCTTGAGTAGCTGGAATTACAGGCACATGCCACCAAACCCGGCTGATTTTTGTATTTTTAGTAGAGACGGGGTTTCACCATTATTGGCCGGGCTGGTCTCAAATTCCTGACCTCAAGTGATCGACCCACCTCGGCCTCCCAAAGTGCTGGGATTAGTGGCAGGAGCCACTGCACCCAGCCAGCCCCGGGTCTTTGCACGTCAGCCCTCAGTTTCACACTGAAACAGATTAATGATGCCAGCTTTTTCTGACAGCTAATATTGATCTCATCTCAGGGGCCTAATTCTCCTTCCTACCAATTAATATCTAGGAGCAGGCAGTAACTACTGATTAGATCCCCACTCGTTGCCTCTTGTGTCATCAGCAGAGGTAGAAGGAGATGTTGTTTAACATCATGGGAAAATCATGTTGAGGACTGAGGGAGGGGCTGGAACCAGAGATCAAAGCTTGGCTGGATGCCAGGTTTGTGGGGAAAGATTATCTTGTTTTGTCTCTCACAGGATTTTTGGGAGACTAAGAACTCCACTTGTTTGATTAGAGAATACGAATCTTCACAGCAGAGATAAGGAGTGAGATTGGTATCATACATAATTTTGGAAATGACTGGGTGGTCCCAAACATACTGTAAGCATCCATGGGCGAGCCGGAACTTGAGTTTGCATGTTTACATTGTCTACGTGAGCCCCTGAACTTCCAGCATGGTGGATGATTGACTCTCTTTGGAAAGGGACCAGCTCAGGTCCCCTACCCCTCTGAAGATAAGACAGGGGAAGCAATGACAGGAGGGGAGAGGCCCAGAAATTGCATTCCCAAGACAGCCAGAAGGGATCGGCAGAATGGCTCGGAAATGTTGTTTCTTGCAGGAAAGACGTGGCATTATCTAAGAACCATCTGGTGGCAGCAGGAACGAGAAGGGGGAAGGAGGCTGTGAGCAGTGGTCACGTAGCCTTCTCTTGCTGTTTGTAGACGCCCACAATCCAGCTATTTCCTGACAGAAGCAGGTCAGCTAATAGCCTAGACTCAGGGAAGAATGGAATTTCAAGGAAAAAGAAACTGTAGAGTTTCTCTAGCAAGAAAACTTTAAGTCATGACTTAAAGCTTCCTGTACCATAGGAAAAGGCCCCAGACTCAGGGAACATGCAGGGTGCACTTGATATTTCGACATGAAATTAACCTGGATTCAGGTGGGCTGACTCTAGGAATCTCAGAATAGGATGGCATTTGTGGTGTCCCCCAGGACTTAATGTGGCCCACATATGCCTTTTGTTTAACACACATTAATGCTAACAGAATGGTTGGCTTAGTCCGCAATTTTAAGACATCAAGGCATTTCACATAAAATATAGATTTCTGGCTCCTTTTGAAAAATGGAAAAGCTGGCAGTTCTGGGCCCATGTTCTCACATAGCAACATTTGGTTGGAGTTGAGTAGTTAGTGCCTTAAGAAGGCAGAAACCAGCTGTCCCCTCCCTTGCACTCCCCACCCATCCACTTAACTCAAAGCCCCTGGAGGCCTTTGTATTTGTGACTCTTCCTCTAGAATGCAACTGCCACAAAGGCAAGGAATGAGAGCATATGTCCTGAGTGAAGCTTTATCTCCAGTGCAGTTCTGCACAGTACTGGATTGTGCATAGGCATTTAATAAATATTTGCTTAATAACAGAGAATGAATGAACACAGCTTTGTCAAAGCAAAACAGATCTGCATTTAAATCCAGGCTACGTGATCTTGGGTCAGTGACTGCACTATCTAAACCTCTGTTTTTCTCATCTACAAGGTAGGAATCAAAATACTTGCCTCATAGAGTAGCACGAGAGAATGAGTGCAAAGTGCTTAGCAGGATGCCAGCACATAGTGTGCACTCAATAAGTATTTGCTGTATGCTTGGAAGAATGTTTAGTCACAGGGTTGCGATCCATGGGCCTTCGGCTGGATAAGCTAGAAATTCATTTTATGAAGCCAGCATAAGAATGGTGGTGGACTAGAAAGGAATCACAAATGGTGATAAAAATAGCAGTTTTCATGACAGTGTGGGATTGCTGGGCAGAGAATGGTGACTTGTTCCTCTCTTAAACTGTTGATGATTGGGGCGATAGTCTAGTTTACAATGGTAGAGAGAAGGCTCCTAGGTGAATCGTAGAGAGGAAGATGTGGGTTATAAGCACAGGCTTTGGAGACAGACAGATGTTTAACATGTGCTAGGCACTTTGCTAGGCTACCAAATACGTTTGAGACCTGTTTCCTCAGTTACAAAATAAGGGCAATAATACCTACTCTATGGGGTTCCATCTGATTAGTTAATATATTAACTAATGTACCCCTGGCACAATAGGATATGCTCAGCAAACAATAGGTGTATTGATATTAGAGGGAAAGCATTGTTTTGAGGTTTACAGTCATTGCAATTCTAGTGTATTTTTTTAGTTTTAGTTTTGTTTTTGTTTTTTCTTTTTGTTTTGTTTTGTTTTAATGCTCCCAGTTTCCCTAGCAGTCCATGCTGTTTTTTATTCCATCACCTTGCTGCGTGACCCTGGGCCATCCACTTTTCTCTAGGCCTCTGCTTCCTAGAGAGTGAGAGATTTTGCTTGTGCAGTGGATGCTGTGGTGTGCACCTAAATCCCCCCCTTTAAAACAAAGGCATTCAGTGCCCCCCTATGGTTGCAAACATTGCTTGCTGATGGCCCATAGGTAAGTTCCTCTTTGAAAATTGCTCTCTTTACCAAAGGTAACTGCCTTGTCCAAGGTTACACACAACCCCCTCCCTGGAAGCTGGTCTGTGCAGAGATACAAAGATCAGAGAGGTTAATCTGAGACATCTCTGAAAGGCCAACCGAGATTCAGAGCTCCCCCACGAGATCAGCTTAAACCTCTGTTTCATTCTATTCAACTCTCTCTGCCCAGTCCTGTTTCCCTTGGTCCCTTATAGATGTTGCTCCCAAGAGCACTCTCCAAGAAACACCTGGCACAAATCTCCCTCGATGAGTCTGTTTCCAGGAAACCTGACCAGTGGCATTTTGGGTAATTTCAGCTTCAGTCTGTCCGATCTCAAAATTATTTTGGTTTGTTGTATTTGGGTTAGGTTATAAGGAATTGAGATGCATTACAGAGGAAGATCAAGGATATCTTCCTGTGAAATCCCTAATATAGGCTCTTTAGAAAATTCTCTGATGAGGATCTTAAACTCATGTGAGAGTGGGGCTAATACTTTCAAGAAGGACATGAGGTTTTAAGCAAGTAGCAGATGTCATCTCAAGCTGCTGACACAGGATTTTGGAGCTTGAGGCACACGTAGTACACAGCTCTATTAGACATGCCTTTCAAGGACCTACATGGAAACCTGGACACTGAGCCTTCAGGATAGATGTCGAAAACACTCAAGTTTTCTTCCCCAAAGTGCTGCATGCAGGTTCTGCTGAGACTATATCTTCTTGCCAGCAAGAGGCATAGACGTTGGCAAGTGCTGCCTCCATTTCAGGAAGAGGAAATTATGAAAATCAGCTGGGATAGAGAGATCTGGTACAGTCCAAAAGCACCAGCACTTGTTGGAAGTTTTCTCCCTGACAGCAGGCATTTCTGTGCTTGGAAGGGTGAGGAGAGCTTGCCTTTTGCTGCAGAGATATAGGCATGTTGACCAAGGCAGGATGACCCCAGATGTTCCTTCAGTACCCTTCAGAAAGTGAATAGTGTGCTTAGTTCCTCAGAGTGTGGGTGAGAGCTCCTCCAAAAACAGTGTGTGCAAAAAGAGTCACAGCTGCAGCTGCTGTTTGCACTGGTGTCCCTGGGACTTGACACTTGGAGTCATGTGAGTCCTCTGGCTCAGAAGCAAAGCTGCAGAGCCGAGAAGCTAAATCCATTCTTCACAAAGATTCCCACGAGGGGAGAAGGCAAAGCAGCCAGGCTAGACTCTTAGGAGGCCAGAATGTAGGGATCATTTTATGGTCTAAGCAGATGAGCAGAGGAGAAGGGGTCCTTCTTGCAGGTCTAGGTAAAAAATATTTACCAGAAATTCCTGACATGTACAGAGGAGTTAAGGATGTGTCTTAGAGTCAGAAAATGGACTGTTCCTTGGGCAAGGTATTTAACTTCTTTGAATTCATATATTCTCCTTCTGTAAAGGGCATTGGCTTTATAAGTTGCTGTGAGGACTCAGTGAGGTCACATACTTGGAGCATGTAGCACAGGCCCTGAGCCTCAGCGTGCACTCTGGAGTGATCACTATCTTTATCTCCATTCTTCAAAGTGGCTGGAGGTGAGAGGTGCAGGCTGGAGCAGTGTGGGCTCTGGGTGCTTTTAGGACAGGTGTCCACCAGGACTTCATTTAGGAGATCCTGCCTGCAGCAGATAGCAGCTTGTGCCTGGAATTGTTATTGTGTCCAGACTGGGTCATCCTCCTGCCTTTGAAGCCTGAATCACTGTCATCGATAGAAAAGGATTGTCTTTCTCTTCAAATATTCCTTAGTAGTTTATTCTAGTCTCTCTTGACTCCAGTGGACATCTAGTTTAAAATAGCAGAAGAGACTAGTGGAGTTATTTTTCTTCATTATTAATGACATTATTGCAACAAATTTTGATTTATTGAGTGCCTGTGTGCTATCTCATTTGATCTCCATGCTCACTATTGAGTGAGGCAGCTTCATTACGGAGAATGAGTTTAAGAAAAAAGGAAAAATGGTTTCCAGCTGCATCCATGTCCCTACAAAGGACACAAACTCATCCTTTTTCATGGCTGCATAGTATTCCATGGTGTGTATGTGCCACAGGAAACCATCATTCTCAGCAAACTATCGCAAGAACAGAAAACCAAACACCGCATGTTCTCACTCATAGGTGGGACTTGAACAATGAGGTCACTTGGACACAGGAAGTGGAGCATCACACACTGGGCCCTATTGTGGGGAGGGGGGAGGGGGGAGGGATAGCATTACAAGATATACGTAATGTAAATGACTAGTTAATGGGTGCAGCACAGCAACATGGCACATGTATACATAAGTAACAAACCTGCACGTTGTGCACATGTACCCTAGAACTTAAAGTATAATTTAAAAAAAAAAGGAAAAAGGAAAAATGGGGTCAAAGCAACATAGTAGCCAACAAAGCTGGTTCATGAGTATATGTGGGATTCTACCTGGGGATGCCCAGAAATCACTGGAGCATACTCTCCAGGACTAAGAGTTTTTTTCATGTGGCAAGAGTCTTCTGAAATCTCCTAATCCAAGGTTTTATAATTTAGTATAAAACATCTTCAATATCCTTCTCCATATCTCTGGGTCAGGATTTCCCTATGCCAGAGAAAACAAACTTCAACTCTTACCTGTTAACACTCTCCTTGATATGGGAGTTCACCTCTTTAATTAAACTTTTAGGCCAGGAATGGTGGTTCATACCTGTAATCCCAGTTTTTTGGGAGGCTGAGTCAGTAGGATCATTTGAAGCCAAGGTTTGAGATCAGCCTGAGAAACATAGGGAGAACCTTCCCTACAAAAAAAAAAAAAAA
>NW_012104965.1:340510-488027 GCF_000951045.1 Mandrillus leucophaeus | reverse complement strand
TTCTTCTTCTTCTTCTTCTTCTTCTTCTTCTTCTTCTTCTTCTTCTTCTTCTTCTTCTTCTTCTTCTTCTTCTTCTTCTTCTTCTTCTTCTTCTTTCTATTCTCTGTGTGCATTTGGGCAAATGACTCACTTTTCCAAACCTCAATTTTTCTCTCTAAAATGTCTGAGGTAAATTCTAACATCCCTTTCAGTCCTAAACATCAAAGTTCATACTAACACTCAGAATAGTAAATAAGAACTTGGACCCTGGAGTCAGGACTGGGTTTGAAGCCCAGGTTCGCAGCTTACTGCATGATTTTAGGCTAGAAGGGCACATCCTTTGTACCTTCGTTTCTTTAACATGAAGAGAATGCTGACCTACGGTGAGCAGGATTTGGTGTGCTAAATGTACTGAGTGTGCATGTGCCTAATTCTGCTCTTAGTTCTTTCTGTGTGTTGACTCATTTCATTAGCAAAATATCTCTGTAACAAGACATTTTACTTTGTGAGTGTCTTTGCTTATTTTTCTGTCTTGTTGAAGGTTTTCATTTGTTTGCTCATTTCAGGCTTAATTCCATCATTTTCTAGTTTTGACTCATGTACAAACACAACACAAGCAGCTTTTCTGTCTTCATTCAATATGTTCTTTAAAAATATATTGTAAAGGCTATGGCCAAGAATAGAACATTAAGAAAATAGTGATTAAAACTTTGCATGTTAGAACACTAGAGAATTTTTGAAACATTCAAATGGCTGGAGTCCATACCAGACAAACAAAATCTAAATTTCTGAGGGTGGAGCCAGATATTGATGTGTTGTAAAAGTTTCCTTGTTTAAGAGTTGACCAGGACCGCAAACTGCTACTCTACATCCTGAATCTAGGGATCCCATCTAGACTAATTTGCCATGAGAGAATTTGGGTAAGGTAGTTACAAACTACAACTATGGCTGTCTTATCATTGCAACCACATTTTTGCAATTACACAACTATCAAATCTCTCCCTAAAATCAGAATACATTATTTTTAGTATGTTCCTATTCAGGCTACTGTTGTAACCCTAGCAGACAAATACTAGCTCCTGGTGAGGACTACTTTCATGACTAACTGTTTAGAAATATGCTTTAGTGTTTTGCCAAAATTAATGGCACAGGTTTATTATTTCTGAAATTCAGCTGTTTTTTTTTGTAAAGGAGAAACTATTTCTAGTCTTCTATAATTTTACTCCATACTCTTCAAAGATTATAAAAATTGGCTCCCTCATTACACCTGCAAACTTTCTTAAAAAAATTTTGTTTTTGAGACAAAGTCTCACTCTGTCACCCAGGCTGGAGTGCAGTGGTATGATCTCAGCTCACTGCAACCTCTGCCTCCCAGGTTCAAGCAATTCTTCTGCCACAGCCTCCCATGTAGCTGGGACTACAGGTGCAGCCACCACACCCGGCTAATTTTTGTATTATTCGTAGAGACAGGGTTTCACTATACTGACCAGGCTGGTCTCGAACTCCTGACCTTGTGATCCACCCACCTCAGCCTCCCAAAGTGCTGGGATTACAAGCGGGAACAACTGCCCCCAGCCAATTTTCTTAATTTTATGTGTTATAATTTATATGTATTTCTTACCTCAAGGTTAAAGACTCTTAATGCTCTTTTTCTCTTTCTTACCTATTTCAGGTTACAGTCATATATCAGTTATTCATTTAATCATTCATTCAATAAATGCTCATTGAATATCAACTTTGTACCTGGCACTATGCCTGAAAAAGTTAAAACCCGGGAGTTATCTGAGACTCCATTCACTAACACCTCTCTCTGAAGAAATCCTCTTCACTAATCCTCTTAATCTTCGGCATCCCAACTCTCTCATCTCTTCAATGTGTGCAAGTCATATAATGGTTTTCTAACTATTTCCTTTTTGTGGCTTAAAATTTTGGATGGACAGCTTTCAAATTTGCTCAAGTGTCCAATATCTAGTCTGCCTGTCTTTTGATGACACAGTTTAATAACCTCTTATACTCCCGGGGTGAATGGGTAGCTCATTTACCAAACCTGGTGAATGAATGCAGAGCATACACCTGCCCTCTTGGTTGTTTTTGTAAAGGTCTATTGTGTAGTACTCATACTTAAAGACAACTTATGTTGAGAAAAGATGAAATAAGTTGTCCTTTCTGTTTTCTCCTTCCCACTTACCCTAAGGTCCAACTTTAAAGATTCCACGATTATACTTCCAAATTCTCTTTATACACTAAGATAGTTTATTATTATGAAGTCCATCATGTGCCTAATTGTTAAACATTTCAACTCCAATAATCCTCACAAAGTCCCTTGAAGGTGAGCGCTTCTGTGTCTATTTTACAGCTTGGGAAGCTGAGATTCTGAGTTACTAAGTAAACTGCCCAAGTTCCAGCAGATACCAAGTGGCACAGCTGTGATTCTGACCTGGGGCAGTCTGATGACAGAGCCCCTTTGCTTTATGCAGCCACAGTTAGAACATGCAGCTTCAGTCCACTCCAGGTTTACATTGTTTTGTTTTGTTTTTTGAGCCCAGGCTGGAGTGCAGTGGCATGATCTCGGCTCACTGCAAACTCTGCTTCCTGGGTTCAAGAATTCTCATGACTCAGCCTCCCGAGTAGTTGGGACTATAGGCATGTGCCACCACACCTGGCTAATTTTTGTATTTTTTGTAAAACTGGGGTTTCACCATGTTGGCCAGGCTGGTCTCAAACTCCTGGTCTCAAGCCATCTGCCCCCCTCAGCCTCCCAAAGTGCTGGGGTTATACGTGTGAGCCACCGTGCCTGGCCAGGCTTATATTGTTAATGGATAATAGTATTCATTCCTATGGCATCCAGATATACCCACCGAGTCTCAACACATTATTCCCATAGCCATTAATTATCCTCA
Source organism: Mandrillus leucophaeus (assembly GCF_000951045.1). Classification (NCBI taxonomy): domain Eukaryota; kingdom Metazoa; phylum Chordata; class Mammalia; order Primates; family Cercopithecidae; genus Mandrillus; species Mandrillus leucophaeus. The sequence goes on along the minus strand of NW_012104965.1, from coordinate 485,148 downwards.
GAATTGGAGGTAAGTTGAAGGCTGTTTGTCATACTTTCACAATATGATGAGTACTAACCGTATGTTAGTATATAATACAATGATATGATGTTGTGTTAATCATAACCTAAACAGATTACTTGCAATTTTACAGCCCCCGTAAAAAAAGTCTTAATTTTTTAAATCTGAATTCCTCCCCATCCTCTTAGAACAAAGACCGATTCTATGTGATCACCAGTGTTCTGCATATTCTGGCCCCTTCCTGCCTTTCCAACCTCATCTTGAACTTCTTTAATCCACTTTTTCTGTGCTCTAGACACAGAGAATCTTTCAGTTCCTCAAATAGTCTATGATTCTTCTGCCATAAAGCCTTTGCAAATGCTGTTCTTTCTCTCTGTGACATTCATCCTCTCCTTCTCTTCTTCCTTTAGACTTCTGCATGCTGTATCTTGAGCCCTCAGCTAGATCAGACCAGACTACTATCTACCCCTTTAAATGCCATCAAGCTCTCTTTAGTGGTGCTTATAATCATTTGTGCACATGCCATTCAGTGTGTCATTATGTAATCTTCGTGTCACTCCTCCATTAACTTTCTAACCCCCAGATCCAGCATATAGTAGGAAGACAATAAACAACAAATATAGACGAATGTCTTCAAATTCTGAATCAATTACAGTAGCCTCCTGAAATGCCAGGTTCCTTTGTGCTTTGTGCATTTTAATTTTCAGTATTAATCACAATTAAATGTACAGATGACTAGATCAGGAAATAATGTATTTGTAAAACAAGGCAATGCGAGTAAGATGGCAGCCCTTCCCTCCCTGGTGGTCCTCTAGTCACATGTATGTGTTTTCCAACCCATGCTTTCTTGTTGGGCTCTTCTTTTTCATCCAGTGGCATTGGCCACCACGACAGAGGCAAAAGTGGAAGTGCTTGTGTCAGCCTGGGGTTTGAGTTCCAGCTCGAATACTCTGTAGCTGAGCAACATGAGTCACATTGCACACTCTTTATTCCTCGGTTTCCTCATCTGTTAAATGCTTCACTCATGGGACTGTGCAGCACTCTAAATGGGTTGTGAGTCTGAAGCACCCACCCAGCACAGAGTCTGATTTGCTGTCTGAAAATTATGTTCCTTCCCCTAGTGTACACTATATACCTGCTAAAACAACAGTGCATTTCTTAAATCAAGTTATATGATTAAAATAACTGACACTATGTCATGTACATTGTTCTAAGCATTCCCCCCATATTAACCCATTGAAAACTCATAAGAGCCCTATGAAGCAAACACTGGTAATTTCAGCCTCATTTCATGCATGAGGAATTGAGATTCGGGGTGATTAAGTAACTAGCCCACAGTCGGGCCAAAATGTAATCCCAGCTAGTCTGGTATGTTCTTATACTGCAACAAGATCTTGTGTCTCAGCTGGATAATTAGCAAGGAATCACAGCAATGAAGAGTGGGCTTTGAAAAGAAAAATCTCTCCCAATTCTACTATGCTCTGGGTGACCCTGGCCAACTCAGTTCTCCCTTCTTTAAAATGGGGACACTATCCTCTATCTCCCATGTGAAAGCTGAATGAGATGGCAAATGTAAAACTCCTGTACACATCTGGCATTTGCCTGTGGCTGAGACAATTTCTCTTTCTTCTTATAAAAGTATAACCTTTGAGTTTTATCACCAACAACCTGGCCAGGGTAACATTGGTCTTTGGCCAGTTCTAGAGCTTCTCGAACAAAAATTGTTGATACTGAGCCCACACAAAGCTGGAAACTCCCAAAGGGTAACTGTGCAGGCTCTGACCCAACAAGATTTCCCCTGAATTCTACAGAGTTTCAACACATCTGAAACTCTTAGAGAGTAAAGCCCAAAGTTCCGGAAACAGAGAGCCTGGCAAGGAGAAGAGGGAGCTCTACTCTTTTGAAAGAGGGGGAATCTTGGCAATTAAATTTCACAGACGTGGCTCCAGCCACACCACCCCTGACCTTAAGAACTGTCATGAATGTCTCTCTAGGAAACACTCCTCACACACACACCACTCCAGCATCATCCAGAGTGACGATTGTTAAAAGAGAAAAAAATTATCTGACATTGACCTTTGCATTGTCAGAGGCTCCCTGCTCTATAAAGGAGAAGTGTCTGCCCAAGGTGGCCTTACGGTAGATGTACAGCCCTGGGGAGGGGCTTTGAGTCTGCAGTGTGCTTCAACCCTCATCCACGAAAGGGAGAAAATCATGGTTATCTCCTACGGTTATTGTGAAGAGGAAATGCAATAATAAACGTTCAGAGCCTAGGACAAGGCTAGCCCTTGGGAAGCACCCAGTGAATGGCAGGCATCATTGTGGTTGTGTTGTAACAGCAGCTAGGCCACTTGCCCAGGATCACCCAGCAAAATAAGTAAAGAAATGAGAACTGTAACAAACATCTCATGGACTGGCAGTCCCAGCTCTTTCTGCCATGTGAAGCCACCTCTCCCCTGTGTGTCTAACCGTCAGCTTCTTACTTTGTGTAGTGAAAGGGCTAAATCATATTAGAGAGTGTTGTGGGATATGCAGTGTAAAAATGGCTCCCCACAACTCTCCACTTCATTCCATCCTATGAGATCCTATGCCGTTAAAATTATTCCCAGCCCCTTATCCCTCTGGGTTCTCTGGACCCCTGAAAAACTCCCTGAAACCTCAGGAACTCCCTGTGGGATAGAGGCACACGTAGATTTTTTAAAATGGTGTTTTACTCCAAATTCTTATGTTTTGCTAGGTAGTGGGTTCTAGGTGTGGCATCTCACTGTCAAAGGGGTGTCTGTGACCCACAGTAGTCCCGAGTTCAGGGATAGTGGATCTGGCTGTGTCCTGGCCTGGGTCAGCTTTGCCAGTAAAACAAAGGCCACGTTCCCAGTCTGTGTGAGACCTAAGGGGACGGGACCCTTGTTCCCATGGCAGCAGGTGTATAGGGGTAGGTGGCACTAACAGGTTGTGGAGATTTGAGCTGGGGAAGGCAGCCTGGTTGGTGGACAGACAGGAGTTTGGAGGTAGACAGAATTACTTTTCTGCCTTAAATTAGCTTGAGATCTTACATAAGTGATTTTGCGTCTCTGAAATTCAACTTCTCTGCCCGAGAGAGATCTTAATGCCCTTCTTATGGGGCCCATGGGAGAATTCGGAGGGTAATTCAGGTAAAGTGACCCAATATGTGGCTGTTTACATACCCCGTTCCTCTTCTATTGGAATACAAATGCAAATAATGGATCTGGGTCCCAGGGAGATGAAAGGAGAAGATTAAAAAGTTAACAACAATCCTTCAGTATTATTAATGCTCTATGCAATAAATTGTTTTATAGTCTCAATAACCATATGAAATAGAGACTATTATTATGCCCTTTTGACAGGGAAAGTGGAGAACACTGAGACTTGGAAAGGATAAATGACTTGCCCATCACTACAGATGTGGCAGAGCTGGGACGTGAACACAGGCCTCTGTCGTCTAAGCTCACCCGCCACCCAAGCATGTCCGTCATCCATGAACAGAGTTGGCTGTGCTCAGTCAAGCAGCTGTTGCCCAGGCCTCCTTTCAGCATCTCTGGAGACTCCCCGCAGCTGAAAACTCTTCTGAGCAAAGTTCTGCCACTTCCTCTTTTGGTGTGGCCCTGTTTTCATCCTTTTCTTCTGAAACACAGATCCCCTATTAGCTGCCCACTCTGAGCCACATGAGGGGGAATGTGCAGCTGGGACAGGAGAGATGGCCCTGGCTGGTTAGACCCTCCTGCGATATGTCCAGGCTGGTCTGAGACTGGGGCTGGGCCATTGGCTGAATTTGGCTGCAGTCCATCAGGAATGTACTTCCATTTATCTGCTGGTCCAGTTTGCCCAATCCCCTCTTGGTACATGGCTCCTCCTCTGTCAGGGCCTGGGCCCTGCTGTGCCCACCTCCCACTCCCTTCTATTTCCCACACTCTGCTCTTGACTTCCCGCAGTCCTCCCTCGCACAGTCTTCAAGGCCTTTCACTTCCAGCCACATCAGCTGTCATCCCTTCCTGCCCCCACACCCCATGCAGCTGAACTTCTCATCACACGGTATCAAAGCCCAGGGCCTTTGCACATGGTTCCTTTTGCTTGACAAGCCTGTACATTTCTGTCCTTTTTCAATGGCAGACTCCTTCAAGTCCTCCCAGACCAAGGCCACCACCTGCCACAACTACCATTCACATTGTAGCCTATGGAATGACCCCACCACCACTGCTACTACCACTGAGACCTACTTTTAGATAAAGGAGATCTGAGTGTTAGGGAAGGGGTGGAAAACCATGGTATATATGGATGTGAGGTGGGTAGAATTTGCAGATTCCCTCAGTTCCTTCACCTCTCAAATAGGCATGGAGCCTTCCAGATTGAAAGGAACTCAGAATCTGCTCAAGGGTCTAGGCAGGTGAGGATTGGTCTCTTGGGCAGCAGGACTGAGGCCTGGACATATCTCTACTTTCTGGTCTTAAGGTTTCAACAAGAATGGCCAGAGCTTGAGATGAGTTGGAAAACTGCCCTTGGCCTGCCATGTCCCCAAAAACACTGCGGGCTGGTGGCTTCTCCGTCTGGGTGCCTGTAAAGGGATTCTTTGAAACAGGCTATCTTGGGGAGGTCTATTTGGCTGCAAATTTGAGGAGGCACCTTTACTCTGCTTGCAAATAGCATTTGGCCTTTGCCAACCATCTAACTTTCTGATTCTCTGGTTTCTTTATGGGAAAAATGAGAAGGCAGGTCAGGTTTTTGTTCAAGTTCTTTTCTTTTCTAGGGTTGATATCCTATGAGGTGGTGATCAAGCCTTAAAAAATGTTTTAATTAATTTTTTTCTGATTATAAAATAATGTATTCTAATGGTAGAAAATCTGGACAACATAAAATGAAAAGATGTAAAAATAATAAGCCAATAAAATGCTTAGCTCTGAGAAAATGTTAATCTTAATACATCAGGGTTAATTATTCTTTTTTCCTGTAGTATGTATTTGCATGCTCAGGTATTTATTTACAGCTTTTAATAAATTTAAAAGTAAATAGAGCATTACAATGTATAATTATTGTTCAAAACATTATTTTAATAATATCATAGGATTCCATTATATAGTTATTTTCATGTTGTTACATACTGAGACTATTTTACATTTTTTGCCTTTGTTAATATGGTAATGAATATCTTATCTTAAACCTATGTGTACATTTAAATCATTTCCTCAGTTCTATTTAAAAATGGAATTAGTAAAGAATTGGCAGGATTTTTTTCAGGTTTTTGATATGTAAAAGTCAAAAGACTTCAAAAGAGGGCACTGCTTGACATTTCTGCGAAAAGTGAGCATGTAGAGACTTGAGTTTTGTTTATCACATATTGGGTTTGACTTTTTAAAAATAATTTTTTCAGTTTGAGAAATGGTATTCTGCTTTTATTTTAACCTGCATTTCTTTTGTTACTTACAAAGTTAACATTTTTCACACAAAATTGGCCATTTAGATTTCTTTTTACGTGAACCCTTCGTTCATGAGTTTCACTCATTTTTTTGAGTATAGTATTCATCTTTTCTTTCCTTCTTCCTTTCCTTTCCTTTCCTTTCCTTTCCTTTCCTTTCCGTTCCGTTCCGTTCCATTTCCTTCTCTTCCATTCCCTTCCCTTCCCTTCCCTTCCTTTCCCTTCCTTTCCCTGCCCTTCCTCCCTCCCTCCCTCCCTCCCTCCCTTCCTTCCTTCCTTCCTTCCTTCCTTCCTTCCTTCCTTTCTTTTCTTTCTTCTTTATTTCTTTTTTTTTTTGACAGGACATCACTCTGTCACCCATGCTAGAGTGTAGCAGCAACATCACAGCTCACTGTAGCCTAGAACTCCTGGGCTCAAGCAATCCTCCCATCTCAATTTCCTGAGTAGTTTGGACTAAAAGCGTGCACCACCACACTTGGTTGATTTTTTTATTTTTAATTTTTTGAGAGACAGGGATCTTACTATCTTGCTCAAGCTGGTCCCTAACTCCTGGCCTCAAGCAATCTTCCCACCCCAGCTTTTTGAATAGCTGCGATTAAAGGCACAAGCCACCGGACCTGGCATCTTTTCTTTTTCTTCTTGATTTAACAATCAAAATCAACTCTTATTGATTTTTGAGACATCTATTACACAAGGCTAATAATAGTATTTCACACATGTGGCAAATATTTTCTACATGTATTATTTCCTTTAAGTTGCTTACAGTGAGTTTTGATATAAAGATTTTAAATTTCATGGAGAAAAGTTGATTTTTTACTCTATAATGTTCCTTGTTTTCATGCTTTGAAAAATCTATCTCTATCTTGAGATCAGATGGTCTCATATACTTTCTTGTAATTCATTTCTATCTTTAATCAATTTCAATTTAAGTGATATATAAAGGGGGCAACTATTTTTCTCTAATAATTAATAAATAGCTCCACATTAGATCAATATTTATTAAGCCTTCCCTTCAAAAATCACTTACTACAGAGCCTCTAATGCACATAAAAACCTTACACATAGGGAGCTCAGTTTATAGGCTATTTTGTTTCATGTGTCAATTTTCTTAGCTGGTAACATTATCCCTTTTCTTAAGCATTATAGTTCTGTAATAATTTTAGTTACCTGGAAGTTCATGTTATCTATTTTTTATTTTTATTTATTTCATTTTTTATTTTATTTTATTTTTTTAAGACAGAGTCTCGCACTGTCCCCCAGGCTGGAGTGCAGTGGTGCGATCTCGGCTCACCGCAAGCTATGCCTCCTGGGTTCAAGAATTCTCATGACTCAGCCTCCTTTCCTGCCTCAGCCTCCAGAGTAGCTGGGACTATAGGTGCCCGCCACCATGCCCAGCTAGTTTTTGTATTTTTTAGTAGAGATGGGTTTCACCGTGTTAGCTAGGATGGTCTCGATCTCCTGACCTCATGATCCACCCACCTTGGCCTCCCAAAGTGCTGGGATTACAGGCATGAGGCACCGTGTCCAACCCATGCCATCTATTTTTTCTTTCAAAATGTATTCAGCTACTCTCTTGCTTTGACCTTTTAGATGAATTTTAAAATCAGGTTGTTATCATGGAATACTATGCAGCCATAAAAAAGAACAAAATCATATCCTTTGCAACAATATGGATGCAGCTGGAGACCATTATCCTAAATGAAGTAATGCAGGAGCAGAAAAACAAACACCTCATATTCTCACTTTTAAGTGGGTGCTAAGCACTGGGTACTCATGGACATAAAGATGGCAACAATAGACACTGGGGACTACCAGAGTTGGGAAGAAGAGAGGGTGGCATGGGTTGAAGAACTATTGGGTTAGTACCTTGGTAAAGGGATCAATTGTACCTTGATCAGTACCTTGGTAAAGGGATCAATTGTACTCCAAACCTCAGCATCCCAATATATCCTTGTAACAAACCTGCACATGTACTCCTTGCATCTAAAATAAAAGTGGAAATTATTTGTTTTAAGAAAGATGTGAAAAAAACAAGTTGTTAAATTCCCTCCAAAACTACCATTGATACTTTTCTTAAAATTATGCTGTTTATATCCGAATTTGAGTTGGATTTATATTACGATATGGAGTCTTTTCACCCAGCGTAATGCATATTACCACTTAGAAAAGTCTTTTAAAGTCTTTCTTTATGGCTATAAGTAAAGTCTCTGAGTTCTTAGAGGTCCTACTTATTTCCTCTTAAGTTTGTTCCTAGGTATTTAAAAATATTTTTGCCAGACTATCGAAAGAGGCAGACAAATGCCTAAGCAGATAGAGGCAGGTCCCTGGCAAAACCCCATGTCCAAGCTAAAGACAATTTAAAGCCTGAAAACCAAGCTACAAGTTAAATCTTCTGATCGGATTGCGTACTTGTCGTCCCATTTGGCACACTTTCCTCTGATTAATCTCTACCCTTCACCTATTTAACATATACCTACCTTTTCCTAATTGGGTTTTCTACACTGTCATGCCCACCTTTGAGTGGTGTCTTCACTTTAAACTTTTTGGCATACTCACAAACCAATCAGCATGCACTCCCCATTCTGAGTCCATGAAGGGCCCCAGACCCAGCAATGGGGCAACCATCCACTCCCACAACCCTCACCCCACATCACTTCTCCACTGAAAGCCATTTTCATCGTTCTTCTACGTCTTCCTCACCCTTCAATGCCCTGCATATCCTCATTCTTCTTGAGCACAGTATAAGAGCTCGGGAACCACCAAATGCAGGCACAAGCTATAACACAGATGAACTGGGGCACATCAGCATGGCTGACAGAGGCCCAGGTGGAGTGTTGCCAGCCAGGGGTCCTCAGTTTGCAAAGTGACTGAGAAGAAAAATCCTGCGTCACTATTAGAAATGTGATTTTATTTTTTATTATACTTTCTCAGTGGTTATTATGTAATATCAGATTTTATATTTTTATTTTACTACTAGGCCCAGCTTACTGATATGTCTTATTAATTTAACTCCAAGTGTAGCACACAAATCAAATATAAATAACATTTTTTTTGTTTCTTAATGGTACTAAGAAGCAGGGAGTTCAGTTTTATTCCTGTTCTTAAACTACATCCACCCAACACCAAGCATTTCTTTATACCCATACCCAGTGCCTTTCATTTGGCCTGTGCTGTGCTTGGCAATGGAGCTCAGAAAGTTCCACTTTGTATTCACCTTTCAGAGTTAATTTGTCCTTCAAAGTCTTCTACCCCCACCCTCCCTTAAGCCATAGTGAGGAGTTGAGTGTGTGTATTAATTATGCTTTCTGGCAGCCTCCTGATGCTCATTTGGAGGCTTCCCGGACTTGGCAGCACTGACTTCCATTTTAATTAGCTTCTCAGGAGGTGTTTGCACAATTCATAAGAAAAATAAGCCTGCATTGGAAGTGGGAAGCCCAGTTTATAGCAGCCTGGTCTCCTGAGTAAAGCTCCCTGGAGCAATGTTTCTGAGAAGAGTGAGCTAAATATGACAAGGGAAACAGTGGACTTGGTTGAACTCATCCTCACTATGGATCAGAAGCTTGGGCTGTTGCTGGAAATTAGTGCAATGCTGAACCATATTGGAGATCAAAAAGGAAAGAAAAATCAGTAATTCTGATTGTCTGTATTTAAAAAATTTTTATTCATCATTGACTTTTAGCATTCATTTTGATTTTTCAATAATTATTGCATTAAAATATTCTTTATGTTGATTACTGAGGGTTTTTCTTGGCATTCCCTTACATTTTGTACCTGATATAAGTACCGTATTCATCTCACTATAGTCCTGAACCTACTTGAAATGCCCCTATAGTGGGTTGCATTGTGGCCCTCCGAAAAAATATGCTCATGTCCTATCCCCTAGAGTCTGTAAATATGACCTTATTTGAAAAAAGGATCACTGCAGATGTAATTAATGATCTCAAGGTAAGATCATCCTGGATAATCTAATAGAACTTAAGTCCAGTAATAAATATCCTTATAAGAGACAGGAGAAGAAAAGACATAGGCACACAGAGGAGGTTGTGTGAAGATAGATGCAGAGATTTGAGTTTTGCAACTATAAACTCAGGAATGCCTGGAACTACCAGAAGTCGGAAGAGGGAAGAAACATTGGGAGGGAGCATGGCTCTGCCTGTACCTTGATTTTGGACTTCTGGCTTCCAGAACTGTTAGAGAATAAATTTCTGTTGTTGTAAGCCATCAAGTTTGCAGTCATTTGTTAAGGCAGCTTTAATCAACTAATACAGTCCCAAAGGCAGGTGTGTTGATAGAAGTCAGTAAGCCAGATCGGGGAGAAACCTCAACTCTTAGGTCCAAGCCTGGGCTGCTGTAGGTATTCCAAAGTTAGCAGAAAGAAACACAAGCACAAAATGAAAACTTAAAGGCAGTTTCTGGTGGATAAAATGTGTGTGTGTGTGTGTGCACGCGCATGCATGTGTGTGTGAATTTTTGTTGATTTATCAAATGTTTATTGAGTACTTTCTATTTGCCAACCCCTGTGTCAGGCACTATGTAAATGCACTAACACATTTGCACATAAATGCCCAAGCACAGATGTGCATGATTTAAATAAAATCATAAAAGATCAAACTAAATTATGAAGCAACTACAGAATTCCAATCAGTTTTTCCCAGAATGCTTGCCACATCCCTTCCAGCTCCTTAATAAATCTAGCAAAACCTCTTCTCTATTTTTTTTTTTTTTTTTTTTTGAGACGGAGTCTCGCTCTGTCGCCCAGGCTGGAGTGCAGTGGCCGGATCTCACTCACTGCAAGCTCCGCCTCCCGGGTTCATGCCATTCTCCTGCCTCCGCCTCCCGAGCAGCTGGGACTACAGGCGCCCACCACCTCGCCCGGCTAGTTTTTTTGTATTTTTTAGTAGAGACGGGGTTTCACCGGGTTAGTTTTTTTGTATTTTTTAGTAGAGACGGGGTTTCACCGGGTTAGCAAGGATGGTCTGGATCTCCTGACCTCGTGATCCGCCCATCTCGGCCTCCCAAAGTGCTGGGATTACAGGCTTGAGCCACCACGCCTGGCCCTCTATTATTTCTTAATGCCCTTTGTTAACTGCTACTTGGTACTTTTCGTGTTATATTGCAATGGAAGATTCTCTTACCTTCTCTTTTCCCCCATAAGGTAAACTCACTGAAGCTCAGTGAAGTCATGGATTGTCTTTTTAAATCTCTGTTTCTCCAGCACTAGATACATAGGTGCTGAAAGAATGAATTAAGCCATTTTTTTAAAGAACAGAACCCATACAATATTTTGAGAAAAACAATCAAACTCAAACACAAACTCCTAGGTTCAAGTTATCCTCCTACCTCAACCTGTAAAGTAGCTGGTACTACAAGTGTACATTACCACACCCTACTTTGAAGATGTTCTTTTTTGTACACACACATAATAGAAAGCCTTACAATAATAAGCTTTCATTTCTTCATTCTGTTTGTATACTATAGCTGTCATTTGTTTTACTTTTATATATACATCGTAAATTTTATACTACTTTTTTTGTTTAAAGACACAATTATCTTGTAAAGAGGTTTTTTTAAAATATGAAAATGGTATATATGTAATAGTGTTGTTACCATTTCTAGTGTTCTTCATTCTTGGATATAGATTCACATTTCCATCTGAAGGAAGTCCTTTTGTTTGAGGATTTCCTTTAACAGTTCTTGTAGTGTGGATTTATTGGGACCATGCATTCTTTTATATTTTTTATGTCTGAAAAGGTATTTATTTCACCTTCACTTTAAAAAGGTATTTTCATTTAGTATGCAGTTCTTGGATAACAGGATTTTTTTTTCTTTTCTTTTTTGGTGCCTTAAAGATGATGTTCCATTGTCTTCTTGCTTCCATTACTTCTGGTGGAAAATCTGCTGACCATAATTACCTTTGTTACTCTGTGTATAGCATGACATTTTCCCCTTATCTGAATGTTTTTTAGACTTTTCTTTATCGCTGGCTTTGGGCAATTTGATTATCAGGTGCTTTAATGTAGTTTTCTTCAAGTTTTTTTGTGGTTGGGTTTTTTGAGCTTTTTGAATTTGTGCATGTATATTTTTAAATCAATTTTGGAAAATTTCCAGCATTTAAAAAATAATACTTTAATATATTAAATATGTAATATAAGCATTGTAAATATTTAAATTTTTTTGGATTTTGGAAGAAAATTACTTTCTGGGACAACTATACATTATTAGGTCATTTGATTGATTCTTTTTTTTCCTTAATTCTCTTTCTCTGTGTTTCATTTTGAATGGTTTTTGTTGCTCTGTCTTTAAGCTCACTAATATTTTCTTCCACAATATCTAATCTTCTAAAATTAACCTTATTTACTGTATTTTGAAAATGTCTTCCTTATCTCTACTTTACATGGTAAACATATAGAATACAGCTTTTACTGTTGTTAAGAAAAACTGTAACAATTTTTCCTCTGTTCTCACGCCAAAACAACAGTTAATACCAAAATACATTTTGGTATTTCTCTCCACTGGCAAGCAAGCAATCAAATCTGTAGCAGACACCAGCTAGGTGTTCTTCAATTGAATTCCATTACTGTCTCTTGGAGATAGCATCAGATCCAACAGTTTGAGGGCTCAGTCTCAACCCTCAACCCCACAATGTCAGTTGCAAGTCTGGGCCTCCAGAACTTCTGATCTACCAGCTTCAAGTTTGGGTTCTCATGACTCCCACTTTGGATTCCATTAATTTGCTAAAGGGGCTCAGAGATCTCAGGAAGACACATTCACCAAGTTTTTATAAAAGACATTTTAAAGGATACAAATAAACAGCTGGATGAAGAGATACATAGGGCCAGGTCCAGAAGAGTCCCAAGTGCAGAAGCCTCTGTCTCCCTGAAATTGAGATGAGCCACCCTCTCAGCCTGTGGTTTTGTTCTTGTTTACCTTTCTGTCAGCCTTCATGAGTTCAGCTCTCCAGAAGCCCCATGAACCCTGTCCTCTTGGATCTTTTATGGAGACTTCATTGGGTAGGCATGATTGAAGCATGGCAAACCATGTCAAAATGTGACCGGACAAAAAGAGTGGGATCTACACCCAGCAAGGCCTGTCTGTTCAGATTCTACTTGGCATCTCAGCAACATTTCTTTCTCCAGGATATGGGGCAGGACTCCCCCACTGGAATGAGGTGAAAGGAGGGCAGACGAGTATCAGAGAGAGAGAGAGAGAAAGAGTCTGTCTGTAACCTCTGTAGATCTGTTTGTAACAAGGGCTATGGGAGTTATGAGTCTGCAACCGTGGATGAAAACCTATATACATAGGAGTTATATGTATGAAATATTACAAATGTATTATTGTCTCTTAATTCTAACATTTAGAGTTAGTTTTTTAAATTGATTTTTCTCCTCTTTATTGATTACAGTCTCTTCTTTCCGTGCCTGATAATTTTTCATTGAATGCTATTTACTGTGAATTTTACTTTGTTTGGTGCTGGATAATTTGTATTTCTATAAATATTCTTGAGATTTATTCTGCAATACAGTTAAATTGCTTAAAAACACTTATCCTTTTAAATCCTGCCTTTAAGATTTGTTAGGTAGGGTTGTAGCAGTGCTCAGTCTAGGACTCATTATTCCTTACCTGTGGAAGTCCTTCCTGAGTGTTCTGAAAATGCCCCCTGAACCATGACATTTTTGGCTGATGGGTACAGGTACTATCGTCCATCCTGTGTGAGCACAGGGCTTTGTTACTTCTTATCCTTTCTAGCTGTTCTTTGCCTTGAGTAGTTTTCTGGCACTTGTGTGCTAATCAGTGTTCTGCTATGTACTCGAAGGGGGCTTTCTGGATTTCTCTCTCTGTGAAGCTCCTTTTCTGGTACTCTGCTCTGAGAACTCTGCCCATCTTTTTCTTGCCTGATTCCCATCTCTGGAGTTAGCCGGGCTCTGCTTGGGTTACTCTCCTCTATTCCATGGCTGGGAGACACTTTCAAGGCAGTAAACTAGGACAATGATAGGGCTTATGCCATTTGTTTCATGTCCAGAGAAATCACTCCTTTATCCACTAATGTCTTGAAAACCAGTGAATCATAATTTTTCAGGCTTTTTTCTTTTAGTTGTTTCAGGCAGGATGATAAATCCAATTCCTGTTATTCCATATTGACTGGAAATGGAATTCTGAGACTGCCTTTTCAAATTTCATATGTCCCAGCCCCACTGCTAGAGTCTGATTCAGAATCTGTATTTTGTGAAAGCAGGGCATTCTGATATATACTCTTAGTTATGAACCAGGAGACTATACCTTTGCTCTTTAAAGGGTTGTTCAAGTACCAGCACTAGCAGCATCACCTGGGAGCTTGCTAAATATACAGAATCTCAGGCCTCATCCCAGACCTACTGATTCAGAATCTGTATTTAAACAAGATCCTCAGGTGATTTATATGCACATTCAAATGTAAGAGGTGCCAGATCGGCCAATTTCAAAGTTCTCTTCCAATTCTACAGTTCTATGTGCTTGTGAAATGGATAGGAGAGCAAGATAGATTGTAGAAAAGTTATAGCCTGTTAAAAACCTGAGGTTCTAGGGTAAGTTTATTATATTAACTGCAAAAGACCTAAGAAAAGGAAAAAATAGGACAGTTAACAGGACAAAAAGGGCAACTAATTATTCCAATTACTAGAAAGTGCCTAGCAGGTGTTAGGTACTTAGTAAATCATTTTCTTGACTGACCGACTGACCACCAGATGACTGGTTAGATGCACTGTCAAAGTTGGCTTTGATAGGATTCTTACAGGGACAGTTTAGACACAGAGAACTCAAAAGAGGCAGAATAATTTGGCTCAGAGGAAATAGTTCAGACTACTTAAGAAACATTAGCATTCAAGAGAGTTTGGTGAAAGAAGGTCCCAGAAAGTTCATTCTTTATAATTGAGGAAGTAACTAAGGGAATTGCAATTCCACGGTATTACAACCAAAGAGGAAGAGCTTGCTGTTGAGGAGGAAACAACAGGCAGCTTTGGAGAAAGTGACCATGCCAGCTCCAAATTTACAACAGCCTGATGTCCTTGTGTCAGGTTCTAACTGAGTCCAAGGGGAGTCGGTGGATGACTGGTAGGTAGCTGGAAAAACACTTGAATCATATATAGTTTCGATGTAGCTTTGTTCTGTCTCTGGATGCGAGCGAACCTAGGCACAAACAAGCCTGGGTGCGAACCATGGGCACAAGCTGTATGTACAGTGTTATCAGGGTAACTATACCTTTTACAGACAATAGTGACTCTGAGCCAAGCACAGGCTCATGTGGGTGATCACCTAATGTGCCTCTCGTGGCATGGTTACATAATGAGTGGAGGTGTGTGCCTGCAATCCAAATTTGCTGAGTCATGCTGGACTGGATATTTGCTTCAGCCTGTTCTTTTTTTTTTTTTTTTTTGAGACGGAGTCTCGCTCTGCCGCCCAGGCTGGAGTGCAGTGGCCGGATCTCAGCTCACTGCAAGCTCCGCCTCCCGAGTTCACGCCATTCTCCTGCCTCAGCCTCCAGAGTAGCTGGGACTACAGGCACCCGCCACCTCGCCCGGCTAGTTTTTTGTATTTTTTAGTAGAGACGGGGTTTCACCGTGTCAGCCAGGATGGTCTCGATCTCCTGACCTCGTGATCCGCCCATCTCGGCCTCCCAAAGTGCTGGGATTACAGGCTTGAGCCACCGCGCCCGGCCCAGCCTGTTCTTGACCACAGAACATCTATTTTCCTTACATTCCACCCCCTAGGCCAACAGAGACATAAGCCTTGGACACACAGGTCTGACACATAGGCCTTATACATTAGCTGTAGGCACACAGGCCCTAGACACACAGGTCTGACACATAGGCCTTACATTTCACCCCCAAGGGAATGGGAGTGGACTGTAAGGCTGAGAGAGTTTTTCTAGTGGGAAAATGTACCCACAGAGAGGAATCCTGGACCCAGGGGCCGCAGTAGTAATACAGGGGGCAACAACTCTAAGTTATAGCAGGTAACCACCCCATGGTGATGCTACCCCAATGTTGCTTTATACATTAAGCCAGGTTTTAATTTCCCTACCTTTGTGGGCCTTGGGGCAGGCAACAACATGTTACTGTTCATCCCCATACCTGGTCAGAGGAGGTCATCTTTCCTCCCATAGGTTTTGCCACATGGCTTGGCCCTACATGGGTCGGTGACCAACTAGCCACTTCTGTAACTTCTGTGTATTTAACCACAAGATTAAGCCTTGATAAACTGCCCAGTTATCGGTGCAGATTACTGTAGGTGTCATCTCCTTAGTGATCACTATTCACACTGTCCTGAGTTCAGCCCATTGGCAAATTTGCCCACACCTGCTTTCAAACCATATGGTGTCAGTACTAACTTGGACTGCAACAGTGGTCCAGGCAGCAGTAGCACCCTGGCTAGACCCATCTGTAGACTATGACCCATCAGGAATGGCGGGGGTGCCTTAGGCCCCATGGCCTTATCTTGCATTGGGACTACAGGTCCTGAGATCTTTTGCAGCAATGCTGCTAAGGGACCTGTACTCAGAGTACTCCACTGCTCTAAGTAGGCATCCCACTTTGCTAAAGTGGATGTCTGTGCTGTCCCAATCCTGGGGGTCATTACCCGGGAACGCATCATTACCCATCCCACTGTCTGGTAAGTTATCTGCATGACAACTGCAGCACGTGCTGTCACACTCTCACAAGCATGAAGGGCGGCATATACAGCTGCCAGCTATTTCTCTATCGAGGAATACCAGAGCTCAGCTCCCTTCCATAGTTGGGACTAAAAGCCTACTGTTATTCTCAAGCACTCCATGCACTGCCACAGGCCCCAGCTGAAGCCATCTGTGGTCACATGCACACCCAGCTCAAACGGGCACCTCTGGTCAACTACCACAGGACTTGTGCCTGCCGAATAGCCCATTTCGCTGCCAGGAAGGCAGTCTCAGTCACATCATTCCAATCTCAGGCAACAGAAGTGTTGCCGCTTCTAAACCTGCAAGAGAATCAGAGGTTAACATAATATTATCAAGAAGACCATGACATATGGTAGGTCTATGCATATAGCCCTGTGACAACACTGTGAAAGTTCTTCCAAGACTAATCCCTCTGCCAGTGCTTTGGAATACATTATTTCTGCTTCTCAGGCAGCCAGTATCAATGATTCAATCTCTCTCCTCTGTTTTCAATTGCTTTGTCTTAGCAGGATGCTCTCCATTTTCATTAACATATGCTTAAGTAGCTCTTAAGTATGTTTAGTACTTTCAAAAGAAAAGTTTCCCTTACCTCTCATCCTCTTCTAGATAGCACTCTGCTCAATCTTCCTTATTGCACCTGAACTTCTTATCTGTTCTCACTGCCTCTATTTTTTTCCTTACCTCTTGTTTAGTCTTTACTCACTAAAAACTAGCTAATGTGCCATCACTCCAAGTTCATCAGTGATATTCATATTTCTAAATAAAATAAATATTTTCCTTTTTTAAAAAAATAATGTCTCAGAAGGATTTAATATTGTGACCCACTCCCTTCTTTAAATACTCTTTTTTTAGCCTTCTTAGAAACCAGAGTCTCTTGGTAGTTGTACTAATTCTTTGGTTTCTCTTTATCAATCTCCTTTACATGCCCATCTTTTTGTGTTCTCTTATGAACTAATAGAGTACCTGACGTGTTAGTCTTGTCTCTCACAGCTTTTCTCATTCCACACTCTCTCCCTGGGACATGTCATGGCTTCGGGTTCCTTATGTATGATCCCTGTGATAATTCCCAGCCTGGACTTCTTTGAATTCCAGACGGTCATATTCCATTGTCTACTTCACATATACTTTGGTGTCACAAAGCCACTCACATCAACACACTCAGAACTGGAATCATGCTTCTGTGCCAACTAATATTTTCCCAGTGTTTCCTTTTTTCAGAGAATGACTTCACCTTTCTAGTCATATTGGGCAAAAACTCAGGATCTAGTCTTGATTCTTTTTCTTCTCAATAGAATCCATCACTAAGATCTATAAATGCAATACCTAAATAACTCTGCATTCATCCGTTTATATCCATCTTTCAGCCTCACTTTAGTCCAAGATATCATCTCATCTTGGCTGGATAACTGCAACAGCCTGCTAACAGATCTCCCACTTTCTTTATTGCCCTCTTAAGATTTGTTCCTGCACTGCAATTGGGATGATCTTTCCAAATGGAATCTGATGGTATCATTTCCCTATTTAAAAATTTGGGCAGACACTCATTATGTTTAAGAAAGAGCCCATTCTTGTAATAGTCCACCAGGTCCTGTGGGACCTGGCCTGTGCCACCTCACCAGCGTCAATTCTGACGATTCCACTACCCCAAGTCAAATTGGTCAGCTTTCAGTTCCTCCTCGATGCCCTGCTCCTCACACTCACTACAGGACTTTAGTACAAGTTGCTTTTACAGTCAGAAAGGGCTTCCTTCCCTTTTTCTTACAAATTAGCCAAGGTGATTTTTAAAAATTAGTCTCACATTAGTATATTTCCATCCTTTGGATAACTTGTACCAATACCTAATAACACATCCACTTCTAAAAACGTTATTAATATCTGTCTCCTTGACTGCAGCTTTATATAATGAATAGGGCTTTCCTCTGCTTGTATGTCCCTGTATCCTTAAGGTCTAGTAGAATACTTGGGCCACAGTATGTAGTGAATAAATAGTTTTGAAATAAATCAATGTATGAATGGGCCTCAAAAATACTCTTTCCCATTCTCTACTTTGTACATGCTGTCCCTTCCCGCTGTAACAAAGTTCTGCCTGCTCTTCGTCTCTTGATCCAGGTTCATTGACAGCTTTCTACACATTCTTAAAGACTCAACCTTGTCCTTCTATCAGAAATGTTCCCTAATTTACGCTCCCAAAGGAGTTAGATGCTCCCATTTTTGTGTTCTCTATGTGTTTCTTTAGTCAGCACTTCTTACACTGCTACTGAAGGTTTTTGTTTGTACATCCATTTTCTTACATACTCCAATACTTAAGACATAGGGACAATGTCTTAGAACAGTGCCTGAAAGTATTCAGGACTCGGTACATGTTTACTGAATCAATCAGTGGTAGATTCTAAAGAACCCATTCAAATGAGATAGATTCCCTTGTCATCCTTCACTACTCCATGGGGATCCTTTTTGAAACTGTATTTGGTGGAAGAAGACAGTGTTACTCAGTTAAAAGAATATGAGTCTTTAACTTATATCAGTGTGCATAAATATCATGTGCTTCTGCTAGGCTTGCCATGTAAAGCAAAGGGGAGTTAGGAGAGCATCTCTGTTCTTTAAGTAGTTTCATGTTTCTAGGCATATGATTTCCCACGATATTGAAAGGACTTTTCAATGTGTTTTTGGCTTATAATTGGTGATCTATCAGAAATCAAAGAGAACACAAAACAGACCAGAAATCTGGGGGGGTGTGATAGGCAAGTATTTTCTCACTCTTTAGAAAGAAAGAGTCCAGCACTACAAAATGTCAAGCATGACATCAATTGTATGCAAAATTCTGAAAGGGATTATTATCTCATGGTTTGTAGGCCATTTGCGAGGGCAGTAACTAGCATTAATTCCCCAAGGACAAGTCATGCTATCATAGTTTCTTTTATCAGATAGTTAGGGCTAATAGATTATACTAAGAAGGCAAATGCTTTAGATAAGGTATATCTGAATTTGAGAAAAGTCTTTGATTACATTTTTCCTGATATGTTTTTGTCCAGACTGACCTAGGTGATGGTATACGTAGGTGAATTTATAATTGACTTAGTGCCATTGCCCATGGAACATTGACTAATGGATCAATGCTGATGAGACAGACAGACTTTTGGCAGCTTAACACATATCCATTCCTTGTCTTGTTCTGGTTAACATTTTACTAAAGTGTAAATAAAAATACAAAATACATTATTATCTATAGATAACAAATTCTGGTAGGAAGGACATAGTTTGTGAGCTATGAGGATGAGAATTCAAAATAATTTTTAGGCCAAAAATAATGAATTAAAACAATAGTATGAGGATTTTTCCCATATACATATTATCTCATTTAATCATCATAGTAGGGTATTAATATGACTAATAACTCTTATTTATTGTATGCCCTGAATGTGCTAGATGCTTACCTTTGCCTTCCAAATTTTTTTTTTTTGAGACAGAGTTTTGCTCCTGTTGCCCAGGCTGGAGTGCAATGGTGCGATCTCGGCTCACTGCAACCTCTGCCTCCCGGGTTCAAGAGATTCTCCTGCCTCAGCCTCCCGAGTAGCTGGGACTACAAGTGTGCACCACCACGCCTGGCTAATTTTGTATTTTTAGCAGAGAGGGAGTTTCTCCATGTTGGTCAGGCTGGTTTCGATCTCCCGATCTCAGGTGACCTGCCCACCTCAGCCTCCCAAAGTCTGGGATTGCAGGCATGAGCCACTGCCCCTGGCCTCCAAATAATTTTATATATATATATATAAAATATATATATTATATATATAATATTTATATATAAATTTATATATACAAATATATATATAATATTATATATATATAATATTTCTTCTTCAGAAAAGGAAACTGAAGATAAAATAAATTGCATACCTTCTATGAGGTTGTACAGGTAATTCTGGAGCTGGGATTTACAAATAGGTCAATCTGACACTCAAACTGAAAACCCTCTTTCTTATACCCTACTTGTTTTTCAGATGAAATGTATCAGAGAAGTATAAATTCTGCCCTGAAATTCAGAAACTTAGTTGTATAAGAACAAAGTGGAGAAGATTTAGTTTAACAGTGGTTCATGTGAAAAGGTATGAAGTGTTTTGTTTGCCTGTAAGCATCTTATGAATTATCCGGGTGAGTCCCTGACGTCCCTCCAAATGAATGCAATCTTGGATTATAGAACAGAGTACAGAACAAAGAAGGGCAAGAATCACACTGTGCCCCACCATGAGTGAAGTATGGTGCTTGCTTCCGAGGCACTCATCCTAAAAGAGCACTGTCTATTTGAACAAGCCCAGAATAATTGACCATTATGATGAAGACAGGTCATATGCATAATGGTTGGTTGAAGGAGCTACAATGTAGAAAGCATGCTACCTTTAGCTATATATAGTTAACATTTGTTCATGCATATTATGAGCCAGACACTATTTTTACTATTTTACAGCTTTAATTAATATAATTCTCAAGATAATCTTATTAAATAGGTGCTGCTATTATTACTTCTATTTATAGATGACGAAATTGAGGTGCAGAGAGGCCATATAAACTTTCCCAAGGTCACATAGTCAAAAAGTCCGGCTCCTATTTTCAATTGGAACAAGAAATTAGAGGAGAAATTACATACAATATTTAGCTAGAAATGTTTTAAAAAATCAAACAAGAAAGGCTGCTCTAGAAGAGTACACTTTGATTCCCAGAAACCTCGTAATTTACATTATTTCAAAAGGCCTTGCTGAGTTATCTATTTCCTGATGTTTTCAATTAGGTATATTTTTGGAGGGATTCTATAGCATTGAAGAGGAAGAAAAATATGATTTACATGTTTTCTTCCAACTCAATGAGCCTATCAGTGTCAGCATAGTCCCATATGATGGGTTGAAGTGACAGCACTCATCCTCCCAGAATCTTGAAGTTTATGTAGAAAAATCTAGATTAACTGGAACTTGATTTCAAGAACCCTAAACTAATCAAAACGTGTTGCTGCCTTCTGCTTTTAGAGGTGATTTTTACAAGTTTTTAAATATTAATCAATCCCTTCATCCATGAGTACATACACTTAGATAACAAAGATTTATTGAGCTTCTACTGTATGTAACACTATGCCTGATTTCATCTTTGGCTGTCTATTGTTAGCTCCATTTAATGATGAGAACATTTAGGCTCAAAAATTTAAGAAATTTGTCCAAATCCCCATAGGTAGGAAGGTACAGGAAAAGGCTTGGAACACAGGTTTGTCAAACTATGCTTTTCCCAGTGTACTCTACTCCTTCAGCAAGAAAATCAAGTAGATCCAATTTCACAAGTAATTTCAATAAAAGGATTCTACTTATTTCTTGGGTCATTAGCTCAACAAACATCACCAGTTCTCCTTTCGCTTAGGGCTGGTATAGTGTTTGTTGATGAAGAATACAAAGGTTAAAAAAGAGACCAGGTAAAAAACATTGTTCTATCTTGGAGAGGGTTCAGTGCTGGGTGGAGAGACATCTGAAAACAGATCATTACGATCAAGTGAGAGAAGCTGAAAGTTAAATTGCCTAGAATGTGCTTTCTTCTGATCTTCCTGTTAATTGAAATTTTACATCATCAACATCCAGATTGATGAAACAAATGTTTAAGCATGAACGCTGTGCCAGGTATGATGCTAGGCATCATGGAAATGGAGGAGAAAGTACTAGGTATGATTTCTGCACTCATGAAGGGTCTAGTTAGCTTGGATGCCTGAGGTCTGGCCTGGTTCTTGAGACTTCCGATAGGAAACTAGTGAAATCGTACAGTTTCATCTTACCTAGAAGTTAGTTAGAAGTCAGCCGGTAAGATAAAACTGGGATGTAACAAAAATTACTGTTTAAAATAGCTACATTGGGCATGATATGCTGGCCATGATGAGTGCACAATGAATATCTGATGACAGTGGGGTTGAAAGAACACCTCAGCTGCAGGCATGATTTTCTGTTTCAGAGCAGTGGATCTCTACTTCAATTGCACATTAGGATTACCTGGGGAGAGACTGGGCGCAGTGCCTCGTGCCTGTAATCCTAGCACTTTGGGAGGCTGAGGTGGGCGGATTGCCTGAGCTCAGGGGTTTGAGACCAGCCTGGGCAACGTAGTGAAACCCCATCTCTAATATACAAAAAATTAGACACATGGGGTGGCACGCGCCTGTAGTCCCAGCTACATGGGAGGCTGAGGCACAAGAATTGCTTGAACCTGGGAGATAGAGGTTGCAGTGAGCCGAGATTGTGCCACTGCACTCCAGCCTGGGGGAAATTTTAAAAATCTGATGCCCAGGGCTTCACCCAAGGTCAATTCAATCAGAAATCTGGGAGGAGGATGGGCCCCAAACAAGTATTTTTAAAAATATTGATTTCCAACATGATTCTTATTTGCAATAAGGGTTAATTAAGAGCCTCTTACCAGTAGAAAACAGACCTGTAAATATTTATAGCACTAGGCATTACACAAGTCACACCTGTGGCTATTGTAAGCACTTTATTTTGCTCAATTTCAAACTCTCAGAGATGGTGAGGCACAATCAGAAATCAGAGATGATGGAAAATGTTGGAAATAGCTCTGCAATTAGCAGGCAAGCTGGTTCTGCAGTGTCGGCTCATTTTAATTTCAGCTGTGTTTAGAGAAGACCATCTTACTGGTTCACAGAGCACTCCCTTGTGGCTAAATTATTATGGGCCAACACTGATTCTTGTTTGCAAGCTTCGGCAACAAACACACACACACACACACATACTCTTCTTCTCAGGATAAAATATTTTAAAACGCTGACTTTAAGATTTCAACAAAGCATTTAAGTATTTTTCTTATATATAAACAGTTCTTTCCAGAAAGAAAATCATAGCCATATGACCAACAAGAAGCTGCATGGATCACTGAGAAAACCGTGAGTGTCCACCCATGCTCTGTGGGTTGTGGTTGAAGATGACTCTTTGGACCTTAGATTCTTCATGTGTCAAATGAATCAATGGGACTCTCTGACTGCATTATACTAATGTTCTATAATCTATGATTCAGTTTTCTAGAGGATTCAGCCAAGTTGGGGATTCCCTTTATTTATCTAGTAGATTAAGCACTTCAGACTCTTAAAGAGGTAGAAGGAAATGGTTCGATATGAGCAAAGTGGTTTTGTTTGTTTTCCTTCCTCAACCCCCTTCCTGCATCATTGAGCTGGGTCGAACAGTTGGTAAGAAAAAAGTGAAATGTTCCAAACTGGGGGACTTTTTGGACATAGATTCTGAAACTTCAGTTGTGATGCTGGCTGGACAAAGTGGTTGGCTTTCTTTGTGGGCAATGGCAGAAGAGAAGAGAAAGATCTGCTTTTCATATGTCAGAACTAATCATGAAATAAGTGGGCCTACAGACTAATCTAATCATGCTTTTGTTTATTCACCTCATATAAAAGTCTCTTTAGAATGCATTTGAACACAATATATAATAATAGTACTATAACATACATTGTGAGAAACGTTTGAAAACGATCAAATGTTCACCTGAAACAATGCAGTGTTCATAGACACACAAACCCATTGGTCATGCACATTTGTGCCATTTTCTGTAATTACTGAGTCACAATGCTGAACTGAAAGCATGAAACATATTTTACAAACTGAAACTGACATCAGTAAGAGGCCTAACAAGTGTTATCAGAAGAGGCTTCACATTTGCATAATTTGCTACATCAGTTCACATTTTATTATAAAAATTCACATTGTTTTATTGTTTTCTTTTGTAATGAATTGGAACACGACATTCCTGCTTAATGGCAGGCAGGAGGCTAGCTCTTCAAAGTCAGTAGTTTGGGAGTATTCAGAAGAATCATCTGTGAGCAAATGTAGTGTTGCTTTTTGAACCAAAGCCACAATGATAGTAGGACTCAGTTATAACCCAACTCATGCCCACACAGATTTGGATAGAACCTGGGTAAAAACTACATCCCATTGCCCCCTGCCCCTATCAAGCTATCAAAAGTAAAAGCTCAGTATAAACCATTCAGCATCTAATGTGAGAATCTTGTTTCCAAAACTGGTTCATAAAGGGGTTGTGCAGAAGTAGCAACTCAGGCAGGGAAAGGGCAGACCCTGTGAACAAAAGCCCACCCCTGTCCTCTCTGCCAAGGGGGCCATATGTCTCTCCTAAGTGATGTTTGGGTTATATAATACACAATACAAAACATTACAAGAAAAAGTCTTAACTCTTAGGCAGAGTTTTCTACACAAATTTAACACCACCATTGGCAGGCAATGTTAGATATATAAATTAATAACTTACAAAACATTACATTATATACATTAAGTAATAAATACACGGTTATAAACAGGAATGGAGGTGTTAGCGCAGAAGGCAGTGCAAGAGAAGGACGGCAGCATTACATTGAAAACAGCGTAACTGGGTGAAAAGAGGAGGTAGGGAACAGGGCCAGGGACTGTACAACTCCTGTCAGGGGCAGGGTCCAAGACACAGCAGGGCATACTGCTTAGTGCTGTGCACACTCTTATGGTGAACGACACCACTGCTCCTTTCTACCCCCTAATTTGTTAAATTTTATTCTGTTTACAGCAAAAAGTTAAACTCCAGAGGAGAAAAAGTATTGTTGAAGGCAAGCAAACAGAGAGAAGTTATGAGTGGCTGTGGAGTTGGATTGGACAACAAGGGAAGGAAGTAAAATGTGGTTAGAAGTGTATCCTTTCTGTCTGTTTGCAAAAGTAACTGTAGTAAAGTGAAGGATATTGCCCAAGAAAGAAGGAAGACTATTTTCTTTCCCTTTTCCAGAAAGAGTCAAAAAAGTTTGTCAACTTTGAAAGCTTGTCTGTGTAGAAGTTGATACTAAACTCTAGGTATTCAACAGGCATTTTAAAGACATGAAAATGTTTTACAAAAAAGGCACACAGGTTGGCAGACAAAGGGACAAGTGAGCAGATTCATAAATGAAGTTATTAGTCAGTGAGTTCAGTCACTATCGGGGATAAGTTCCCGAAACTTAGTGCAGAACGATCTCTCAGTTTTGTGTCTTCCATTTTCAAGCCATGTGTCTTGATCAGAACCGGCCACCAGCAACAGCTTCAGCCCTCTCCACCAAGCTTGCCAGCAAGGCAAGTCAACCGTGGGATTTCCTGAGCTGCTCTTTGCTTCCTGATCTTGCATTCTGACTCCAAACTCAAGTAACTGAAAGGCCAGGTGGCCCTTGTCCTGTGCAGGTCTTGGCCCCCATGGTGGGCTGGCCCTACCACATAGCTGGCATGCTCATCAAGGGGAGAATGTTCATCTCCACAGGGAGAGGGGGATTATGTATCAACTGGGGACTTGTCTTCTGTTGCAATGTCTATGTCAGTGTCTCCCAGGGAATCTCTGTTTTCTGGATCAATCACGCAAAGCGTCTTTGTGCTGCTGAAATAGCTGTGTCCCTCTCCCTCCTTCTCAGGTCCTTCAGAATCTTCCTCATCGAGAGTCAGTTCAAACTGAAACTTCTCCATCAGACCCTGGCAGTCCCTGTTCTGCTCGTCCAGTGGTGGTGAGGGACTTTGAGGTATCATGCTCTGATACCAGTTCCTGTTATCTTCTAAGGTATCGAGAATGTCCTGAGCATCAGGCTGTACCAAATCTGCCCAGGTCTCCCACAATGGATGGACAATGTAGTCGATGAAACCAACCTGGAGAAAAATAAGATTACACATCTGTTATTGTGATGGTGCTTGAAAAGTAAACACAGTGTCCTGGTTTCCATGCAAAGAAAGAACATGAATAACCAGAAAGATCAATCATAATGGATTCCATGATTTGGGCACTCACTATATGGTGGGTCTTACACTGAATGCAATTGATGTATTCTCTCTTAATCCTGAAAAGTAAGTATTGCTGTATATTATTTAGAAAGGCAGAAACTACGACTTACTGAGATTAAATATCTTGTCAGAGGTCACATAACTAGTGAGTGGTGGAGCTGGGACTCAGCCCCAGCTTTGTCTGATCCCAAAACCTGTGTTCATCTCACTACAACAGACTGCATTTCCTTTTACGTGCGCCAGATAAGAAGTCTGGATGGAATCCTCGTGTTTTCCAGGGACCCAAAGACAAAGCACGACTCTGTCACTACTTGGATTCTGTGAGTCATTTTCTGAAGAAGGCAGGTCCAGGTCTAACGTGTTTTGACTCAATATTTTTTCCTTGCTAACTTTAAACTATGTTGCTATTCCAAAGTGATGAGGATCTGGCTCCTGACTACTCTGGAATTTCTCAAGTTCTGTGGAATGCTTTTGGCTGGTAGAGGAGTTTGATGAAACACGTGAAAATACTTTAAGCCCTGAAAGAAACACATATCCCCTCGATGGACATTCATGCAATTGTTTTGGATCTATAGAGCACACAGTCATTTCCATCAAGAGAAAGAAGGGAAAATAAAAAACAATTAAGCAGTTCCTTTTGCTGGTGTTCCTGTGATTAAATACCAGGCTTATGGCTCTGTTATGGTTTACTCAGGGGCTATGCATCCTGCATGAGCTAGCAGTGTGGCCTTACGCTGGCCTCCTCATTGTTGGACAAACAGGAAACACTGGGGGTGGGGACAAGTAGAGAGAAAGAATAGGCACTAGCTGAATGAGAGAAGGGAATTCCCCTGCCATGGTCTGGGGAGCTAGAGAGATGCTAGGTTGGGATTTAGGGGTAGATGGGCAAAGGGCACCCACCCATGGGACATTATATAGGTCTCTTTCCACACTACTGGAAACTTCCCTTTATTAATATGTTGGTATTTGGCCAGTCATTTAATACATCCAAGTTGTACTGTACACAAGAACTTTGGTCATATGTGACTCTTTCATATATAAAATATATATATATGATGTCTGTGTGTGTGTGTGTATATATATATTTTCTTATTCTTCTTCTTTCTGGTGCTTTCCTAGCCTTAAAAAGCAAGATTCACAGCAAAATCAGGGCATCTCTGATCTACACTGGTTATAAAAACTCGATCATACATGATTCAGATATTTCTCTCACTTCCACCCCCTCCTTTTCCCTCCCTTTTACTTCTTTACTTAATGAATGTTACAGACTATTTTCAAGGTGTTTTCCAGGGACCCAAAATAACAAGCTCAAGGTAATGGAGAAAATTGAATAAGCTGAACACAGCGCAGTCATTTCCTTTCTTCACTTGTTTTGCTTCTGCTAAGAAATGCTGAGAATTTTTTTGCAAGGTAGCTGCTATTTATTCCCTAGATCACAGGACGAGAGAGCTGTATGAATCCTGAGAGCACCCAGTAAAGAGCTTTACTGGTGGGCCAATCAGACAGTGTTCAGTAGAGCCCATCGGTGGGAAACACCAGAGTGGATAACGATGTTATGGCAACAGGAAGACCTGTCCCTAAGATGGAGAGTGAAGAGCTTTGGACGAGAGAGCTGCTGTAGTGGACCAAGAGGACAGCTTTGAACCTGACATGCTGGAGAAATATCTGCTTTATCTATTTTGCAAGGCTGTTTGGGGGTCCAAGTAAGATAATATATGGAAAATGTGTGAAATGCTGCACAGAACATCATATAAACATAAAACATCACTGCTATTAATAAAATGGTGTTATTCCTCCTTACTGATTCATATCTTGTTCCACTTAAGCCTTTGGGCTATTTGAATTGACCCTCATTAACAATGTTAACTTGCATTTTTACAGCATATTAGACTTCAGATCACTTTCACAGATTTTTTTTTTTTTTCTGGAAATGAAGTCTTGCTCTGTTGCCTAGGCTGGAATGCAGTGGCACAATCTCAGCTCACTACAACCTCTGCCTCCTGGGTTCAAGCGATTTTCCTGCCTCAGCTTCCCGAGTAGCTGGGACTACAGGCACACACCACCATGCCCGGCCAATTTTTTGTGTGTTTTTGGTAGAGACAAGGTTTCACCATGTTGGCCAGGCTGGTCTTGAACTCCTGACCTCAGGCGATCCACCCACCTCAGCCTCCCGTAGTCCTGGATTACAGGTGTGAGCCACTGTGTCCAGCCCTTTCACAGATTTTTAAAACTCATTTTGTTGAGTTTCTTTAAGAAGCAACAAAATAAAAATTGCAAAGGAACTGTACATTAATATTACAAGTATATGTAAATTTGGGGTTTCCAGGTAGTAGGGAAAGAGGATACATACTGAAAATAAACAATCCAAATGTTTTTGGGATAAAGATCTTGGACAGTCTATGAACTAATTCTCAATCTCAGCTACTTGGCTCAGCCCATTCGTTTTCTTGAAAAAAAAACTGTGTGGATACTGATACTGTCCATTGCTGCATATTCTGCAGCTATTGGCATCGAGACATTTCTGTATTCACCTCCTCCAGACTATTGTCCCCTATCCTAAGCACACACAGAATGTGAAGCTTTGGACACAACTGGAAAATGTCAGCATGTTCTCAAAAGCATAGAAGCATCCCGGGAGGGAACACAAGACAGGGCTTTGGCTATACGTTAAAAGAGACTGCCTCTGGTGATGGTTGCAGTGGGCTGATTAAGGACGAAGATAAAAACAGAGGACTGGAAGCAAGGGTGAGGAGCAGAGCTCTTGAATGAAGACAGAGCAAGGAGACATCCAGAGGGATGGGATGGAGCAGATACCAGTGTTCAGATCATTCAGCTGGATTTGCAAACATCAGAGACAACTATCTAAATGATTTAGGGACACGTAATCCAAATTTTGATGGGTTTCTGATGACTACTTATCCCCACCCTGTGAAACTGAGTGTAATGGAGAAGTCACATGAGTCCTGACTATAATGGAACAAAATGCGTAACTGTCTCCTTCTCGTCTCATATATACATATTCTATTGGAAAAATGGAATTAAATAGAACCCTCCAGCTCTACAATCAGCAGAGCTCACAAATACTTTGAAAATATCATATTAGATACCTGGGATTTTTCCACAGAAGCTGTGTGTTTATCACACATTGGGCTAATTTCCATTCCCCTCTCCCGCTCTTTGTCTCCCTGCTGGAAAAATTCCTCCATGATGCGGTCTGTCCATTGCCGATACAATTCCAAGGACTTGGTGGGGTTGCTGAGGTCTGCACAGTGCACCATGTTGCGAAGGACCTGAAATCATCAATTTTTAGAAATCCCATAAAATTAGGTGTAAATACTGCCAGAACATCTCATCCTTCTCATACTAGTACGCTTGGTACTAAACCCTAGAACATTTTAATTGCATTATAATTATGACATATGCACCAAAAAAAAAAAAAATGGAATTACAATGGTGCTAGCCTGGGTCAGTTATTTACCTTTATAGAGTCCCAAAGGGGAAAATGTGTGTCTTCTTAGACTGACAGTCATTGAATTTAAAAATTGGAAGGAACATTAGAGGTCAGATGCTGCTATCATTTCCTTTTCTCAGTTTGGAAAGAATGCAAAGAATTACTCCAAGTAGATAACTTCATATTTTCCACTTGTGGAAAGAGGAGAACAGCTGATGGCAATTTGTATATCCAAAACAAACCTAACAAACTTCAAGTCAATGGGATTTAAATCCAAACACAAGCTTTTGGAACCAACAGTCATGTATGCCCTATTACAAATAGATTTTGCAATTTATTTATAGACCTAATAAGCAATTCCACAAATAGGGATTTTTTCCCCTCATAAATTAGAGGATAATAAACTTGAATGTCCATTTTCCTTAGCTTGTTCTTAAGCCCTAAGCTATAGTAGTAGCCTAGGATATACCAAAAACTGCATTTATCTTTGTTTTCTTTTTCTAATTGTTGTTCAGCTTAGTTTGGTGTGGTTTTGTGTTAAATCAAAGACTTTCATCAAATACCTGAATGCGATCAGTATAGTTGTCTAGGAGAAGAACGCCTGAACTTGTAACTTTCTTCGTTTCTACCATTGTCTTCAGGTCTGCCAGCAGGCTCATATGTTTAGACATATCAGTTGCTAACACCTTGGGTAAAAAGAAAATGAAAACTTTTAATAAATTCAGTCTATCAGAGAGAATGGCAGTAAGTGAGGAACGTAGAGAGGCTCAAGTCTTACCATGTCAATAACCATCTTCCTGAGTGTCTGACGCTGCTTCTTCGTGAGATTCATGAAGATGTCACAGTGTTCTTCTTGCAGCAGTTTGAAACCCACAGCAAGGTGATGATTTTCCAACACAGATTCATCATTATACATCAAAGCAAGTTCTGAATCTAAAAAATCAGACCAAATGATGACTTAATTAAAAAGGGATATGATTTGAATGTTGGCATTATCTCAAAGTGAAATCAGACCTAGTTCTCTCCAAATTATTTCAAGAACCACCAGCCACATGCCATTTCCTCTTAGAGAAGCAGTGGCCCTCTACAAACAGAAGTCGCCAGTTTGTAAGCAAAAAATGCTTCTACTGGTGTATACGCTTTCTCTGTGATTAAAATTCATTGCTTTTTAAATCCTTTTACTCATTCTGTATCTCAGATGAAGAATTTAATATTAGGTAAGGGTATTCCTGAGCAGCTAAATCCTATTTTTATGTGTCCTCAAAAATTTTGTACTTTGGAAAAGAACAACGTGAAAGTACCACTAAACTTTATGCATTGTAATGAGATTTTCAAGCTATATTCACATTTTATATGCTCCCTAATCCCTGGCAATTGTGAATTTTGGATTGTCAAAGATAATGTTTGATGTAAAACTTCATTTTACCCAAATAACATCACTTTTTAGAGCTTTCTGTTCATATGATACTATACATTACTACTTTTTTGGAACAATTCTGATGTCAAATTTTCTGTCTTTTTACTCTCTCCACGAGAAATTGCAATATCTGGAAACCTAAGCTGCAGCTTCTAGCCTGCCTTTTATATAGAAGAATCACAGGCATCTTTTGTTAGACAGAAGTCTGCTTGGGAATATGGTCATCAGACTTATGAAACCACATTTTAATCAAGAATACCAGACAAGCGGTGGCAATGTGTTACTTAATTGCAGGTTCTGTTACACATATATCATTGCTTTAATAGTGTGCTCTGAGTACTAACCTCCGAGGAGTACCCTTGTTTCATTCATCCTGTGATCAAGGGCACAAATCTACAAGCAGGCTTTATATGTTGCAGTGCTGTAGGTGACTGTAGTAGATAGACCATTTTTCTGTGTGAGGCTAACTGGCCTATATATGGATTGATTCATGACACCACACTCTACCAACTGATATAATCCATGCAGACACATAGCTGCCCCAACATTTTGTTTGTTCAATAGAAGAATGAAGTAAAAGAATCCAGTGTACTCCAAACCTAGGTCATTCAGATATTCTTTGGATAAAGGTCAAGGACTGATGATCAGGACTCTTTTGCAGCAAGTAGCTCAAAAAGCATTTCTAGGAAACTATCAGTACTTGATGTTGTTCATGACCACATTGGGATAACCAATATTCTCAAACTACTTAGATTTCCAGCACTTAGAGATAGTGCATTATTTGAGAGAATGAAAGGATTTTCAAAGGTGTGAAAACTAAACATTTTAAGCATGACAAAAGCTTCGAGTATGGCTTGGGATCCTAAAGCTAGACACCCCTGGTCACTTAGGTCATTGCTACTCCCAATCCATAATCAAATCTATGCAGTTGGAGGAAAATGTGTGGAACTTTTAATGACCCTTCCTTCTGAACTGTGGAAACTCATTCCAGTGCTTTTTACAGTGTCTTATTTTTGCTTGGAGGTTCCCATGTGCAGATTTAACATCTGTGGCTGCTTCCCAAGCAGATAGGGACAGTAGCGAGTTACTATGTTCTGTGCAGAGTTTTGTATAATATCAAAAGTCATTATCATGGGATCACCAAACCTTTTCTTGTTCTTTATGAATAATTCCATATCTGTTATTCTTTCCTTACATATTGTATTTGCCAAACTTTGAGTACTTTTTATGGCTCCCCTATGACCCTCTCGAAGTTCTCCAAGCAGCTCAAACATTGTGTTGCCAGACTGGACTGAGTATCCACGAAAGGCCTGACCAGTTTGAGAGGAATGGAAGGATTGCCTCACTATTATCCTTGTGATTATCCATAATGAAAACATTAGGAGGAAAAAACTTAGGCAGTGAATCATACAATTATCTGGAATGACTGTTCTGGTGGTGAACTCACTTGTGTTGATGAGAAACTGATTGGAAACTCCAGGATGATCAACGTCATGGATGGCAGCTGCAAAAATGGCCGCCAGGATTTCCAAATCTGTGAAGACAGCCTGTTGGGCAAATAAACACATTTAACTCCACATCCAATTTGCCTATCCTGCTTATTCAGTTTCATTTGTAAAGTATCCTACTTTATCCTTGTTGGGAGAGGGATTGTTGATTTATGTAATATCTCAATATACTAATTTAAGTAAATGTAGATTCTGTTCATCATCATAAAGTCTCTGACGTGAAAGGAATGATGGCTAGAGCTCAGCCTCACATCAAGCCTAAAGGCTGATGCTTGGAAAGACATTAGCACAAATCTCATGGAGTGTGTCAATGTCTAATGTTTGTTTCTTGGACCAGTGGTGTGGCAGCATGGTGCTTATGTAACACAAGCAGATACAAGTCAAAGAAGCAAAGAAGCAAGTCAGGCTGGCTCTGCTCTGAGATATAACAACCTTCATATGCTGTTAGCTGAATAACTTAGAGAAAATGGCCAAACTCCTGATTCATAAGATAAGCAATAAATTATTTCCCAAAGCGAAATTTATGGTGTGGTCACAAGCTTTTAGATATTACTCATTCATTCAACACGTATCCACTAATCATTTACTATGGGCAAGATTTGAGAACCTTCCTAAGAAGTGAAACCTGAGGCCCCGCTGCTCAATTCCTTCATGTCATGTCATGTCTGCCCCTACCCATGCACAATGATTCAAACCTAGGATTAATAAGGTATATATTGGTGCTCATTCTAGGGCTGAAATGTCTTCCCTCATCCTCTGGGATTAGTTAAATCTTCTGGTCCTTCCAATGCTAGCTTGAGGCAAGTTTCCACCTCTCCTATAAAGACCAATCCCATTACTCAAGCACTCACTGAACCCTCCCTTTTCTAAAAAGCTTGCAGCACTCATGGCCATTTTCTGGCCACTCAGTAGGTATACTATTAATAACACCGGGCAGTTGATAAATAGTGTTGCCTCACTCTGTGATACTTACACAGGGTATAAAAACAGTACTCTTTCTCTCCTTCAGAGGGATCAAACACCCTTAGCTCCATTTCACTTTCTCAAGATTTCTTGGATTTCTTTTCTTAGAAAATATGCAACTCAAGCAACAGGGTTGTGGCCAATCTTTTTTCACCTTCCAAACTGAATCTGTAAAGGTGAGGCTGGATAGGGCATGGCCAGTCCCTTCCTGCAGTGGTCCAGCACATTTTGGGAGTACTTGACCATCATTTTCATTTGTCAAGTAAGAGTATGACCTGCTGCATACATTGTTGATTATATTGGTATACACAAATGCATTAATCTGTGAAAGAAGGAGCTACAGCCACCTTCTCAGAGTTAGTATGGCAAACTATGAATATTGTTTCTCCTTGTTTCAGCATTATTAATTCTTCTGTTCTAGATTTTTAGTTACTATTTCTTCAATACACAGCATCAGTTTTATATTTTTTTTAGGAGAAAAAGCCTCTGAATACTTATTACTAATAAGAAATGTAGAGAGTATTTTATAGTTCTGCGATACCCCCCTGGGAATGTAGTGCTCTGTATATACCTAGGGTGGTGTTGGGCAGTTCAGATAAGTAATTGCATACTGAGAATATACTATCTACCAGACACTGAACAAGACATTTTGAGGTACATTGCATCCCTTACTAGAAATACAATGAAGAATAAGACATGATTCCTGCCCTGAAATCCTGTTAATTGCTTTATAGTTAAATACTTTTAATAGTAAGAGATGTAAAGGGAAGGTTACTCTGATATTAGAAAGCAAAGCAAGTAGAAATGTCATTCATTTTTTATAAATAGCTCAGTTAATGGATGTGATACATTTTATAAAGAACCAGTTCAAGTATGTAGTGTGGTCTAATTACATTAATTTTGTAAGTATATTGCATATTGTAAGGCACTTAAAACATTTTTTTTTCTTTTTTTTTTTTTTTAGAGACAGGGTTGCCCAAGCAGGAGTCCAGGGGAGCAGTCATAGCTCACTGTAACCTTGAACCCCTGGGCTCAAGCAATCCTCCCAACTCAGCCGCCCGAGTAGCTAGGACTACAAGCACATGCTACTACATCCAGCTGGTATGGCATTTTTGAAGGAGGATGGGCAGGAATGCAAAACAGATCATAACTACTCACGTCTAATGCTGGTGTAGAAAGGAGAACGTGGGTTGACTGAGCTACATCAGCAGCGTGCAGGCTGTTGTGATATGCCACGTCGGAATGGTAATGGTCTTCTAAAGTCATCATGTAGGTTATAAATGTATCAGATGAGATTCTGAATGTCTTCAGGAGGTCTCTTTCCTATGTTGTAAAATGGATTAGAACATAAATAAGTAGATGTCCAAAGTGGAGGAAAGTTAAACAGAAAAGCAAGATGGAAAAAAAATCATAAAGAGCCATCCAATTGGAAAGCCAGCATTCACTCCTGTTCACTCACCTGGAATATAGCATACATGATGCATGTTAGGGGCCTATTGTGGGAATATCCAGCCACATTAAAGATGTTAAGACCCCATTTGTTCAGGTCTTCCAGTTCCTGCAATTAAAAATTTAAAGGAATTTAGGAATAAGGAAAGTTGTGCTCACATGCCTCATTCTTTTAATTTATTTTTTGGACATTGGCTGCTTAAGTCTTTAGAGTGGCTCCTTAGAGTGCTTCGGTTGCATGAAAATCTGAAAGTTAAATTGCCTAGGAGGTCGTGTGTCCTCTTCAGGATAGCTACAAATTTCTGAACATTTTGTTATTCAGAAAAAGGAGAGTATCTATTTATAAATTTAGTTGCTGACCTATATTGGACATGCATCAGTCTTCAACCAACGTTGCTTTCAAAGTGGCCACAAGTAAACAGAGATCACTCTAGTCCAATTTCCCTGTCTCTCTCCTTGCTGCTTACTGGCCCATTAGTAACAGCTTGAAACTCAGTCTCAGGGAAAACTCCTCTGCCCTTTGGTTATCATCACTGAAAGCCAGATCAGGAAGACTCAGCTGTCAGAATGTGCATAAGTCAACCCAATTTAATGTAAAAGGTCATGAAGAATGCCAGTCATAAATTATATCCTAGGGCTTCTGGGTCACAGATGGACCTGGAAGAAACATCACTCAGTCCTGTGTTGTGAGATTATTCCAAGGTTATCAGACTTAAGGACCAATTTATTTCATTCTTAACAACCACCCAGAGTAAGAGATCCAGGCTTTCCATCATGACTTGGCCTAATGTTTAATCAACCTTCCTCTAATGGCAGCTTTCAAAAGGTCTTACCGCTCACAGTAAGCTGATTTCATATTCTCACAAAGTTGAGAGGACCTCAGTAGTCACCTTGTGTGGCCTCCTAAAGGATGTATGAATTCTTTCTATGCCTCCCTCCACTACTGGAGTTTGGGCTCCAGAGTCAGTGCTGTCAATTTCTCTTTATGTCTTTTCCAGCACTACCGATTAGTGCAGATTTTCCCATTGGTCCTCAGCATACAGTCCCTGAAATGTCCTCTGGGATAATTGAGACCTGCCTATTGACCTTTCCTCGGATTTTTCCCATGTCTCTTCAGAAGGATTCTTCATTCATAATGAACTGTCCATAACAAACCTAACTCGAGACAAAACCAAAAAAGTGGTTCTTTGGTATGGAAAAAGGATCTTCCATCAGATACCCCAACAATGGCATTCTTAATAACTACCAGCATAAGAGATCCAGGCTCTCCCCCAAGACTTGGTCCCATGTTTAATCAACCTTCCTTTAATGACAGCTTTCAGGCGGCCTTACTGCTCACAGTAAACTCATTTCATATGAGCTTCCCTAACACAATAATGCAAAAGCAATCCCTACTGTTTTCTAAAAGGTATACGGTCATCCGTCTGCTGTAAAGCAGAGAGCTACATGCACAAAACCTGAGCTTATACACACCTTGGCCAGGTGATCTTCATTTTCAGTGTTGACTCCAAAGCGTGAGATGCTTGTATTGTTTAAGCTTGAACTATGCATTAATTTCTTCACTCCACTTATCTGGGTCATGAGCTGCTGCTTTTTCTTTTTCTCCCTGTCTTTCTGGGTGGGAGATGGGATCTCCACATCATTCTGCTTGTCTGCAACAGACAAAGGAATATGTTTTTCAGCACACGTGTCTACGAGAATCCACTGCAATATTCAAAACAACTCTAACCATCTGTAACAGCTTTAGAATCTTATAAAATCTTGTAGCACTATTTCACTGTATCTCTAGGGTAGTTCTATGAAGTAAGTGGGGAATATATAAAATTTGTTGAGAATGATAAGAAGATTTGTTGTTCCATGTTATTGCTAGGCAAATTAAAGCCCAGAGGAACTAAGTAACTTGCCCAGAAAGCAGCAAAAATAGGACCCAAGACCAAATCTTCTGTTTTCAGTGTAATTTAGGAGAATTACCCTTATACATTTGCAAGGTGGAGCACCAATATTTATATGTAGATTTTTAAAATAAAGTGATTAACATATTTTTGTATAATAAAATGTTCATCAGATTAATAAAAACAGGTTTCATGATCTGCTCATCTTATCTTTACTTAAAAAATTTTAAAATCCATATGGCTTTAGCAGGGCTCAGTTTAAATAAGCAGTGTATATGTTAGAAGTAGAAATGGGTCATAATCCTCAAACAATTACTTTAAGGACTTGGTTTATTACCCTTTGAGGTTTAGAGGAAGACTATAATTTCAGTTTTATTTCATGCCTTGTGTCTATTAATTCTACTAATAAATAATAATAAGGCCTCTCATTTGTAATAAGCATTACACTTACTAACACATTTAAGGTTATTACATATTTATGATATTTCATAATATTTTTAAAAGTTGTGTTACAACAAGGTAACAGCAGAGCTTGGATTAGTGAAAAAAAAATGTGCCTACCTGCTTATAGAAGCTCTTTCCTTTACATTGTGCTGTTAAAAATATCAGCAATCAAATATTCCATTTCACTTCACAGGGAGATGTATGCTCAGTAATCCTGAAAAAATGTGTTAACTCTTTCAGGCCACAGGGATGCTGGTGGGTGCACAGAGGCAATTATTAAATTGCATAAAAGCGACTTTATTGAACTAAATGACATCCTGTGGCTGAAAGAGTTAATGCAGCTTTCAAAAGTACCTACATTTACCTCTGCTAGTTACAGTGAAAATTAGTAGGAAGACAACTTTGCCATTTGAAAATGACATGCTCCCAGATGGCATTTTGGGATCTAGACGATTTGTTTTGACTCTTGCAGATAATGGCACAGTCACATGTTTTCCCCAGAGACCTCTGGCTGCTCATAGGCCCCTGTGGACACTTCATCAGAGCAAAGCAAGCACAGTGAGACAGTACCAGCTTTGTGTATACCTCACCTCTTTTCTGTGGGGCCGAAGCAAGGGAATTCTCCATCCCTGACATATCAATATTGTCTCTAGGTGTCCCACAAGCTCCTACACTCACAAGCCTATGACTTTTGCTTAGGGAGGAATTTTAGTGGTCATCTCAATTAGTTTAGGGGTTTCCAACCTAGTCCAGCATCAGAAGCACCCAGGAAACTTCAGAAAAATACAGATTTATAAGCCCCACCCAACCCTACTGAATCAGTATTTTCTTAAAAGATTCCCGAGTGACTTGGCTAATCAGAGCCAGGTTTGAGAACCAATAACAATCCCACACTCTCATTTTTCAGATGAAGTCAGCAACTTGCCCAAGCTCAAAGGGCAATTTATTTAACAGATATTTATTTTGCAATTACTTTGCTCCAGACACAGTGATTTAATAGCATAGAACCCAGGCCTTGAGGTTCCTGTTAAAAATCTCTTTCCTGCCACACAATCTCTGGCATAAAAACTGTATTTTATATTAGTTTGAAATTACTTTTCTCCCTGTCACTTTACTCCTAATAATTACTACTTTTTGCTAAAATGAAAGGCCACCACAGGGCCTGCCTTTCTAACCACCATTCTTCACCTCCAGTTAAAGAGGCTCGTAGATTCTCCTGTGTCACTGCACAT
The DNA here is from genome assembly GCF_000951045.1 of Mandrillus leucophaeus. Lineage (NCBI taxonomy): Eukaryota > Metazoa > Chordata > Mammalia > Primates > Cercopithecidae > Mandrillus > Mandrillus leucophaeus. Next base: position 446,868 of record NW_012104965.1, on the reverse strand, counting down.
ACAACCATTTTCTAGTAGGACTAGCAGCCTTTTCCCTTTGTTTAATTAAAGATTTCCCGCAACAGTGAGTAATTGAGCTGAACCACTACTGTGTCTGGAACATGGCAATGATGAAGAAGACCATTATTCACAAATAGTGCCAATTTGACATTAATGGGTGTTTCCCTGTGCAGGCACTGGAACAACTAATAGGTTTCCCTATTCTGAATTTCCTCTATTAAATGCTTAGCCAGCACAGTGTGGAAATAATCAGAAACTCAGACTCGAAGAAATCACAATAAACACACTGAGTGAATTTACATTTATGGAATAGTCAGAAAACAGTGAGCAAACAGCCAGCCTGTATAAAACAAACAAAAAGCAGATACAAAAAATAGTCTCATCCAAATTCTGTTAATGGCTTAATTTGAGGTTCCTGTTTTGCTAGATCACACTTTCCAATTATGCAAAATTCCTAAGCTCTTTTCCTTGCATCTTGAAAATTCTAAGTTCTAGATTTTGAGATGGTAAGTAGAGGATTTAAAAGGATAACTTTTCTCTGTACATGAAAATATTAACTAAATTGTAATATAACATCTAAAAATCTTGTATTATTTATTCTCCTTCTCCCTAGGTCCTGCTTTATTTCCCTTGAAATTAGACACTTCTATTTCCCCTTGTACCAGCAACCTGGAGGCTATTATATCACAGCATCAGTGAGTGCCTGGACTGGTAAATATAGTCTGCTGCCTGCCTTTCTCCCTGTCCTCCTGCATCACTTTTTTTTTTTTTTTTAAGATACGAGCAACACCAGTTTCACATATCTCTGGATTAAGGGATTTCCCTCCTCCCTGGATGACACATTTTTAACATTTAATGACTCTTATTGAGATATTGCTCTTCAAGTTTAAGGTAAATTGCTAAGATCTTATTTTATGCTCACTGAAGTGGTTGCCAAGGTCTTACAGGAAACTTTTATATTATTAGAAACTGTTAATACATTTTTTTTTTTTTTGAGACAGAGTTTTGCTCTTTTCGCCCAGGCTGGAGTGCAATGGTGTGATCTTGGCTCACTGCAACCTCCATCTCCTGGATTCAAGTGATTCTCCTGCCTCAGGCTCCCCAGTAGCTGGGACTACAGGCATGCACCACCACATCCAGCTATTTTTGTATTTTTAGTAGAGACGGGGTTTCACCATGTTGGCCAGGCTGGTCTCGAGCTCCTGACCTCAGGTGATCTGCCCATCTTAGCCTCTGAATGTGCTGGATACAGGCGTGAGCCACCATGCCTGGCCTGTTAATAAACATTTTATTTTTAGGTCCCACAATCCTGATTCCTAAAGATTTGTTTCCAAAATGATATATGTATTACTTAAGAGTCCTTATGTGATTTTGTTCTATATATTCTGTGTTCCTAACAGCCTTCTTTCCTCGTTAAAGGATTGACAGGGTGTTTAGGTCTAGATGTCAAGAGAGCCAAGTCCTAGTTCTGGCTGAGGAATGTATTAGCCAAGTGATCTTGGTCAAGTTACCTCATCCCTCTGGGTCCTCTGTTTTCTCTCCTATAAAATGAGGGAATTGGACTACAAGGTTTTAGGGTCCCATGCAGATCAGAAGGTTTATGAAGATGGCTTCATGGTCTTCCGGGAACATTCATCATGCTCACAGGATAAAACTAAGAGTTCCATGCCCTTCACTGTCAGTCTGGAAACAAACTTCATTTATTTGTTTTTTGAGATTGTCAAATTACAAGCCGAGGGTTCACCACAGAGAATCCAGATGGCCAGGTATGTCTTAGCAAAACTGATAAACTCAGTTCATATCAAAGTTATAGGAAGTTAGAGTTGGAAGGGATTTGAGATGTCATCTATACCAGTGCTCCCATTTTACAAGTGAGACAACTGATGCATCTTTTGTTCATATTATAGGTTTTTTCTTCCTATATCTTCTCAAGAACATTTAAAATTCCAATCTGCCTGTCTAGTCTATTTGATGGGGTTTACCCCATATACCCTCAAACATATATACCCACTGACACACACCACCCTCTTAATGCTGAGTCTACAAGGATTGAGATTCTAATAACCTTCCTCAACAATTTGTTCTTGAATTTAATTTTTGGAACGATGAGAAGCCAAATGACTGGTTTTGCTCAAGAGATCTGCCTAAATAGCAAGCACAATAGGCAAGAAAGAGTTGACATTTGCCTCATCTTGGACAGTGTTGAGACTCAGAGCTCATATTTAGCATCTTTTAAATTTTTTCTTTTTATTTTTTCCTACTCTGAGGAATGAATCATCTTTATTATCTTATCAGCTTTCTTTCTTGGTAGCCTATGGTGATAAAAAAGATTAATTAGTGGACTAAGATATTCTTGTTGTCCTTGGTAAGCAGATATTGAAAGAGACTACAAATGAAGAGGACTGCTTAAGGCCAGTCTTGGATGATTAAGGGTTCAGAGACTTCATATAACTTTAACTACAGTAGTGAGAGTCTCTTCTGAGAAGTCCTCAAGCCCTCATATTTTAAAATGCAATGCTTATGAAGACAAAAATGGGTTCTTGCAGTTTTGATTTTATTCTCGTCTCCCACAGTCATTAACCTGTAAAATGTCCCTAAAACAGCTTCCAGCTAATGAAAAATCATTAGGCACTACACAGAGCAGGGTATATCTGAAATGCTCAGCAGAAGATCCCTTTCTTCAAATGTATTAAAGGAGAAGAAAAGGATCAGTATTTAATGTTTTCTGTAGAGTTACTTTCTAGGCACCTCTGGGAGCTAGGATGGATGAAAATTCTTCTCCTTTGTTCTCTGACAAAGGCGTTGCAACTGCAGCTGGAGAAAATTAAGTGCTGCAGACACTCACATACTAGCAACTGTTAGAAAGGCACTTGTTAATCATGTCTGGTGACCATCCACTGCAGAGTAATGCAGTAAGCTCTGTATGAGGCTGCTTAAAGAGAGGGCTGATTGATCTGCTGATAGCAAGAACTGCTTTGGTGTTAGAGAAATAGGATTGATCTTAGAAATAAAACCAGAAGAGGTATTTGTTTCAATAAGGCACATGTACACTTATGTTCATTGCAACACTATTCAGGATAGTAAGGACATGGAATCAACCTAAATGCCCATCAATGATAGACTGGCTAAAGAAAATATGCACATATACACAAGCATTTCCGTAGATCCTCTGAAATCTAGGAGGAGGTTCCCAAATCTCTACTCTTGTCTTCTGCACTCCCACACGTCAAGGAAAATGCTCATTGATTTAATGCTATATGGCTATTCGAAAAAAGAAGAAAGGATGCAATGTTCAGCTGTGAGAGTGGGTCACTTCCCTGGAAAATGAGGTTTCATAAGCAAGCATAATTCAGCAGCAATTTAAAGTCAACAAAATCAGAATCTAAATGCTATCCATTTACTTTGATGCACAGATCTGCAGAGTCTGTAAGACTTCTTAAATCAAAATTGTCCTAATAGTTTCATTATACAAAAGTTGCCTTTAAGACTGAATTCAAAAATCCCAAATAATCAAATAACATGCATGACAATAGTTGAGGACCATTCATGCAATCCTTTTTGGTCAGTATCATGTGTTAAATACCAGTAATGTAACAAACAGAATAATGGATAAAGCATCAGATGGGAAAGAGAATGAGGCTGCTTGCAGAATATGAAATCCTTAAGATAGTATTAAAATTCTCCCCATACCATCCATTTATCTTTAATAAATAACTTAGTAAAGCAATAGTCAAATTATTCCCAAAGCTTATTCTCACGGACCAAATCACCATGGAATTATTCCTCAAGCATATCCCCTACAAAACATCATAGAGGAAACCTTTTGTTCAAAGCTCAGTTATTGAAGGAATTGAAAGGCTACCATGTCAGAGGAGCCAATGGAGCTGTCTCTAGGGCTTGGGTGATTGGATTTCCCTCATTATTTCAGAGGTCTTAGCAAAGATGGAAGTGTGCAGGCAGACAAGGTGGGGCTGAGGGCCGTTTAAATACAGTTAGCCCATAATAACCCTCTGTCTTGGATGGCTATTTTAATTCTTTTTTTCAAAAACATGATCTTTCTGCTTTTTTTTTTTTCTTTTGAAGATTGGCCTTAGTTATGATTTTAAATGGATTTTTATGAGACTCAACTCCATCCCCAATTCACATAGGGATGTCCTTGATAGATTGTAGAAATTAATTCTGAAAACCCCAGTTATAAAACAGGTTTTTCCCAGTTATTATCTTACCTAAGAAAGTATTTGAAATGTATTCAGACACCTGGTTCCCTGACCGGCTCATCTCTGAGAGGTGTGTCAGCTCCCGGTTCAGCATTCTTTTGAACTGTTTATAAAGAACAAAAATGCATTAACCATTTTCAAAAGAGCAAATGTTCACTTTAAATGTTTCCAACTTTACTGTCCAGGAATCAAGAGGTTGGATGAGCAGATACCATTAGATAAATAGTACTGTTTCTACAAAATGTATCTCTTCAACTTGAAACTATTCCAACGTCACTTTTGGAAAAGAGGTTTTCTTAAGATTTCTTAGAATTAACAACTGATTACTTTTGAAGATGCAAACCTAGGAAAAGGAATTTTAATAGATGTCAAGATAATTCCACTTGAAACTGTAACTACTTTTAAAAATACATTTGTCTGAAATTACCTCTAAAATATAATTTAATAACCTATTTGGTGACAGGAGATTATATGTGAAAAGTTTAAGCGAAAAAGAAAAAAAAGAAGAATCTTTTAAAAAACAGAATTGAGTAAAAAGAATAGGGTTAAAACACAGCATAGTACACTTAAATAAAATGTAATATAAAATGCTCTTATTTCAAAATAAGAGGTCCCAGTGGGTTAAATGAACACACAAATTAAATCATTACAGATGTCCTCTACTTCACACAAAACACGCGCGCACACACACACACACACACACACACACACACAGATACATGTTTCACATTTTATCAAAGACACAAAACACAATCAAATTAACCCACCTTGATGTAACCCCAAGATACAGATAACAAATAATTTGCCTCAGGCATTTTGGAATGCTCTCTTTGCCACAATCCACAAATCCCTTTGAAAGAATTCACGGTTCTGAGAGAGCAATCCCGAAAGGATCAGGAAAGCCCTGCAGATCCAGTGATAAAATAATCAAAACTTAGAAAAGACAAAACCTCCAAAATGTATGGCATTTCCTAAGCCAAACAAAGCCCATCTTCGCACTCCATTCTTGCAAGAAGCCTATGCTCCCTGCTTATTTCCTGGCAGAAGAGAGCAATGAAATCAGGAATTGCACGAAGGAGCAAGAGCCTGTCCAAATGTATTCAGCTGGCTGGTTTGAAGCACTTATGAATTATGAATAGTCCTGGTGGCCGAAGGGGTTTCCACTCTTCTACATTAGTCCTACTCAGCCGAACTCTGCAAGGAAGAAGCAATTCTTCTTTCCTGAGGAGTTGCCAGACTAGGAAACACAGCCATCTTTTAAAAAGGAGAAGATTAAAATGGAGGAAGCCCCATGAATATTTAAGTAAATCTGAAGTCGGTACCCTCCCCCATTTTAACTAGGTGTTCCTTAACCCTCTCTCTCCACTGCAGACCAGAATTCTGCAGATGCAGCCTCTGCACAAAAATCCAGCTGCTCTAATGGATCAAAGTGATGATGCATTTGATGAATCGACTTTCTGAACATTTAAACAAACATTTAAAAAAGGTTAGGACCGTGGCTGTTTTCAGACTAGGCTGCCGGTACACAATAATTTCTGTGAACTAGCTTTTTGGAGGATTATTTGTCGCACACCAAGCGTGTGCCAATGCATTTAGCCTCTTTTCATAGTAAAATGAATGGGAATGGAATTAATTTATTTCATTTGAAAAGTACTTCCTATGCAGCACGTAAGTTTCTGCCCTCCGTTAGCTCATTGATATGCATATTAGATTGCATTCGACAAATGTATTAAACTCTTTTAACCTTTCCATCTAGGATCCAGAGCATGTTAGGAAATATGAACAGTCATAACTGAAAGAATGGTGAATTGTTTGAGATTTAGTGTTACCTCTTCTAACTCACATTAGAAATCTGAGGATTTAAATTAATTTTTATTTTATTTTAGCCATCCAGGGCATGTTGAGAAAGTCATTTCTTCCCTGCATGTTTCTCTCTCCCTTCTTCCCAGCCCCTCCCTTCTCCTTGTCAGCATTAGAGTACAGGCAAGGGGAAACACTAGAGCTTTACTGCAGTGGGATTCCCTGCCCCAGGCTCATCCCATTTCCCTCCTCATCTCTCCCCTCTGTTATCCTACCCCTGTACTCCCATAATTTCATTTATAGCAAGTTGAAGGAGTAGCAAAGCACCACGGCAACAACCCTGACTTGCAATTGGCTTTTTTTCCTGTGAGGCATTCCCCTTTCAAATGAGCATCAGCATCCAACAATAGCTTTATTTCAAGTATCCAAGCCCGGGTTACGCCATGGCCTGTGCCTAGGAGACCTGGCTTTTGGAGGTGAAGCCAATGCAAGTCAGTATTTCTGCCTGCTGGCTCACTGCACCATGCATTGTTCTCAAAGATGTCCAATCACCCTCTATTTGGGTAACCCTACTTGTGTTTGTGGGTGTGTTTCCCATGATACAATATGTTAGTAACCAGGCATCTCTGAATCAATCATCTCAGCTAGCGTATTTTACTTATTGAACCTCTGTGCAATTTTGAACCCCAGGTGAATCTGTGAATCGCATGACTTCCAAATTATTTAGTGTTAAAGACACAACTGCTCCGTCACAATGGCCTCTCATCTTAAATCCTTAAAAGACAGGTACTTAGGCTGAAGACTCAGAAGCTGAAGAAGACAAGTTTATTGCTCTGACCAATACACTGAATTTTGGCAAAGAAGTAAACTTTACTTGAATCACTGTAAAAATATCTTGTAAAAAGCTTAGAGACAGATGATTTCTTCCATAATTTTCTCTGCACTAGACTTAGGCAAATATAACATTCAAACAATTGTCTCATTTTGGCTTCTTTAGTCTCTCTGAAACACTTAGGAATGTTTTAGAGTCAATCAGGTTGGTATTAGTTCAATAATCCCCTTTTTTTCCACTTATTTGTCAACCATTTATTGAATACCTAAAATGACCAGCGAAAAGAGTGATGATATAGCAGTGAAAAAAGCAAAGGAACAAACAAAAACTCTTTTCATGCTTTTAATCAGCTTTCATTCTAGTAGGAATAGATATATTAGGGCACGTTGTTTAACCACAACAGCAAACAGTCTGGAGAGGGTGGGGCCAGTTCTTTATTAGCTATATCAGCATCTCTGCTCAGAAGATAGGAGCAGGTAGAAATTGAATCATAAAAGGCTATAAGAGGAAAGACTTCTCTGTTTATTTTCTTCCTATAGCCTCCCATTGCCACAGGACCCTGTTGGGATACATTGTCAATCACTTTCAATATGGGAACAGGGAGGTGGCTCTCAGCTGCAGGGCTGAAAATAAACCAAACTCCTCACCTTTCCTGCATGGTTTACTGAAAGGATCAGCGTACTCATCTAAGTCATTAACAGATGAATATCACCTTCCTCCTTTCCAGGCCTAAACTAGTTCTCCTAGGAGCCTTTTGCTAAGGGCATATAGCAATGCCACCAAAAAACAAAGTCATCTTAAGGCAATCATAAAACACACAACATGGCGAAGTATGCAAATGGAGGTCACTTAGTGTCAGAAACTAACCTAGTCCTTTAAATGTTGCTTAGCAACAACTGTTGGTTTTCCTCCTCCATAAGGGAGGGCCCAACCACACTGACGTGAAGGCAATCATTGCTCTCATCAAAAAGCACGTATGAAGGGCCCATTTATGTTGGGCTCTGTACAAACTAAGAAAGGCAGACATGGCCTTCAAGGAGCAGACAGCGGGGGGTGGAAGGGTATCTTTTACATTCTAATACATGTAGAGTCGAGTTAGTATGACTAGCGTTTAACTGTGTGATGAGACACATTAAGAAATAGAATAGATATGAATTATGTTTGAAGTGAAGCCTGAGGAGACAGCTGAGGAGCTAGGCTTAGTTGGGTTTTCAGCAACTGACTCCCACACGGGAGTGTTTCTGTTGAGCCAGAGGCAGCCACTATGTAGTAGACGAATCTTGACTTTTCATTCTCGGCTCTCACTCTCCTGTGTAGTTACATCACCTCTCATGTGTAAAATGAAAATGATGCATGATTTTAGGATCTCAGTCTTTGAACCCTAACCTTTCATACTTGTATGATAAATTTTGTGGCTGCCTCCTACAGTTTGGACACATTATTTACCAGCAACCAAGACTTCCCAGAAAACAAAACTCCCTCTACATGACTGAGGAAAACAACTCAGATTGAAAATGCTTCAGACCATAACAAAGGAAGGGAAGCATTTATCATCCCTCAGAGTTTTATAGTGTAAGACTTTTGGAGTTTATTAAGTTACATGTTTCATCCAGACTCAAAGGTAAAATAGCTCCTGGGTAAAACTGTGTCCCAAGGAGTTACTGGATTGAAAGGAAATGGGCATTATTTACTTTATTAAATGCAGTAGAGAAATTCATAAATAGGAACATTTATTTTAAAGATAAATGTGTCTCTACCATCTCATGCACACAGATACTATTTTCCCTAAGAATCTGCCTTCACAGGAAAACCCTGTTACAGCCTACCTAGAAATAATGTCCCCAGAGGAAATGGCCAATGCCACTTTTCAACACAGACAAGCAAAGTTTGTGAATGAACTCTTAGTAATAAAAAATTCCTCCAATGCCTCCTTAAGCTTATGCCCAACACTAGATTCACATATACTGCTAGAAATTGCAGCTATTTTTTGAAAAGGGAAGAACGTATATTTTCTAGGTAAGTGATTTAATATTATTTGCCTAGAGTATAGCTTTTCTATAAAATTGTCTGATTTTTGGAATAAATTCCTTTAATAGCGAAAAGTTATTTTAACAGTAGAGAATAGGTAATAAAAGCTAAAATTCAGTTACACTTGATAGGAACATTTTGTTTGTTTGATGGCTTCAATTTTTCTTTAGTTTCAACACTGCATACAGAGATTATTTCATCCAAGCCAGTTTCTTCTGAAATGATAGGACACTTCTTCACTTTTCTATATTTCTTGTGGGAGAATTAGTTTGAGCTTTATGCAAAGATCTGCAGGCAAGATAGGCACCATCTTGGTAATGAGTTCTTAAACTAATCACATAGGTGGAGTGAACTGGAATGATCGCAGACTCTTCTTAAATCTAAAATTTGGCGATTTTATGTTTTGAGAATAAAACAATCCAGAAGAGTGATAACACAGGAAGCTAGTATAAAGCCCATGAAAGAGCTCCTTCTAAGACTAATTTAGGCCTGTTGAGGGTGACCTGAAAATCACTTAGGAGTGAATCTTAAGTGATTAAAACTATTCTTTACCCTATCAAAGAAAAGCTAAAGCAGGTACCTTCCTCTCATGGATAATCTCAGGATGAGGTCAGTAGGAGAAAACTGTAAGAACAGAGAATAAAAAGGTGTCAAAGAGAGGAAGACAGCCCCAGCAGTTAGTTACTCTTGTGGGTGGCCGTCTACGCAGGAGCCCAGCTGTGAGACAGGCGCCTTATTGTGTGGGATCTTCCTGTTTTTGCAGAATGAAACAACTGCCGAAGTCATTAAAGTCACAATGACTTTATTAGGGACTAACTTTTGACTCATGTTTTATACGTTGTTAGTCATAACTTAAAAAGAATTCCCAGGCATCAGGAAAGTGAAGGGACTGAAAATTCCTCTTGAAGGCACAGAATGCTAGTAGTGGTAGAAGGAAGTTTAAACTGTAGTGATACAGTTTAGTGAGAAATGAAGAAAACAGAGTATGTCCCTGTCTTAGGTTTGGCCCTAACCAAAGATGTAATCTTGGGTAAGCTGAATTAACTTCTTGGGGCTCAGTTTCTTTAGTGGTAAAATGACTAGCTTCTAATCTTCCTTTTGACTTTCAGGAATTTTGCATGGAAAGAAATGAAGACCCAAAGAAGTAAAGCAAATCTAAGTTTAAAACGAAAAAGAAAAAAACAGAATGGGGGATATAGTGTACCTTGTCTAAAACTCCTTATGAAACTCACAATTTCCACAATTCTTAACATTTCAGATTATTTGACAATGTGCGTCTCATCTCTTCCCTCCTTTTTGCATTTCCCTGTAATCGCTACCAACCATCTGAAACTTGATGTCCGGTTTCTTTATTGACAGGTTGGTCTTATTTGAAAAGCAAGTACAATTGAGTTGAGTTGGTATTATGGTCAAAGAAGTAATAATGGACATGCAATTGTCCATTAACATCTGCTTAATCAGCTAGAGTTCCATAATGGGTCATCTTAGTGAACAAGTTCTGCTGTACTAACATCTGCAGCAAACCTTTGGTGTGCCAGGGAACAAACACAGTGAGGTCATTCTCACTGTCCATGTGCCAAATCAGAAAGAAACTCTTCTAAACATGTTAGAATTGAGTGATTCTTTCCTTAAATGTTCAGCGATGTAGTAATCAATAAGTATCCAACGAAAAACAAGCATGAATATATCTACCATTATTCTGCATCAAAAATTATGATGAAGCAACCATAGAATCAATTCTACTTGCTAGTTAGAGGACAAATATCTGCTCAAGTGACATATTAAAAGGCAAAGCAGGAAAAAACCATTAATGCCTTCATACAGAATTGAAAAATATCAAAAGATCAAACAAATTTGAATATAGCAGCTCTATATCTTGAGATTAGGGCTTGAACAGCTCTCCAAATTATTAGATATTTCTTCCTATCTATCTAACCCTTTTCTGCTGTCCATTTTTCTCAGAATTTCTGAAAACTTCTCAAGAGATGATATAACACACATTATTGGAACGCTAAAAAATCAACGTTTCCTAGACCCAAAATGATTCCCATAAAAATGTTTATAGCAATTTCTCATGATCCAACATTCTCTCAACTCTGAAAGTTGCTGTAATGATGTAATCAAATTGACAAAAGATACTGTAACTATTTATACCTAAAGACTGATATAGTCACTATGCATTTTAAACTATATATATATAATATTTATAAACTATATTATGTTTCCACATATATAAGGTTTAGCAAATAAAAATTTGGGGCACCAAGTTAAATTTGAATTTCAGATAAAGAAGAGTTTTCTTTATCTTTTTTTTTTTTTTAACTGTAAGTATAGTCCTGATATTGCATATCCAAATCACCTATGAAGAGATTGGATTTCCAGGCCATACACTCATTATATATGTTAGGTTTAGGGACACTGTATATTTTTAGATAATTTAAACTTTTTGAACTTTTCTTTTTGATAGAGGACTTTTCTTCCAATGAAACGTAAGACCTGAAACTGTTCCTGGAGCATCACAATTTCATTTCATATACTTGATCCTTCCCTTTTAATTTGTCTGTTAATAGAGAAAGACAAAAAAAAAATGAACTTTGAAGATTTAAGATGATGGTCTGATAATTAAATTTAGCAGAAACCTTTTTCAACAGATGACAAAAATCATCATGGTAACTGAGAAAAATCAAGGAATCAAGGTACATTATTCAGTTACTCTTTTGTTTTTCCATTTAAGCCTTTCTATATTTTTTCTGTACAGGTATAATGGCTAATATTTAACTGAAAGCTTCTAGAGTCAATTCCAAGGCCACAGGGCATTAATATGATTCCAAAGTAGATGACAAAGGTTTCTTTGGAAACATTTCACAGCTAGAAGCTCTACAACTTACAGTATTTTTCAACAATCAGAAGACTTGTCATGGATCAGACCCACGGACCATTCAGTCTAGTGTCCTTTCCTGACCAGTGAAAAATAACACCTATGTTTTAGGACCTTCATATCTGACGTGAAAGTAGTTACACAGAACAGGGAAACTACCACCCAAATATTCTACTTTCTTTTCATAACCCATAGGTATTGGCCATGATTCTCTTTAAGAAGTGAATTCCATTTTCAGTCTATACTACCTCTTAGGTTGTTTTAAGTCCTGCCTTATTAAAGTTTCTAATAGTTTTTGCAGCTACAAAAATTTACCATAGTTTGTTTTTGAGATTATTACTCTACCCCTTAAAAACACCATGTAGAACACGTTGTGTTTATTATTAATTGTATTGATTTCAGCTAGTGACTTTCATACAGCCCTTGAGGTAAAAGACAATGGAATGCTTCAATACCTGCCTTGGGAATTGCCACTTCTGGACTAGTGATTTCTCAGGGTTAGGACAGCCTACTAATCTGGCAATTTTCAAGATCAACTCTAGGGCCTATCAAAAAAATAAATGAAAACTTTGGGCTACATAGATGTATCCTTTTCTTCCCTGAAAGCATATATGTTATCATCTGTTTTGATATTTCAGTAATCCCTAAGCTAGAGTATGTACCAGCAAATTGAGGAAAATCTGTAACAGATTGGAGGTTTGCACATATAAACTATTAACTAAAACTATAAAAGATGAAAATAGTTGCATAACATAGTTATAAAACAGACATAAATTTCATAGACTTAGCGATATCTTATGTAATTTTATCCTATTAAAAAGGTAGTTAGGCTTGTTATGTATTTTTAGCTATTATTAGCTATTAGCTATCACTTTTATTTTATGATAGCTATTAGCTATCATAATTTAGAAGAGATGGAGAGATGCTTTGAATAAGGCACCTCAAGATGTATAGGTTTGCTGGGTTCATGGAAGGTTGGTTAATAGAGGCAGCTTCTACTGCAAACATGAAGTAGAGGGGGTGCTGGTTGCAGGTTTGCCTTACCAGTGAGCTGCAGCTAATCCAACATCATAATAGCATTGATACAAGAGCATCTGAGGATTCAACTGAATCTGGAAATAAAATATGAACTGTAACTTAGTCTGAGAAACATGGCAAGTCATGAGTCTCTTAGAGACTAGAATTTTCTATCTTTGAAATGGGAAGATTAGGAATAATATATGTAAAGTGGCTGCCAAGGTGTCTGAGACCTAGTGTGTGCTCTTTCTTCCACAGGATTTGTACTTGAAGCCAGGTTTTATCTGTAAATTTCAAAATAATCTGAGCTCATGGTACCTTTCTCACTTTGGATTTGCTTTTGGGTGGAAGTTTCACTTGGTTCTTTGATACCTAAATACCTTATTTTCATTGTTGACAGCAGTGTATATAATTAACTACAGAATTCCTATAGCATGCTGCTGCAGGTGTGATGCAGTACTATGTCACATAGATTATGTGACACATGAGCTACTCATAGAAGTTCAGACTCTCTGGTTGACATTCAGATTATTCACCAGTCTAAGGAGCATAAACCAGAATTGCCAGAAAGATAGATGAAGCAAGTCAAATGAAAAACACCATAACTCAAAATGGCCTTACGTTTAAGTCATACCATAAAAAAGAGTCTATTTGGAGAAATTCAACTGTTGGTAACTATCCATTCGTGCTTCTTTGGTTTAGCCAATTTTCTCAAATTAAGACACTTTACAACTTTTTATCTATTGATTAAAAGCTATGACTGACCACAGACTACCTGACATAAGGATAACTGTACCAAGTATGCATTTTGCTCAGATTTTCACAGTTGAGATCAATGTGGTAACACGTATAAATTAATTGAATATGTGGCTGAGGTAAGAGGAGTGTCACCAATATGCCAGGAATGAAAACCAAATGATGGCAGATAATTAGGCTGCTATTCTCCAACAGATATGGAGAATGGCTGAGTTATAGACATGTGTGCTCATAAATAGGCTCCCCAGAGAGTGGAATAGCCATTGCCAGTCTCCGAAGAGCTTAGATTCTTGTCCACAGGATGCAGACTTTTTGAGAGAATAGTAAGCCAAATACTGCAAAACTGAACCAAAAACCAACCAAACAAACAAAAACTCCAACCAAAACCATGCTTCACATTTCTGCTCACAGGAAGAAAGCATTTGTCCCCGACAACTTTGTTCTTTGTTATCTGACTTTGGATGAAGGAGAAGGGTAGGAATAAGCTTTCCCTTTTTTCAGGGTACTTTGGGGAGTCATTGGGAACCAGATGAGGGTTTCTCATGCAACCTAACAATTAGAAAGCTGGAATTAGGCATGGCAGGCCCCTGCAAGTAGCCATTGCAGCACAGCAGGAAACAGGATTCCAGGGTTCTAATGGATTTACCACTAACAAATACTTGGTCATGGACAAATTAAATTAAGTTTCTGAACCTCATGCAATTGATAAAAAAAATTTATTCTAATGCCTACCATGTGCCTATAGCTAGTCTAACTGCTGGGGCTTCACTAGTGAACATGGTAGACACAATCCATGTCTTCAGTAACTTTACAGTCTAATGAAAGATATAAGTAAGAACCAAGTTCCATGATCAAAACCAAAAACTATATATTGTGATAGTAAATTGTAAAACCAACAGGCTGCTGAGTTAGGGTACTAAAAGAAGGTCTTTCTAAAGAGACGATATCTAAACTGAGGTCTGAAAAACAAGACCTGGTTGACTTCTAGCTTTAAAATTCTATGATGATATGTTTTGTTAACAAGTTATACAAGAATATAATAAATTGTGGATTTCCCTTTAACTTTTATTTTTAAATTATTCAAATTTTGAGCAAACAGAACAAGATTGACTCTACGTCTTGCCATTTAGTAGGTAAAGGACTTGGACAAATTGGTTATTTTTCCCAAATCTCAGTTTCATATCTGAAAATGGGGATACAGTAAGGCCTTCCTCAGGGTGAGTGTCATAGGAGAACACAGGTAAGAGTACCGTGTATGCAGCAATGGATACTTCAAATATGTTTTATTACCATCCTACACTGGACCTAGCAATACAAAAATAAGACACAGCTATAACTCAAAGATAATAATGCTATTTAATGCTCTATCCTGGTACCACAAGAAGCTTTGAGAGCAAATAAACTTTAAGTGAAGAAATGGGCCTTAGAAATCTCTGCATTGTCTCATAACTAATGTTCCCTTGGGCAGATGCAGAGTTTTCTGGGAAATGAAGTCCTGGATTATGTGGTTAGATTTGAGAAGCAGTGATTGGAAATTTCTGAATTTTTCCTAATCTCTATTCCTCCTTTCTTAACTTTCCAAAAAGGAGCTCATATTTTGCTCATTTTAACCCAATGTATTTAACTTCTTCAAAACAAAGAGAATCTACTCTTACCAAGGAGTTCATACTTTTGTTCATTTTTGACAAAGTTCTTTTATTTTGGCACTGTATTGAGGGCCCTAAACAGTCTTTCTTGAAAAGCAATATGTGACCTTTCTTAGTTTGCAAATTTTACTAAAGGCATTAGGCAATGACTTTATCTTAATACTTTAAATATGTAAAAGAAAAAATATAAATACAAAAGAATTTTAAATTAATTCCAATAAATTGAAGCAAACTCTCTGAAATTAAATGATACTGATTTTTAAATATTAAAAAAATACTAGCAAATCTTGATAAAATATTCTCAAGGATGCTCCCATGCAATGCAAGAAAGATGCAAATAAACTTTGCACAACCAGTTCCTGAGTGTTAAAATACAGCAGGAAAAGATTCAGTGGTAGCTCTCCCTGACAAGAACACAAATAATATACTGAGCCTGGCCAAGAAAAACATACCCATTGCATTAGTAAACATATATGTATCTAAATCATCTGACTCACTTATAGAATGGAATCAGTAACAGCAATCACAATGGACAACGGCTACAGGCATTGGGGGGCACTGTTTCCTTTCAGCTTGCTAAATGGGTAGCATCTGGCAGGTTAAATTAATTCTTGTGGATTATGAGTGAGGGATCCAGAGTGGGAGTTGGAGTCCATTTCATTAGTGACCCATTAGAAGGTCCCTAGCTTCTCACCATCACACAAAAGTATACTGGAAATGCACATTGAACTGGATAGTGTAAAAATGTTTCATAACTTTAAATTTTTTGAAAATACTGAAAGAAAATCTCCATCTTTATTATTGTTCTGTGCCCACCAGTGAGGTCATTACCCTGCCAGCATTGTTGAAAAGCAGGATAATCCATTAAAAGTCCCCATGTCAACAAATGTCTTAAATGACCAAGAAAACTGCAGAGAGCTTTTTAAAATAAACCAAGTATCAACTACCACCAACTGACAAAAACTTTCTTTGCTTTTCACTTCCATCTTTACAATTAAACAGAAAGAGATCTATGCCTCCTTGGCATGTATTAGCCTGAATCCTGCAAGGAAACTGGAGTCTAAAACATTCAACACTTGCAATCTGAGCAGACATAAATAAAATCCCAGATAACTAAAATGTTAGCTATGGTATTAATTGATAAGATAGGTAAGAGGATGGTCTATGAAAATGTTATGGAAGTTAGAATAGCTAAGGCAGGGTTTCAAAAAAAGCCCCACAGTTTGGTGTCCTAGAGGCAGAATCATAGCACAAGGTCTGATCTGATGACATGTTTGAGCCAAGGGGAAGTTCTCTAGGCAATGAAATATAAAGATGGAGGGTAAATCCCTCTGTTTCTTTATTCTCAAGTGATGATAATATTCTGAAGCCATATTTTCCATAGATTTTCTGACATTGAGGGTAGAGAGGAAGTTGGAAGTCCACTGTTTTCATCAAGAGGAGCTACTAAAAATTTTAGTCTCTCTTTAAAAAAAAAAAATCTGTGTCTTTCCTTTTTACACACAAATGATTCTCCTAGCCCTTAAATGGATCTTCCCTCAGTAAAATCTCCACCATTTTACCCTTTTTTTTTTTTTTTTTTCCGACAGGGTTTCACTCCCATCATCCAGGCTGGAGTGCAGAAGTGCAGTGGTGCGATCTTGGTGCACTACAACCTCTGCCTCCAGGGCTCAAGCGATTCTCATGCCTCAGCCACCCCAGTAGCTGGAACTACAAGCACGTGCCACTGAGCCCAGTTAATTTTTTGTATTTTTAGTAGAGACAGGGTTTCTCTGTGCTGGCCAGGCTGGTCTTGAACTCCTGGCCTCAAGTGATTCACCCTCTTAGGCCTCCCAAAGTGCTGGGATTACAGGCGTGAACCACTGGTCCGGACTCATTTTAGCTTTTTTTTTTTTTTTTTCTTTGCGATGGAGTTTCGCTCTTGTTGCCCAGGCTGGAGTGCAGTGGATGTGATCTGGGCTCCCTGCCCTCCACCTCCCAGTCTCAAGTGATTCTCCTGCCTCAGCCTCTCAAGTAGCTGGGATTACAGCATGTGCCACCATGCCCAGCTAATTTTTTTTTTTTAATTAGAGACAGGATTTCATCATGTTGACCAGGCTGGTCTCAAATTCCTGACGTCAAGTGATTCGCCCACCTTGGCTTCCCAAAGTGCTGGGATTACAGGCATGAGCCACTGCGCCCGGCCTCATTTTAGTTTTTTAATTCACATTTTCTATATCTTATTCCAATAACTAAAACACTAAGCTTTCTTATTCACTTAAGAATTAGAAATTTTCTTTTCATTTCTTACATTATATACTAAGGAATTTTCTTTTACTTTGTTCTACTTCGTAACATAGATAATGATTAGAAATTATGGAGGAAAAAAGAGCTAACTTTAGACTGTCAAGGATCTTCTAGGAATAATTTCCCTTAATCAATATTTTCCCAAGATGCTCAATTCTCCGAGTAATTTTCACTTGATTTTCCCCACATTTAAATAATTACATTAATAGTTTATTATTTATCCAAATTTTATGGCAAAATATTTGCAGTATCAGCTTAACTCAGGGGTCTACACATACTAAGACTCATTTTAAGTTAGCTAAATACATAAAAATGTGTCTCTATATGCTGTGAATCAGACTTATTTGCTTTAAACTATTTACAAGGCATTAATTACATTTATATTATGTATTATTTCTCAATAGATAGCTACCAACACCATTGTACCTAACTCCACTAGGATCTTGGTAATATGACTCAAGAATCAAGAAATTATATTTGGGTTGTGAGAGCTTTACATAATTTGGTTCACTGTGCGGAAACATTCTAGGGTGTAGGGAGAGGGTCAAACTGGAATCACCATCTCAAGTTCAACTTTCCATGCCAACGGCTCGGCAAAGTGGCAGAGAGAACCCAAGGCTTACCAATCCAAGCGGTAAAACTTTCCAATTTATCATCTTCAGTTTCAGAGAGAGGAAAGAAAGAAATAGAAAGAAGTTAAGGGCAGTTACACTAACCACAGGGTATTTTTACTACCTAAACTTTGGCATTGGAATTAGTGAGAAAGCAAACAACAATCAAAAGCCTCAAAAGTTTAAGGCTTTTTAAAAATTCTGAAATTAAAACCAGGGGCATTTAAAGTAACTCACTTCAACTAGTTCTTGCTATGTTTTGATCAGTTAATTTTCAGGCATACTAAATTAGTTCTTTACTTGAAATTATTAAGACACTTATGTGTACCTTTTACACAAGATGTGTAAATGAAGAATGAGAAGTCTAAAAGTCAATGTAAACAAAAGACAGAATGTCCCATGTCTTTCTCAAACATATCCAGCCTTTTGCTGAAGATGAACAGTAAGCCAGATTTATGATCAGACCTATATTTTAATACCTTAATCCCACCAATTCACCTTAAGACTTTGGAGAAGCCATGCCATAATAAAATTACTTTTCATTTAGAATGTGCCTTATATTTTACAAAATTATTTGGAGTACATTAGGTACTTTAATCCTCACTTGTTATTAGTGGCAAAAGCTACCTCATTTTCTCATCTATAAAATGACTTCAAATAGAAATAGGTAATAATACTTAAGGCTCTCTTCTAGGCTTAAAGTTCTAGGACTTTGTCTAATGTAATCATGTAAAACTATAACTAGAAAGAAAATGTTTAGATCTTTCTTGGTTTGATTTATCAAATTTCATCATCAATAGTGACCAAAGACATTAGATAGTTGACAAATTAATACTTCACTGTGCCCTGTCTGATTGGCTTTAGCATAGCCTATATAATTGAATTGGAAATATATTTTTATTTAATGATAATTTTTTTTTTTTACTATTTTCTTTCTAAAACAACTACTTAAAATCTATCTTTTTAGATATCAAATGCCAATACCTCTCGTCCCAAATCTAAAATTTAAAAATTGGCTTAGTCATTTTTACTTCCTGGTATCTGTATTCAAATTTCATTTTTATAATTGCTTAAAGTTAAAACATTATGCACTACGCTGTTAGCAAAAAGTGAGGGGATGGCGGCCATGTAAAGTGTTTAATAATTAATTTAAAAATTATAATTATTTTGAGTAGCTAAAAAAATTAGAAGATGAAAGTGACTGAGCCATGAAGATACATTTTATTTTAATACATTTGCTAAACTTCAATCTTTGGGGGCTCTAGATTTCAAAAGTGATATATTTTAAAATTGCAAGTAATTAGCAGAAGGAAAAAAGTGACTGATGAACAGAATGGCATGATTTATAGCTTTAAAATCTACTCCATAAGAAGAAAAAATTATCAGGCACTTCCCAAAACAGAAACAAAAGAAACAGGAATTTTACTGTCTTCTTCATTTCTAAATAACTTAACAGTCCTTTCTTTGTGGAAGCACTTGGCTACTTTAAAGTCAATCAAACAAAGGAAGTTACAGTGAAATATCCAAGAGACTAAACAGTTTGGCACCACTTGAGGGAAACATCACGTACAAGTGCGCAAGACAGAGAGGGGCTGGTAGGTCCCTGAAAAATGCTAGAGGGAAAGGATGCTCAGGAAAGCACATTGACAACTGGCACCGTGCCTTCAAGAGCGTGAAACCTATTGACTGCAGCACAAATTTGCCCTGGCATCTTCTTGTTTAGTAAGTCCTGGTTTCCAGATATCTGAGCTATCTCTACTTGTTGAGCACACTTTTACTCAGAAGAAAAATGTTTTGGAAGAAAAATGGAACTGCAAGCTCCACCCTTGGTTTTTCTTTCATAGATAACAATGGCATAGAACCTACGAGCCTTTTAGACTGGGACATATTTAAAAAAAAAAAAACAAAAAAACCAAAAAAGTTTTAAAAAGATGAGAAAGAATTATTTTTTAAAAATAGAGACCAAACATTTATTCTGCTAATGTGTTGAATTCTATTTTTCAAGACTAGTGTTCTACATTTACATTTGACAATCTAAACATAGTTATTATTTTTTCCCTAATGTGGAGAAAGATGGTCACCTTAAAATGATTTATGTATCAGATTTTGAGACTATTATGCTCTCTTGTCAGCTAGCCAGAGGTAAAACAATCAAAGGCAATGTCCTCTTACTTCATTTCTGCTTGCTTTTTGGAGACTTGCTCACTTGGGGACTTTCAAGTGAGTTAGGCAGAATGATTGGGTCAAATGGATTGCCATTGAGTAAAGGAAATGGTTCTGTTAAAACCAATGAAGAACTATTTAAATAAAACAAAACAGATTACAAATCAAACTTATTACAAAGCACCAAATAACCTTCAAACTCTGTGATTTGCTAAGTTTTGAGAAGACTAGAACTTGGAATACTGAATTGCACTAATACTAATACTCACTAGTACAACTCCATTTTGTCATAGAAAGAGTAACTGAAACATTGACAAAGAATAAATAGCTTAACCTTCTCTTTTATCTTTATTTGAAGACAAAGCCCAAGAAAAACAGTGGACATGTTACCTCCAAAAATTTCTCTTACATATTACTGAAGCATTAATTCTATTTTATGGTCATGTTCCATGCCTTGGAAAGGTTGTGGCATAAAATGAAATTGCCCCAATTATTTGAATGATAATATAAATTAAAAAAGTAAGAATAGCTTATCTCTATTTCCCTTTTTATTTTGAGAAGCAGGGAAAAAGGGAATTTGGGGGTAGTCTATAGTCCTTTGAACGAACCTTTATTATCTTATCTTAGGCCATGTTGGAGAATTTTAAGAAACAGATCTTGAAGTTAGCAAATTGATCTGAAATAGGAAATGGATTAGTTTAATACCATTATTTGCATTTTTATGAGCACTTTATAACCATTTTCTATAATTGTGATTGCTCTTTACCCTTATCTATGTTAGGAGACACTGCTTCCCAGGCAAGAAGACTGAGCCTAGGGCAATTAATGGCTGTCCTAGAGGTTGTGAGTATGGTAGCTACAGAATATAAATTTGAACCAGGCCTCCCTAATGCTTGCCACAGTTGAAAGAACAAGATCACCCACCAACCAATCCAAAATCCCCTTAGAAGAATTACTAAATAACTCTAAACTTTTTTCTATCTTTATATGCCTCATTGGGATCATTGATAGTAAGTCAGATGAACTGGGTATGAATCCTGGCTCTATGATTTACCTTAGGCAAGTTATTTCAACTTTCTATGCCTCACTTTACTCGTCTGTGAAGCAGGAATAATAACAGTACCTATTTCAAAGGGTTACTGTGAATATTGATTATAGAATGAGGTAAAGAGCTTAGCACAATGACTGCATACATCTGTAAAGGTAGTTCTGTTGTTTACTAATATTATTCAATCAATAAACTGAA
Source organism: Mandrillus leucophaeus (assembly GCF_000951045.1). Taxonomy (NCBI): domain Eukaryota; kingdom Metazoa; phylum Chordata; class Mammalia; order Primates; family Cercopithecidae; genus Mandrillus; species Mandrillus leucophaeus. Next base: position 425,388 of record NW_012104965.1, on the reverse strand, counting down.
GAGCTGAGTCTTTTCCAACTATTTTGTTTTACAGAAGAGAAAATGGAAAGATTCCAAATAGTTTTATTGTCTATAATACTATACCTAAGGGAAGGCAGAGCTAGAACTCAAACTCATGGCTTATTCCCAAGCTCTCTTCACTTTATTTTGCTCCCGCCATAATTTAGTCTATATAAATCTGAGCAGTAAAGAGAGAAAATTTGAACCAAAAAAAAATGTATGAGTGCCCACCTGGCTACCAGAATTCTATTCTGCCCTCTAATCCAGGCTCACCTCTAACATACGTGGGGCCACAAACTGTAAGTCTAAATATACAAAGATATACATTGAGCTATCTCCTTTACTTGTACTTTGACAGATATTCCTCCATAATAGCCTGGAAGGTCAGGTTGAATTTCAAATTCTTGAACTCCTTGGATATGGGTGGGCCCTCTTCTTTCCCCATGCCCTTCCATCTCCAGGGACCTGTGAGCAGCTGGTGTGAGCCCTGGACCACTACCTGGTTGCCTAAGTTCCTTCTACACAAGTGTCTTCACACCTGTCATTGCTGCCTCTTGGTTAAACTCCTTAGGTCTAAGGGTGTGTATGCCTGCAGCACATGCCAGGAAGAGGCTTGTATGGCTGGGAAGTGGGTTCAAAGCCATCTGGACAGAGAATGTGGGGGTCCAGCAGATGCAAAATGTAGTTTAGAAAGGGGAGCAAAGCTGCTCCCTTGGCCCGGCCAACTCCTCACTTCCTGGGGTGGAGGGCAGCAGAAGGAAGGCCAGGCTAAGGCCCTCTGATTACAGCACAGAGCCCAGGAAAAGGATCCATCTTATGCTAGGGTGGCACTGCTGTAATCATATCATTACATTTTAGGCAGAAGTGGCATGAATATTCCTTTCAAGGACTGAACACCTGTCTACCTTCTCTCTTATGGAGCTCTAACATGAATCCACTGGCCAGTAAGATCTATTTCCTATCAGTTCTGCGGGAGCTGGCATTTTCCATAGTTATTGATTATTCAGTTAAATACAAAATGGTTTACCCCTCATTAGGGCAATCAGCCTGTCATGATCACCATCCAGTGTCATGCAGCCTAATTCCCAGCTGGCTTGGGGCCTGGTAGAATTGTGTGACTTTATCCCGCACACCCAAGAGCACTGGCAATTAGTTGCCTTCGTGCTCCCTGTTTAGTAGTCTAGTATGGCTGCACCCGAAGAACTGGAAAAATAAGCCTGCGTAGCCAGGAGGACTCACTTCCCCATGATGGTTATCTGTAGCCGACTTCACAATGCCTTAAGAGAAAAAGGACCATCTATCTCCCATTTCTATCTTAGCAAACATTTACTCAAGTGCTAGGTCCTAACACTTCATTCTAAAAAAAAAAAAAAAAGTACTAATACACAGGGCCACTCTTTTCAACAACAGAATATCCATTTTCACCCAGCAGCACCCAACCTTTGCACTGCATATAAAACAGCCCCAGAGCAAAACCAATGGAGAACGAAAAGGACAGTGGAGGGCGTTTGTGGGGGAAGTGAAGACAGTGACTAGTTGCTTGAACATAGCTCCTTTCTGAACACCACAGCATGTTCATCCTTTGAAAAACATTTAGCATTCTGGGTAGGAATGACCCTTTTGACGTTTTTCACCTGATAATTCTAGGTGAGAAACTAGGTTTCTCAGTACAATGAGGGAAGGAACACCTCCCCATTCCCCGTCAGTCACAATTAGCCTCCCTGGGATTGTTCTGGGTTGCTCCTTCCTCAGCCACTGTTGTTGCAACCCTGTACTTTTCTGACTGCGTCTGTCAGGAAGGAGACAGGAAATTCTAGTCACCCTCACAGCAGCTGCGCCATTCCTCCTATCCTCCTCTAATGACGTCGGTTGGCTTTGGTGACACGAGGTCAGGAACTGAGCCACAGTGAAGGTCAGGAAGATAGGTCACTGTTTATGCCGTTGCTGGGCTGGGGACCCTGCTGAGGCTATTTGCTTTCTTCCTTTCTATACTGTTTCTCTTTCCGTTCCTCTTTTTATAATGGAGAGCCAAAGCATCCTGTTTTCAAAACATCTGACTGTTTTGCCACTGAGGAACTCATGCTCTGATGCATTTTGCTGAAGTGTAAGACAATTCTTCTAATTCAGGAGGTGATGAAAATTGAAACACAAAATTAATGAACAATTCTAAGAAGGCAATCTGTCGTTAAGCAAAACAGCTAGCTCTAACATGTCTAATCAAATTTGGGCAGCTGGCAGGAGGTTCATTAGCCATCCTTTTCATGTTAAATAACAATACCATTGCCTTGTAAAACTTCTGCTGAACTTATTCCATCTTCTAGTAATTCTTGGAGGAAAATAATTTACAAGACTAAAGTACCTGGCAGCATCGTTCTCTAAAATTCTGGAATTCCATTTGGACCATGGCCAGCATTAAGGGATCAGAGAAATTTGGGCCAAAGAGAGGACGATGTTTCCCATCTAACTCTCTGGGCTATGAAATACATTTGAGAAAGTCTTTTAGGAGATTTGAGTCACTCAGTTTTCTTCAGAATTTAAAGGATTAAGGAAAACAAACAAACTGAAAAAGCACAACCCTACCTAGATGAAGTAAAGATGAAAGATGCTTGCTCTTCCTCCACCAAACACAGTTAACTCTCTACCAGTGGCATGTAGACTGCACTTATGTAATTCCCAAATACCCCTCAGCATTACACGATTTCACCTATCACCATTCTTAAGATCAGATATTGCAAACAAAACTTAATGGGCACTTAGCTGAAACAGAACTAGGAACACAGAGTTTTTGCAAAAATGTAGTGGATACTGCTGATAGGTACACGCCCTCTATAACATGTCTTCACATCACTTCTAGATCTTAAACTCAGAGACTTTTACCCTGGCTCCTTAGTTGATAAGGGTAAGCAAAATATGGCCAAATAAGACTACATAGTAATGGGAGTGATGATCAGGATAAAGTTTTAAAATGTCAACTTCAACTTGGATGGAAATCTCAGATAATTTCAACAACATTGAAAAGTGAATATGCAATATAATTTTTTTTTTTTTGCCACGGATAATTCAGTTCCCAAAGAACGGGTGCAGATCAATTTCTTTCTGGTGGTCACAAAAATGTTTGCATTGCATTATCTCGAACTCTTGGGCTCAAGCAATCCCAAAGTGCTGCCTCAATCTCCCAAAGTGCTGTGGTTACAGGTGTGAGCCACCACACCCTGGCCTCATTGCCTTATATCATACGTGTCATGGTGCATGTTATGCTTAAGTTTAACCTGAGACAATTATGTGAATAATCAATAATCTTTTAAAAGGTAGTAAAAAGAGATATTTTTAAAATTTATTCTTAGCTGTCAGTTGGGCATCATTCATGCACTAAGTAATTGCTTTGCCTGACAATCTTTCCACTGTAGATCTAGAAAATGACTGAGGCTGCATGCTTTTTACTTAAGCTAACTGTGTCAGCATTGAAGGTTAGCCCTTTTGTTAGGGTTAGCTCTATTCAACTTTCATTGCTTCCTGCACACAACACCATAAAGGAGGAGCGGAAGCCTGAGCGATTGGAATCCTCACCCGTATCTACAGAGTGCCTGGTCTCAGAGCCTTACTAACTACTATGCTGAATAAGATTGTTTTTAATAAATTTGCAAGACAGTCAATGTCTATTTCCAGCACTCTAGGCATGAATGGGATTAGAATACTACAGCATGTTGACACTCAAAATGAAAATTAATGGCAACTTGTAGTCTCTCAGGGGGTACTCTTTTTCTCTTCTTGGAGTTAATTGTCTGCTTTATCTTGGTGACTCTAGTTAGCATATTTTGGTGACTACTGAAGTTTGCCATATTCTCTATGGTGAAAGCTATTGAAAAACTACCCCATAAATGTTGGATCTACATCTTGCATAGCCGTCAATTATCACAAAATACAGGGAACAGAGTGTCTGCTAACGCTCCAAAGTAGGCTCAAGCCTTGTGGAAGTCCTTCTACATGGAGTCCCAGTGTGATTTGGAGAAGTCACAGCAAAGCCGTCCTCACAGGGAAGCAGTTGGTTGAGCTTTACCCCAGCCTGGAAAATCCCTGAGTTTAACCTTCAATTGAGACCTTCAGAGAAAAGTCAATAAATAGTTAATCCTCAAATGTGTTCTTTTCTTTTTTTTCCCTTCCAACTTAAACTCTAAACTAAAATTTTAGAAAGGGACTTATTTTCACCCTTTCATTAACCAATAAACAAAGAGTTCCAAGTAGGAAGAGTCCCCCCTCCCCTCCTTGAGGATCTCCTGAGGACACACTGCTTCCTCTGCGCAGATCCTCTGAGCGGCAGCCAGCAAGCCTTGATCCAAAGGTGGTACTTTTACCCCAGGAAAACTGGAGAAGGGACACACACTCACTGGTGCACCTCAGGGCTGGAAAGGGCATGCTGGCAGGTGTGGAACAAAATCTCTTCTCAGCCCCAGAAACATAGACAACAAGACGATACCTCAGGCTAGAATGATTGGGACTGTGAAATGTGCACTTATAAAGGTATGGTGTAAGGCTTTTTAACAAAGTGTATGTGTGTGTGTGTGCCTGTGTACACACACATATATAACTTTGTATAACTTTATAACAATATGTATTTAATATAATATTCTCCAAGGTAAAAATACAAACAAAAAGCAACAACTCTCACTACATAAATTAGCACTCTAAGTCCAGGTGTTAATTAAACAAATGATACAATGATAGATAATTAAGGCTCTTCAACATTAAGCTTTGTCTAGGGATTGTAAATAAAACCATTTTGGGGGCAGTATGCATGAAGCAATTTCAAATGATTTCACTATGAAAATCAGCAAACTTAAACAAAAGAAAACTTCTGGTTTTGGAGACAAAGTACATTGTTTCTTTTTTATCTTAGATCATGAAAGCATCACAAAAGAAATCTTAGAAAATCCCAGGATGTCCTTCTTCTTAGAGGGAATTTATCCAACTTGAACGCAGAACATTCTTTCCAATTGATATATGAAGGTTAAACTACTTTCTTGTCTAAAAATAAATATGTGACACCTGATTGCAATGCAGCAAGATTCACTCAGATTTTAGTTCCCTGATAATTGTAAAAAAAATTTAAAGCACTTTCCATTTTATATTGATTTGGAAGCTTTACAGACAGACACCTCTCACCTTAAACCTATTCCAAATTGCATCGGTAAGAGAGAAATTTGGCTTCTGGAAATTGAAGTGTACTGAGGATTTTAAACTTTTGCTGTAGCATCAAGACACAAGTAGAGAGTGACACTTTGGAACAGAATCTTCTAGACAAAGCAAGAAACACATTCTTAGGGTTGGTAGCGTTCCCTGGTACACTCTGCAGCAGACAGAGGTGAGGGGAGCTGGAGCTCCCTGCATGATCACACTTTAATGAATAAAAAGGTCATCTCTTACCTTGTTAGAAGCCATCTCACTGACAGAGCGGTAGGTCTGTATGGTCTCTAGCTGGTCTAAACACCAGTCTAATTCCTCCAGCGTTTCCATTGCTAATTTTTGATAAGATTCTTCTGCAAACAAACACACAGGCATGTAGTTAGGCTGAAGCGGCTGCAGGCTGTCCATAGCACAGTCACCGCTGCCACCGCTGATTCCGGCGCTACTGAAGGTGCCCCCGTGCTCCTTCATTATTTGCACGCTGGCTCCTTCCTTCCAGCTCTCTCCACCAGGAGAACAAATCACAGTGGTGCTCTGCCTGGGATGGCTGGTGCCAAGTTTCTCCCCCACCCCCCGCCTGGGTGAGGTGTCGGTGATCTACCAAGAAACTTCCTCTGAGGAAGAAGGCGGAGGGAACGGGAACGGTCTCTTATAAGCTCATCTGCATAAATGTGTCCTAAAACTAAAGGCAGAAGCAGCAAAGAGTTTTCTCAGGCTCTCTTTGCCTTAGTCATCCCAGGGTTCTTTAGGGTATGTGATGTCATTTCTGAGTGTTTTGCCATCTCAAGGAGAAATGAGGAAAGCTTTTTCTCATTTTGCTTTTCTTCTAAATGAAACAGTCAAAATTTGGGCGAAAACTGGTTGACGATTACGTTCAAATTCTAGGCAGTCATTCATGCTGGGGAATGTGTTCATGTTGGAAGAACTTCTAATTCAGCGAACACTGACTCGCACAAGTAAGAGGCATGGGCTATTCCTTTCTCTCCCTGAAATCTTCCCTTTAATTAGAGGGAAAATGAGGTCTCCCTGATAAGACTCCAGTCTAAAAGAAGCTGTCTGGAGTCTTACGTGAACACGTTTATTGGCCTGGGAGTCCTGCAGCTCTTGTTATACTAAACAAAGCTAAAACTTCCCTTCTGCAAGTGCCAGGATCACAGGGAAATTCTGAACCGGACTTTCAGGTGGAGCCAGATGTGAACATGGCAGATTTTTATTTTGATTAAAGCTGGGGGTTCTGATTTGCTGCCCTAAGACTCTAGACTTCCTGGAAATATTGTTGGAGGTCCACACAAAAAATATTGTTGTGAAGACCACATTTTTTTTGCTAATTAAAACTTTTTACATATCCTTAACATGTCATTTTACATCCAAAAGTTTGTGAGTCTAAAAAATACTTCAGGTTATTGGCTTAAGAAATCTGTCCTAACAAACACTGAATTAACTTGATAAATGCTAGATGAATTAATGAAGCTACAGAGAGTTGTAAAAAGCTGTTGGACTCTCCTGCACACAGGACTGTTTTTGAGAGAAACAGCATGAACTCTATCTACCAAGCTTTCTGAAAAACAAACACACAATAGGCACTAATAAAATGTAAAATCTCATATAGAGTTCTAATATAACATTCCTGCCATAATTAAAAGACATATATTTATACAGAAATTCTAGCAAGACCACATAGTTTTTAAAAATTATTATATGAATAATCTTATGTCTGTGGTGCGCAAATACTTGAAGCAGAAAAGAGAATCAACAGAACTGTGATTCCAAGTAACTGGAATCACTTGGCCACAGACGCTTATTTCAAAGAATAGTTGCTTTGTTTATCCCAGAAATATTCATACACTTCAGGATAAACAGGGGTTAAATTCAATATCCTGTATGTCATACTTAAAAAGCCACAAAACCACGGGAGGTAACTTCCTCCATTTTTTTTTCACACTCTTCAAAAATGTGCAGACAAGAATTGAGGTGTTTTTAATAAAACTCATTTCAAGTCAGACTTACACATACCTTCCTTCCTTTCTTCCTCTTCAGTTTTGCAATGCTGCCTCAACACGAAGATTCTCTGACTTACTCTCCAGTGTGTCCAAAATACCCCCTTGCCTCCTCTGTTTGTTTCCAGAAGAGCACTTCTTCCAAGGAAGCTTTTTCTGAAGGGACAGAACCCTCCCTGCCTCTAATAAGGGAAAAAGTCCGATGACTTCCCAGCTGCTGGGGATTTACTACCTTCGTGTCTTCCACATCACAACCTGTGGTTCTCTGTAACTAATATCAGACATTCACCAGGACGGTGGGGAGAAAGCAGCTTGCTCCTAGCCTTTTGAATCTGCTGATATGCAAAATGACTGCAAGATGATACATCACATTTCTCCTTCATGAAGAGGAAAAAAGGGATCTGATTTCTACTCAAGCTTGACCAAGGAAATACATAGAGTAATTATACCCGCAGAAGTACTAAAAAAGAAGGACTCTTCAACGATATACCAGTGAGCTCATTCATTGTCTACTGTATGGAACAAGCATGCATGTACTTCTAGAGTTGGTACAGCGTGAGATGTGGGTGAACAGATAATGGATATGAAGAGTCCTTGCTCCATTGTCTCTCTTCTTCAGATCACCCATCAAAATGTTGAAGCAAAAATTAATACGTTTTGAAGCAATGTTAGTTATGCTAGAGTGTCACTTTCCAAACTCTTAATCCACAGTCAAGACTTTGTGTCCACTTTATAGTCTTCCTATCATGGTAACTAAGCCAGGGGCACAGAGGTCAGAGTGTACTAAATAGGGGGATATTAAACACCTGCTACCTATGAATGCAATTAAAGAAAATGACCAGAGCAGCTCAGGACTGGCTTCCCTGCTATAACTTTGTAGCTTTAGCACCTAGGAGATACTCAGCAAATAATTGGAGGAATGGAAACCAAATTGCCTAAGGAGCCTACAAATACTTGGGCACCTGAAGGCTGAAAGGTCCGTCTGTAGCACTGTGAAAAAAAAGCACCAGATTTGGAGTAAGAATCACGAATATTGACTTTCTCTTCTATCACTTACTGTGTGGTCCTAGACCTCAATTTCGTACATCCGTAGAAGAAGGATAAAAATATTTATCTCATAAAGTTATAAAGGGATGAAATAAGATAAAGTATGTGAAGTGCCTAGGATGGTAGCCAGTTCTTAGTAGGTGATAGATGCATAGGAGAATTATTAATGGCAATCGGAGAAATCCTAAGGCCTGGCATTGAGGAGTAGGAAAGAGTGTGAGGAAGAAAAGAAAGGGAGATAACTGAATTGCATACTCAATAAGGGATTTTACAGTAAGAATCAGCTGCATAATTTGAAAGGCCCAGTACAAAGTGAAAGTGCAGGGTCCCTTGTTCAAAAAGCAGTAAAATTACTATAAAAGATACTAAAATATAAAGTTTTTTCCTTTCTTCTGCATTCTCTTTCAACTTGTCATGGTGGTTTTTTCTTCATATACTTATTTTAAAATACTTTCAGACTGACAGAAAAATTGCAAAGATAACACAGGGACTTCCCACATATCCCACATTCTAATTTCCTCATTGTTAATGTCTTATATTATTATGGTACACTTATCACAATTAAAGGTTTGGTGTGTTTAAATATTGCATTATTTCAGGCACTGGGATACCTTGAGGTGAGTGCAGACCCTCACAGCAACATGAAGGCCCTGCCACTTATGACTGAGGGCACACACATAGCTCACCAGCAGCTCACTCCTCCTTCCTGATAGCTGCCAGACTGATGAGCTGTGCCCCTACCAGGCACAAGAGCTGGGGAAGTCAAGTTAGGTATTTCTCACTTCTCATGGTCTCTAAGACCCTACCCACAGCAGACAACTCCTTGGGTCTTAGCATACTGCTAAGGGTACTGCAGCCTCTTAGCGGGGACATGCTGGGTACCTGAAACAGGGGTGGACAAGAGGCTCACTCCCATCAAGACCTGACCTCTGTCTGCCACAGCTATGCCAGCCCAGGTCAGAGATAGCTGCTTCCATGCCCCACCTGAGGCTACAAAGCACACATGGCTCACTCAGACCCTCCCTGTGCCTGTACCCTGACTGGGGATGGAGGACAGCAGTGGTCAGAGGTGCAGGTGGGAAAAAGGAAGCTGGACGATTCCTAGGGCACCAGGGAGCAGAGGAAAGGATGGTTAGGATGATCTTGTCCAGGGAGACAGGCAGGTGACAGGAAGTGAGAAAGTGCATGAGCCAAGGCTCCAAGCCACTGGCACATACTCTACTGTTCTATCAGACATCACTTATAAAACACAAGTTCAAATATAATATTATTACAAGTTTTAAGATGGCAAATATGGAACCCTTCTGAGCATAGGGCCCTGTGCAACCCAACAGGTTACATGCCCATGAAACTGGCTCTGTTCCTGTCTTACATAAGATGTCCCTGAGAAGAAACAATGTTTAACACCACAGAAACAAATCTCAGAGGCCGTAAGAGTAGGTCATGGGACCATGGATGGTCACGCAGTTGGACTTCGTTTTCAAAAATTTTCAGAGGGAAGAAGTAGGGAGAAACAACCTCCCTTCTCTTCCTCTCTTTTTTCCCTCTTTTACTCCAACAAGAGTGGCAAAGAAAGATTTTCTTCCTTCTATAAGTCTCTGGGTATTGCATTTGACTCTGAGAAACAGGAAGATAAATTGAATAAATAATTATAATATTAATCTGCTAATGATATGTGGCATTCAAATAGCTCTTTTCTCAAAGGAGCTCCCAGCACACTATTTGTTAATCCTTGCAACATCTTCGTGTGATAGATACGGAAGTAGGATGATTATCTTATTTACCTGAAGGCATCAACTAAGAAATCAGAGGTTAAATTATTAGAGCAAATAGTTCCCTCCAGATTCCTAATAAGACTATATCTTGGTCCATGAAATAGAGGATTCAGTTTAGCACTGAAAGATGCACGTATTCCTGAAAATTCTGCATTTAAAGTTGCATCTTACCCTCGGATCTCTTCCATTTACGATTGCATAACTGCTTTCCTAAATGTTGTTATTTCTCAAGTCTCCACTTCCCTTTTCTGATCTACCTAATGCAGGCCTTAGCACAGGGAAACTGTGCAATAGTTACTCAGAAGACCTGGTATGGTTCTTGTCCTGCATCTTGCTTCAGAGGGTAACCTCCGGTAAATTACTTATATTCTCGAAGACTAAATTTATTTATCTCTAAAACGAGGATAAGAAAAATATCCTATTCTCATGGGAAAGGTAGAATCAGAGAACAGACACAAAAACGGACTGTAAACCTTTTAGTATGACATACATTTTGCAGATAACTCATTTATTATTACAGATGGGATACAGGCACATTTAGAAAAACAGAAAATTGCAGAGAAGCCAACAATTCAAATGATAAAAATCTCACATTTTTAGCAGTCAGAGATCACCACTGTTGACTTCTTGGTGCATGTCATGTATGTGTTTATGTGTGTATGTAAACATACATATGTATATAACAGAAATAGGATCGCATTGTACAAGCTACTGAGCAATATTCTTATTTTCAGTCAATGACCTTTTCATGTTTTTCTGTTTCAGTAATTTTTCAGTTCATCTAATACTTAGGTTCACAGACCAATTTCCCCAGCTTTTAAAATGCAAATCTAGTAGAAATAGGTGTGTGAGTTAGCAGAGTCCTGTTGGGAAGAGGGAGAGATCCAGAGAAGAGTGACAGGAAAGGGTAATTAGAAACCTCTGCCTGGCCACAAATAGCTAGTTACTCATAGTTAGAAAACATGGGGACACATTTTAGCAGTTATGAAATCAGCGGCCCCACTGCTAAAAGACCTCAGGTGCCCTAAAAGCTGGCCCTGCAATCCGTGCAGGGAAACGTAATCTTATGACTACACTGATCTCTTGGAAAAGTAGGTACAGGGGCCCTTTATGTATCTGGCATCATTTAACTTTGAAACCTTAAGTCTCATGGCTTGTAATACAGATGAGAAAACTGAGACTGAGAGAAAACAGTGCTCTGCCCCCAATTACACATGATTAGCAATTGAAAGCATCATAATACACTCCAAATATAAATTTCCTACAAATTACATCTATATGATATTCCAACATATCTCTATATATCAGAAACTTACCTGTCAAGTCACCCATACTTTTTATCCACAGAAAGCACATAGAAAAGAACTGTACATAACCTTTATGGGCCTCAGATAATTGGACTTCCTTTCTATTAGAGAAGGTGGTAACTATTTGCAAAGTTATTCTAATGGTTAAATCAATTGGACCAACTGTTACATGCAGCAACAGGAATGAATATCATAAACACAAATGTGGAACAAAGGAAACCAAATATTACAAAGTACATGAAAAAATAGTATGGGTCAAATTCCATAGAGTTCCAAAGAGGCAAAAACTAATCTTAATAGAAGTCAAGATATTGATTACCTTGTGGGCTTAGTGACCAGCAGGGACTTGAAGGGCTTTCTATAGGGTTGGCAATGATCTATTTCTTGTTCTGGGAACTGGTTACATAGGTATGTTCACTTTATAAGAACTCACTGATTTCTACACTTGTGATTTGTGCACTTTTCTGTCTTTCTGGTTATCCATGTAGGCTTTCAACAGATAGTCCCATCTAGGGGAAGCCCAGTTTAAAAAAACAAGAGCAGAATTTCCAAAAACACATTTCCTTTCCTTTTCTTTAGCCATAGCAATGGGTATCAACAGAGTTTGAGTAAATCTCACATAGCTAAGAAACAACAACAAATGTTGGTTTTAATGTGACATAGACCAGGATGCTCTTACTAACTCAAAATTCAGTGAAACACGTTAGAGTCTGCCCAGCTGTTTATAAACTGTTAACTGTGCCAATTAATAGCAGTGTGCCCTTAGACAAGAAAAGTAGCCCACTGTGCTTCCATTTCTTCACCTGTAAAACAGGAAGATAGTTTAAACTAGCTGTGAAAATTAAGTGAATCAATATACGCCAAGCCTTTGATCTGGCACGTGTCAGGAACTTCTCCCCTCCTTCCCACCACTTCTCTGGTCCTGGGTCACTTTCCTGATGATATATTGACATGTATTTGACAGCTGGGTCATTGACAGAGTTTTGCTTTGGCTCTGAGAAGGGAAGCATGTGTAAGGTTGGCTATGACATCCTAAAATGTCCTTCTTACTGTATGACTTCAGAAAAATGCATTCTTAACATTTGTCTTAAGTTAGAGATAGTTGGTTTCCACTTCTAAAATATAGACCTGACCTGATGGATCGTTTTTTCACAAAATTCTAACTGACATACCAGGTCAGTGCCTTTCAGACATGGAGAATTGTATAAGGAAGCTGTTTGTTCATTCATTCAGCAAAATTACACTGAGCAACTACTACGTGCCAAGCCTGCTGCTGGGTGGGTGCCGGATTACAGCAATGAACAAGACACTTCAGGAGTGCTATTGTCCATTGCACTGTGATTATATTGGAAATCCCTTTTCTTTCTATAAATAGTAAGTCTGTGAAGCTAGGTGCCTTCTCAGCTTCCTCCCATAATCTTCTGATCTTTGTAAATGAGAAGTGTGTTTTAATTGGATTCTTTACATTCAGCTTTACTTTTAGCTTCATTCTCAAGCTTCTAGCCCTGCAGATGTCTTATGTTTGGGTTGCTCCTATGGCTCCACGCCTTTAAGTTAGCATAATTAGTCCATTCTTTGGTTCCTTCCCATAGTGCAGTAAGTACTTGATAAAATGTAAAATAGTTTCATACATATAGGAATTGGCATCTCTTTATGCAAAGGTATGAGTTTGAGGCTACTGGCCTATTTATTTATTTGGCGATCTTGGTTGTGATTTTTTTCCCTTAGTTAGGAATATTTTTTCTTCATCATGAGTTATTATGTCCAAATATATAATATTTGGTAAATGAAGCACACTCAGGTTAGAGTGCAACATTTCAAGAGGGCATGCTATTTTAACCTTGGGTAAAATATCTATGGAACAAATCATAAGAACAGGAGAACATGTATACACTGTAATGCAATTCTTCCAAGACCAAAGTTAGCAAACCCTATGTAGCCTTTCTTTAGGCAGGACTTTGTTAGCATGTCTTTATAAATATGGAACTTTGCAATTGCATATGACAGGGATTTCACTCTGGGTGGATTCACAAAAGAAGAGGTTCACTGCCCTTAAGGGAAATAACAGTGAAAAGTAGGTCATTTTGATGCTGATCTCTTTAGCAAATTCCTCTAAGACTACAAGCAAAAAAAAAAAAACCAAAAAAAAAAACAACAAAAAAAACAAAACTGTAATCACAACTGGCTCTTGTATATATAACTTGACAGTTTACCAAGCACTTTCACTTGCATATCTCATTTTTTCCTTGAAAAATAACCCCAAGAGAGAAATTATTATCATTATGACATACATTTTCCATTATGAATGTGAGAAAATTGAGGCTTGGATGCATTTAACAATTTGCTGAAAGTGATATGATGGGCCCAGGAGGGAGGGAGGCAAAGAAGACGGACAGAGAGATTGAGAGGGGAAGATGGGAAAAGGAGGGAGAATGAAGGAGACATTTTAATTCTAGTGATTGACATATTGATTCTAAATTCCATAATTTTTTTGCTAAGCCACGGGGCCTGTTATAAATAAATGGTCAAAGTTTCTCTTTCTTTTATAGAGATAGGCTTAGACAAGGCAAAGTTATGTCTTTGATGTGCCAGCCTCATAGCACTGTTTCCTTTTGGTCTACCTCCCACTCTTTTAATATCCTTACCCTTACCAAAACCTGCTCTCCAGAACTCTGCCTTTGGCATTTACATGCTAATGAGAATCTGTTCTCATCCAGCTAAAACATGTACCACCAATGTGAAGGGATGTTCAAAGAACTTAATTATCTACCTGTATTGGTATTAAAGACCAAGACCAAGGACATAAGAAAGTGAAAGGGATAGAGGCAAGCTGTTGTCCAATTATTTTTCTAACAAAGTAAATATATTGACACAATATTTATGAAGGATATAGAGCAGTGATTAAAAGCTTGGTCTCTAGAGCTAGACTGCCTTGGTTCATATTCCAGTACCACCACTCACTGTTATATTACTTTGTTACGTAAGACGTTACTTCTCCGTGCCCTAGTGTCTTCATCTGTGTAATGAGAATAATAATAGTATCTATTTTAATGGGCTGTAGCATTTGGTTAACAAATAAATAAATGTAAAGTGCTTAGGACAGTGCATGGTACAAGTACCAGATGAATGTTGGCTATTATTTGTTGAATATGATATGATAAATATTTAATAAGTGAACTTTTTGAGTGCCTATTATGTTGTAGGCACATCATGAAACTCTAAGGATATAGTGGTGAATATTAGAGTTTTGCTTACTTGAAGCCTCTATCCTAAGAGGAATAGAAAAATAATTATGCAAAAACTTAGTACAACTTGGAAAAGAGATACTAAGAAGTGTAGGACGCTATAAACATTTATAATAGGGATAACTGGAGACCCACAATCTGAAAAGTGGGGATGTGAGAGAAGGCCTGCCTTGAAAAGTTATGAGATTTTGAGGAATAATAATTAAGTATCAAGGGAGAGAAAAGCATTCTAGGCAAGGGGAATATCAGAGTATGCTCAGGAACACAGAGAGGGAAAGACTGGTAGGAGAAGTTAGATCAAGTTATACACAGTCATGGAAGGCTATGAAAAGATCTTGTATTTTATTCTGGAAGCAATTGGAAAACTTGGTGGAGCTCTATCAAAGGAGTGGTCCAGCCAAATTTGCATTTTAAAAAGATCCCTCTGGCTGCAATTTGGAGAATGAACTTAAAGGCAAGAATGAAATCTAGAGACTAGCAATGAGGTTAGCTAAATAGTATTCAAGAGCCCCATATCCACAGGAAGACATACACGAGTTTGATATCTGGCTTTGCCATTTATTAGCAGTATTAACTTGAGTGAGTTGCTCAATTTCTCTAAGCCTTAATTTCCTCATCTCTAAAATGGGGGTAAGCATATCTTGTGGGGGTAGTTATGAAGATTAAATGAGGTAAACCATACCAAAACACATAAAATATTACTCAGTAACCTAGTTAAGTATCCATCCTAATTGCTGGTAGCATTTGTTATGATCTAAACGTGTCTCCCAAAATTCCTGTGTTGAAACCTACTGGTGAGGTTTCAACACAGGAATTAAGAGGTGAGGCCTTTAGGAGGTGATTAAGTCATGAGGGCAGAGCACTCATGAATGGGATTAGCAACCTTTTAAAAGAGCTGGGGAGAATTAGCTAGGCCCTTTTTTCCTTTCATCCCTTCTGCCATATGAGAGCACAGAGTTCGTCCCTTCTAGAAGATACAACAATAAGGAGCCATCTTTTATTTTTATTTTATTTTATTTTTTAATTACACTTTAAGTTCTAGGGTACATGTGCACAATGCTCTGGTTTGTTGCATAGGTATACATGTGTCATATTGGTGTGCTGCACCCATTAACTCGTCATTTACATTAGGTATTTCTCCTAATGCTATCCCTCCCCCAGACCCCCAGCTCCTGACAGGCCCCGGTGTGTGATGTTTCCCTCCCTGTGTCCATGTGTTCTCATTGTTCAGCTCCCACCCATGACTGAGAACATGCAGTGTTTGGTTTTCTGTCCTTGTGATAGTTTGCTTAGAATGATGGTTTCCAGCTTCATCTATGTCCCTGCAAAGGACATGAACTCATCCTTTTTTATGGCTGCATAGTATCCCATGGTGTATATGTGACACATTTTCTTAATCCAGTCTATCATTGATGGACATTTGGGTTGGTTCCAAGTTTTGCTATTGTGAATAGTGCCGCAATAAACATATGTGTGCATGTGTCTCTGTAGTAGCATGATTTACAATCCTTGGGGTATATACCCAGTAATGGGATCACTGGGTCAAATGGTATTTCTAGTTCTAGATCTTTGAGGAATCACCATACTGTCTTCCACAATGGTTGAACTAATTTACACTCCCACCAACAGTGTAAAAGCGTTCCTATTTTCCACATCCTCTCCAGCATCTGTTGTTTCCTGATTTTTAATGATCACTATTCTAACTGGCATGAGATGGTATCTCATTGTGGTTTTGATTTGCATTTCTCTGATGACCAGTGATGATGAGCATTTTTTTCATATGTCTGTTGGCTGCATAAATGTCTTCTTTTAAGAAATGTCTGTTCATATCCTTTGCCCACTTTTTGATGGGGTTGTTTTTTTCTTGTAAATTTGTTTAAGTTCTTTGTAGATTCTGGATATTAGCCCTTTGTCAGATGGGTGGATTGCAAAGATTTTCTCCCATTCTTTAGGTTGCCTGCTCACTCGGATGATAGTTCCTTTTGCTGTGCAGAAGCTCTTTAGTTTAATTAGATCCCATTTGTCTATTTTGGCTTTTGTTGCCATTGCTTTTGGTGTTTCAGTCATGAAGTCTTTGCCCATGCCTATGTCCTGAATGGTATTGCCTAGGTTTTCTTCTAGGGTTTTCATGGTGTTAGGTCTTACATTTAAGTCTTTAATCCACCTTGAGTTAATTTTTGTATACGGTATAAGGACAGGATCCAGTTTCAGCTTTCTACATATGGCTAGCCAGTTTTTCCAGCACCATTTATTAAATAGGGAATCCTTTGCCCATTGCTTGTTTTTGTCAGGTTTGTCAAAGATCAGTTGGTTGTAGATGTGTGGTATTATTTCTGAGGCCTCTGTTCTGTTCCATTAGTCTGTATCTCTGTTTTGGTACCAGTACCGTGCTGTTTTGGTTACTGTAGCCTCGTAGTATAGTTTGAAATCAGGTAGCATGATGCTTCCAGCTTTGTTCTTTTTGCTTAGGATTGTCTTGGCCATGTGGGCTATTATTTGGTTCCATATGAGCTTTAAAGCAGTTTTTTCCAATTCTGTGAACAAAGTCAGTGGTAGCTTGATGGGGATAGCATTGAATCCATAAATTACCTTGGGCAGTATGGCCATTTTCATGATATTGATTCTTCCTATCCATGAGCATGGAATGTTCTTCCATTTGTTTGTGTCCTCTTTTATTTCTTTGAGCAGTGGTTTGTAGTTCTCCTTGAAGAGGTCCTTCACATCAACAAGAGGCCATCTTGAAGCAGAGAGAGCAGCTCTCCTCAGACACTGAATCTACCAATGCCTTGATCTTGTACTTCCCAGCTTCCAGAACTGTGAGAAATAAATTTCTGCTCTTTGAAAATTACCTAATCTCAGATATTTTGTTGTAGCAGCAAGAATGGACTAAGATGGCATCATGATTTCTTTATTACAGTAGTCTATGCTGGAGATGATGATAGCTACAACCATGTAATAGCAATGGAGATGAAGAGAGGTAAATGGATTTGAAACATTCATAAGTTAAAACCACATGGCCTCTAAGGTGGTGGAATTTGGTTGATGACCAAAATTCAAGTCACTTCAGCCTTTCAGGTCCAGAAATGTAATTTTGTTAGTGTATTTTGAGTTCATTCAGTTTATACTAGTTCAACTCACAAGAGCCCAATGGCAAATCAGAGTCCAATGAATTAATGGAGAACAATAATTTACAAAAAGCTTTTTATGTCTTCTGGTCATCACATGTTTCCCTATGTAGGAGGTCAAATTCTAATCATAAGATGGGTTGGTAAGCATGAAATCAGAGCATCAGAGTTAGCTGGATGGCTTAAATGGCTCCTTTCCTCAAGCCTGATATACTCAGCTCCCTTACTGTGATAGATTGTATAATAGTTGTTTCTGCTCAAGCATTTCTATCTGCCTAAAATGCCTTTCCCAACTTTGTTCAGCTGGCTATCTCTTCCTTATCTTTTAGGACTCAGCCTAGTGTCATCTCCTCTACAAAGTTTTCTAAATATTCTGAGGTTGGATTAAGCCTCTTTCCTCTAAGATCTCACAACACCATATTGCAAACCTCTATTTCCAAATGACCGTATTTCATTACAAACATTTCTCTTGGTTGTTCTCATCTATTAGATTCGAACCTTCTTGACAGTACAGAATCTATCTTTTTGAGCTAGTCTTTTGTGCATCAAGCATCTATTACCTAGTAGAAGCTCAGAAAATATTGGTTGAACTGTAGACATGCCCAGCATATCAACAGATAGGCTATGCATTACCAAAAAGAAAGGGGCCTTTGCTACTGAACAGTATCAGAGACACAATGTTCAATACTTGTCCTTTGTTCTTTTTTTGCTAGTCTCCAAACAAACCACCTCCTTTTTACTGATTTATTCAGTGTTACCACAGTTAATCAGGTCTGTCTTTCTTTTGCATTCATGTGTTGATTAGATTTCTAGGCTGGCTAGTTTTTTACATGGGAAACATTTTGCCTCTCAATAGTACTTCTGCAAAATTACTTGCAGATTTGATTATTTAATTCTCACCGAGTACCCACATTCAGGCATCTTATTGCAAGTCTCTGTGCACCAAGAGTTACTAGAATCCCACAAAGGTTTTCATAGCTACCATAAGAAAGACACAAGCAAAGTTCAGAGGCTGCAGAGATAGAGCTCAAGTATATAAGGGAAAAGGAGATCATGAGAGATTTGGAGGCCAGGTAAAGAAGAATGGGTGGAAGTTTGAGAGGTTGGAAAATGAGGTAAGGCAATGGACAGCATGAAGAAAAACACCAAGTTAGAAATATGTCACACCATTCAGCACTGTTTGGGGAGGACAAATCTGAGAGTTCTTGTTAGTTAGAACATTTGATTTGAGTAAGTGGGTTGAGTGGGATAAACTTGCAAAAGTAGTGTGGTCAGGGCCAAATTTTGGGGAGGTTTTTAATGTTAGATTAAAGATTCTGACTTTATTTGGCAGGCAATAAGGAACCATTGAAAACTGTGCAATGGAAGAATAGCATGCACAAAATGGCTTATAAATCCCTAAATACCATTTTATAGTTGTCTAATTCTTTGCAGTTATAGATCACTTTCTTGTGTATTATCTCTTTTAATCCTCATCATATCTTGCGAGAGAGGTATCATTGTCTTTATTTTATAGAGGAAAAGACTGACGAAGCTCAGGGAATTTTCATGTCTTCTGGTCATTACATGCTTCACCTCAAACCCCATAACTAGAAAATGTAGAACCTGGAAACTTGAATCTAGGCTTTCTGACTCCAAGTTCAGTGTTCTTGACATATAAAATACAATCCTTAAGAAGATGAACTAGTGCTCTGATAGCAGAATTTTATAAAAATTATAAGAGTGTAGAGAATAAGCACTTGGTAAATGATTAACATCAGAGAATTTCATTTGTAGAAAAAGATAGGAACTTAAGAAGTAAGGAGGCCTTAAATTAAGATGTTATTAGAGAGAACACAAGGGTTATTTATCCCTCAATTTTATCTTTATTTGTAGAATGAAAGTGGTCAAAGGAATTTCAAGAGTCAGTGAAGAGTAGAAGCAAATGTGTTTGCTGTTGAGAGTGAAGGTGGTGGGTGAGGAGGGGAAGAGGACTAGAAAATTTCCAACCTCTTGAAACATTACTAGCTAAAATCTCTTTCATCTGCCTATAGGAAAGTGTCTCTGCCTGATGTGGTCCTGGGTGATGTCTCAGATCACACACGACCTTGGATACATCACTTTATGAAAATCGCATTGTATTTGGTAGTCCAAGTGTTGTAAAGAGTAGAAAACCTGCTATATATAGTCTTTACCAGTTGACATGAGCTTTCAAGTTTACTGATTTTCTTCTGCAAACAAAGCCATTAATGTTATCTCCATTTTTACAAATGAGATTATTGAGGCTCATGAAGGTGCTGGGACTTGCTTTAGAATCTGGAATGTCTACCCTGTGCAATATGGTAGCTACTAGTCACATGTGGCTACTGAGTACTTAAAATGTGGCTAGTCTGTGGTCAGATGTGCTATAAGTGTAACATACATGCTGGAATTCGAAGTCTTTGTATGAAAAAATGATGTAAATTGCTCAATAAATATATATATTTGATTACATGTTAACTATTTTGCATATATTAAGTCAAATCTGTTTATAAAATTAATTACACCTGTTTCTTTCTATGTGTTTATTAGAAAATTTTAAATTACCTGTAGGGTGTTTATTACATTTCTATTGGGAAGCAGTATTCTAGCTCATTAGTCTATAGCCAGGACTTGAACACTGGAAGGCCAGCATTCATTCCACCATAATTGCTTGTCTTAAAAGAGGTGGTAATAAAAATAATGATTTTTTGCTAATATTTACTGGGTAGTAGTCCCTGCTTCCAAGCACTTTACATCCATTAACTAATTTGATCTTCATCATAATTTGTTGACCTGGGTATTATTTTAAATATAATAGATCATTTTATTTTACAGAGGAGAAAGAGAAATTCAGTAACTTTCCAGAGTCACAGACTTAGTGGAGTCAGAATTCAGACTGAGGCAGTTTGCCTCCGGCGTGATCAGGAATGCCTTAGGAGTATCTCAGTTGGGTGAGTCTCAAAGAGACATTTGGATTGGCTTAACTTTATTTTTGTCACACCATAAGTCAGACAGTGTGTGAGAGACTATGTATATCATTTCATTAATCTTTACAACAACCCCAGTATATAGTTGTTATCACTATTTTACAGATGAGCAAACTGAGGCTCAGAGAGGTTACATAATCTGCCCAAAGTTACAACACTAAGTATATACTAGATCGTGGTTTCTAATCCAGCCTGAATTCAAAGTTGATATTCATCACTATACCCGTCTATAGAAGAGGTGCATCTGAATCTCCTGGGGGCAATTCCCAGGCCAAACCCCAGACATATAAAGCAGTCTTGGCAGACTGCATTCTGGGAATTTGTTCTTTTTAGAATTGCTTCAGGTGATTTCCATCCTCAGCCAGGTTTGGCAATAACCATGCTGAGTCTTTCTTTTTTTTTTTTTTTTTTTTTTTGAGACGGAGTCTCGCTCTCGCTCTGTCGCCCAGCCTGGAGTGCAGTGGCCGGATCTCAGCTCACTGCAAGCTCCGCCTCCTGGGTTTACGCCATTCTCCTGCCTCAGCCTCCCGAGTAGCTGGGACTACAGGCGCTCGCCATCTCACCCGGCTAGTTTTTTGTATTTTTTAGTAGAGACGGGGTTTCACCGTGTTAGCCAGGATGGTCTCGATCTCCTGACCTCGTGATCCGCCCGTCTCGGCCTCCCAAAGTGCTGGGATTACAGGCTTGAGCCACCGTGCCCGGCCCATGCTGAGTCTTTCAACATTTTTTTTTTTTCCTGGGCGTCCCACGTCCTCACTCTCCTAAGAGCTGATAAATTATTTTATTTTATTTTATTTTTTTAGAGACCAGATCTCACTCTGTCACCCAGGCTGGAGCACAATGGCGTGACCACGGCTCACTGCAGCCTCGAACTCCTAGGCCAAGTGATTCTCCTGCATCAGCCTCCAAAGTAGCTGAGACTACAGGTGCTTACCACCATGCCTGGCTGATTTTCTAATTTTCGGTAGAGATGAGGGTCTTGCTGTGTTGCTCAGGCTGGTCTCGAACTCCTGGGCTCAAGTGAGCCTGCCACCTCGGCCTCCCACAGTGTTGGGATTACAGATGTGAGGCACTGCACCGGTCTGACTTAAAAAAAATAATAATAAAGAAAAGAAACAAATAAAAACAGTATTTCTTTGAAGCACCCTTTAGTGGGACTGACCACTCATCTCAACAGGATCCCTGCTTCTCTCAAATCTTATCATCTGCACCAAAATGTGGGGCCTGACAGTTTAATTAAGAAGGGAAAAGCATAGATTTCAGAGATAAAATAGCCATTCCTCCTGAAGACTCTCTTAGTAAGCATCTAAGCAGTCTAGGGCTGTGTCTGAAGTGTGTGGGGTGGGGTTTGGTGCAGCAGAGGTGGTGAGGGATGGAGGAAGGGGCACTTTAGTAGGAGACTCACAGGCTCTTGAGGTGATTTACAGGGTTCTGGATGATTCAGTAAGAACCCCTGGATCTGAATGAAGACACTAAACAAAAAAAGCCAAGCAACTCTTTTTGGGTTGGGGTTTTCTGTGTGTATTAGGAAAGGTTAACAGTTACGATTTTTGCAGCCTCTGTGGGTAGACAAACAGTTGCTTTATGTGACAGATTCAGAACTTCCAATGAAATATAAAATTAGGCCTCAGGTTTCATGGCAACCCAACTCCACACAGTAGCAAACAAGAATTGTTTGAGAATGAGAGAAAGAAGCCAACACTGTGTATGTCACAGCTAGCTCACTTTCCTTTGGCCGATTTCTCCTAATTTAGCAGTACTTCCGTTCCTGCCCTAATTTCCCCTGGTTTGTAAACTACGTCACTTAACTGAACTCAGCTCCAGACTTTAGAAAAACAAAATTTTGCATTTCAGCTATGGTTTTCTTGGCATTTCTCCCTCTGAAGAATTTTACTGAATTCTGATTTTTCCTTTTTACCCTTGAAAGATTGTAGCTATCAGCTGTGCTTACTTTTTCCCTGTTGGTTCCTTTCTAATGCAGTGTTTAACGCAGTATAATGCAATGTCTGTTTAAATGTGATTAAAGATTTCAGTGTTTGGTTTAGACCAATATTTACCAGTGAAATCCTGCCAACATAAATGTGCAGGCTAGGTAGAAAATATTGGCTTAAATCAATCTCCCCCTGAACACACACATACAGACAGGACTGTAAATGTTTTGCATGTCACTTCTGACATTTTGGCCTCTTGTTGCCAGCTTCATACATACAACAACTAGACACAGATTCTGAAAAGTCTTAAAACTGGGATGATCTAGGTTATAGATGCCTAAGGTAATTTTTAAAAGTTGTTTTCTCATTAGTGAAGGTTTGATGTTTTTGGTTTTTGTTTTGATGGTTCTTCTGGCATTTATCATATAATATCATGTTATCTAGTTTGGAAGATTTCCTTGAATTATGTGAATTTGTATTATTTGAAGTAGTAGTAAACAAAGGAATATTAATCTTTTAATGAAGAGATTATACTACAAAGTTCGTTGCAGAAACATACAGCAGACATTTTGAGATTGTTGAATCAGCCTTGCTGGGCGATTGCTTTAATTTAGCAATCATTTACTAAATTGAATTTACTCACTGATTGAACTTATTGAATGAATGAATTACTGCTACACTCTGACTGGATTTCAAATAGTTGCAGTTTGGATTAGAAATTATTTTTCTGAAGCTGAATAGGCTAGGCAGCCAGCAGACAGAAGGCTCTAGCTGGCACCCAGCAGACACAGCCTCAGAAGAACCCAGAAGGGTGGAGAGTGAGTGAGGTTTACGTGGCAAGGCTCAGGACCAAGCCCTCAGTGAAAACTTTGAATTGCACAGTTCCCATACTACACTTCCTCTTAGGTAGGGAGGGCTGGGTCTGAGATGAGGAAGAGGGAATGACTCACCTACAAAAAAAAAAGAAGGCCACTGAAGTTGCTAATGGTAAGGACTGAGCACTGCTTGATAAACAGCAAGCATTTAATAAATACTTGCCTTCACTTTGTGAGGCCAAGGGAGGCGGATCATGAGGTCAGGAATTCGAGGCCAGCCTGACCAACATGGTGAAATTCCGTCTCTATTAAAAAAAAATATATATCTATATATATATTTTTTTGCTGGAATTATGCTGGAAGTCAGCATGATTTGTAAATACATAATCCTTTTTGTGTGTATCAGTATACTGCCTCTTTTTCCTTCTTGACAATGAGATGCATGATGTCTTGTTCACCCTAGTATGCTCATAGACAAGGATAGTGCTTGGCACTTAGGAAGTAATTAATTTTCTTCACAAGTAATGGCCTATAAAGGCTCATAATTTCACTTTCTTTTATATACATATATAAAAATTAGCCCGGCATAGTGGTGTGTGCCTGTAATCCCAGCTACTTAGGAGGCTGAGGCAGGAGAATCGCTTGAATCCTGGAGGCGGAAGTTGTACTGAGTCGATACTGTGCCACTGCACTCCAGCCTGGGTGACAGAGTGAGACTCTGTTTCCAAAAAAATAAAATAAAATAAATATTTGCCTTATGAACAGGTGAAATTAGATGCATTAACCTACCGTAATTTGTGGTGTTGAGTGTGGGATTTTCCAGTCAAGACTCAGGAACAGAAATAACTTCTATGCCTAATAGTGATAAAATATGTTTTACTTTCTCTAACTCTAAATGCTTAAGAGCTTGTGCAATAAAAATTGAAGGACTCTAAGGGGATGGATATAAAAAACAATGCTAATCATTGCAACCATCAATTGAGAGTCAACCCTGAACAAAATATCTCTAATACTCAAAACAACCTGTGAGATAGATTTGTTATCATTAATTTATAGATGACAGAACAAGTGGGAATAGAATGATGTATGGGTAAAGGTGGCCTGGGAGCCTGGACTTCATAGGTTCCAGTGAGGGGTACGAGAGTGAAAGACACAGTTGTCATTGTCCTCAAGGAATGTGTATCCAGGAGGGGAGAAGTGCATAGACACAAAGTGAAAACAGCAAGGGCAAACCATGGACTGCAGTTGGATCATCAGAGAAGGACTGGGAGCAGCACAGGTGTGCTTGTGCTTTGAACAGAGCAGGTACTTCATAAGTGTTTGTGAAAATGCACTGAATTAAACTGAATTACAAGCCAGGTAATGGTAACCATAGGAGGAATGGCATGGAGGCCAAAATGAAATGTGAAGCAGAGACGAGATAGGTCACACTGAACAGAGTGATGAAAAAACATTGGAGGTTGGGCACGGTGGCTCAAGCCTGTAATCCCAGCACTTTGGGAGGCCGAGGCGGGGGGATCACCCGAGGTCAGGAGTTTGAAACCAGCCTGGCTAACATGGTGAAACCCCATCTCTATTGTGGCTAACACAAAAATTAGCCATGCATAGTGGTGGGTGCCTGTAATCCCAGCTACTCGGTAGACTGAGGTGGGAGAATCGCTTGAACCTGGGAGCCGGAGGGTGCAGTGAGCCAAGATCATGCCACTGCACTCCAGGCTGGGCTTAATAGTGAGATTCCATCTCAAAAACAAAACAAAACAAAAAACAAACAAACAGAAACAAAAAACAAAACAAAACAAAAAACGAAAACAGAAAACAAAAAACAAACAAACAGAAACAGTGGAATCAGATCATGAAATGAGACCAAGAGGTTTGGATTTGATACAGGAATAGCATGGAGCTATTGTAGTTCTTGAACAGGGGTGAGGCATGAGGGGAGAGGGAATGTGCAACAATGAAGCTGGCAGGAGGATATAAGATGGCTCTCAATGGGAAGTAGCTAGAGTTGGGAACCTGGGGAAGATTCTACTGTCAGCATTACCTATGTAGGCTAGAATAGGTGGTAGCAATAGGATGACAGAGAAGAGCTAAGTTCTAAGCAATGTTTGGAAGGCAAAAATATATGTTTAAGGGATGGGATATGGAGGATCAGAGAGAGGAGTCTCCAAAATCATCACAAAGGGTGACAATTGTGTCCAAAATTGTCACAAAACCTTGGAGTGGGACACAAGAGCAGAAACACTGATACATGTGAGGGAGTTAGGGGAGGAGGGGCAGATGTGTTAATTATTTACCACATTGAGTTTGTCTTGACTCCCACGTGGTTACAAAGCTTTAGGGTGCATCCATAACAAGTGGAGGAGCCCCAGGCATGGATTGCGGCGAAGGATTATAAATCTCCAGGCCACTGTGTTGCCTTCTCATTGGTTCCTGAAGAAAGGTCAGGGACAAATACTTACAAGAGATTTCCCCCAAATTATCTCAGCAACTCCTTGCTCTCTTCCAGTCACTCTACCCCCATTTCCTCAGTTCCCAGTTGCCACACAGTCAAAGCAAAGCTATGAGTGATAACTGTTTTGGATGATTTCCAACTCTGCAGGGCACAAGCTTAATGCAGGAGATTTCTCTCTCCTCAGCATCTGTAAGGAACCAGGCCAAATCTTCCAGGATGGAAAGGATTATTGAACCTGGAAGGGGCCTTAGAGACTGACTGTACTTAATCCAACTCCTTGGTTCGCATATGATGAGACTGAGGCCAGGAGAAGGGAAGTGAATCTTCAAGGAAACAGCCATTCCCTCCATGAAACGGAAAGAAGCAAGTTTCTCCAACAAGGTGCAGAGGCAACAAGAAGGGTAAATCACTCAGTCACTGCCACTGAGGCACTTACAGTCCAGCAAGACTGTTTTGAGAGTAGAAGTTATTCTATTCTAGGATTCTAGAAGTAATTTCAGAGTAGAGTACTTCTCCTTGGATGGGCATGTTAGAGAAGGCTTCCTGGAGGAAGTTATGCATTGTCACAGTTTTAAAGGATAAATAGGAGCTTGCCTGGCAAGAGATAGAGAAAGAAGGTAAGTGCATTTCAAGCAGAGGGAAAAAGCAAAGAGACTTAACACTCTATGGTGTTTGGAGTTACTACAAGGGATAAGTAATTGTATGGTAATTGATGATAGAGGAGGAACCGCTGGAGAGGCAGGCAGAACACTGCTAGAATTTAAAAAGTGGGTTTGGGGTTGTTTGTAATTAAAATGTGAAGCAGATATCCACAAGGTCGTGAGTGATGTTCTAAAGAGATGCAGTCAGAACCAAAGACATAAAAAGTGCTACAGAGCAGAGGAAAACTTTTTCAAAAGAGCCAGACAATAAATATTTTAGATTTCTGGGTCATATGGTCTCTGTTGCAAAGAACTCTGCCATTTGAGCATGAAGGCCATCACAGATCATACATAAACAAAGAGTTGTGTTCCAATAACACTTTATTTGCAAAATCACGTGGCTGGCCCATGGGCTATAGTTTGTCAATCATGCTATAGAGAAATTTTGAGATCCTGAAATCACTCTCCTAAAGATGTCTGCATCCTAATCCCTGCAACCTGTAAACATGTGCTGTTCTATGGCAAAAGGTAGCAGATGGAGTTAAGTTTGCTAAGGAGGTAACCCAAAAATAAGGAGATTATTTTGGCTTATCCAGTTGGGCCCGATGTAATTGAAAGTGCTCTTAATGCTGAAGAGGGAAGCAGAAGATTTAGTGTCACAGTGATGGGAGGTGAGAAACGTCTGATCAGCTATTGCTGCCTTTGAAGATGAAAGGGGGCCAGGAGCCAAGGAATGCAAGCAACCTCTAGAAGCTGGAAGAGACAGGAAAATGGATGTTCCCTTAGAGTCTCTAGAAAGAAACACAGCCTTGCCAAAACCACGGTTTATGTTGTTTTAAGCCACCAAGTTTGTGTAACATTTATTGCAGCAATAGGAAACTAATACCAAGACTCCCACGTGAGCCAAACCTTCTAAACGTTCTGGAGAAACCCAAGCCTCCAGAATTAAGAATGGAGGTTCAACATCCACTTAAATCCCTCACTTAGATGAAAAGAGTAGGTTAAAGAAATGTGGTTTTAGATGTGAGGAAATGAGGTAATGCTTTCAGGAAGTGTTTAAAAGGAGCTGCTTTTACAATTGAAAAAGCTTTGCAGATCCCTGATGAAGAGTAAGCGGCACTGAGGTGAATTTCTCTTTATCTGTGTTTCTCTAGAGGTTCCCAGGCCTATACATTTGGGGATTTATACCTAAGGAAGGGGAAGCTCTGCATGAAGGTAAAGATGAAGGTCTCAGAGCAGGTCCCTATATGCAGTGCTCAGAGTGGGGAAGTGGCGGTCAGGTATCAGCCCTGACTTTCTATTCCACTGGCATTAGGTCACCCTCTGTCTCCACTCTGTGCCACTTTGCCATTTACATCATGGGGAATACACTTTGCTGCTTTAAAATGAGGGAAATGAGAAAATCACGCTGGTGACATTTGACAAAGGAGACAGCATTCCAAAGATGAACTTGAGCAGGCCTGGCATGTGCATGCCATATTAGGGGTCACTTCAGAGACTGCTGCTGCTGGGCACTCAGAGAGGGGCGTCAGTGGAGGTCAAAGTCTCCCAGCCAGAAATTCTCTCAAGCTACCTGTCATGGCTGTGAGTGAAGGTTGTGGATTCTAACCTCCCTTCTGCATAGTAAACATATTGAAAGCAAAGGCCTCCTCCCAGCACCTAACTGAGTGCTTCTGCTCCATAGATGCAGTCACTGCAAAGTGGCTGACTATCTGGCAAAATAAGGGAGACAGTGAAGGCATATCTTCTCATAACAATGATGATTTGTATAAATCTGTAAAGTACATTTCAATATGCAAAACAGTCTCACATTGTCTCAAATTATCCTCATAGCAATGCTATGATGTCGGTATTAGCAAACCTATTTCGCTGATAAAGAGAATGTGGTTCACAGACATTGAATAACTGGCAAGAACTCCACAGCCAGTAGATGGAAAAGCTGAAGCTTGAACCCAGGTCTTTAATTTTTTAGGTTGGAGCTCAGCTGCACCGCATAACTGGTTCTCCCTTCTTTCCTTCCTTCTCTTTCTCCCTCTCCTAAAAATCTTGAGTATTTATTTTGTACCAGACAACACCATTCAAGATCCCATGGATACAAAATTAACTAAGGCAAGGTTCTATACCCAAAGATAACAGTTCAACAGGGGAGACAGACATGTCAATGTATAAATTGTGATACAACCTAATATTAAGACATTCATTGAGCACTCAATATGGGGTAGGCACTATACTAAAGACTTGACATACTATTAATGTTTAACACCTTACAAAGTAGGCATTACCTTCCCCATTTTACAGATAAGGAAACAGGTTTAATTAGGAGATATACGTAATGTAAATGATGAGTTAATGGCTGCAGCACACCAACATGGCACATGTATACATATATAACAAATCTGCACGTTGTGCACATGTACCCTAGAACTTAAAGTATAATAAAAAAAAAAAAGAAAAAGAAAAAAAAGGGAACAAAAAGAAAACAGGTTTAGAGTCATTAAAGATATAGTAAGTGTCAGCCGG
The DNA here is from genome assembly GCF_000951045.1 of Mandrillus leucophaeus. Classification (NCBI taxonomy): domain Eukaryota; kingdom Metazoa; phylum Chordata; class Mammalia; order Primates; family Cercopithecidae; genus Mandrillus; species Mandrillus leucophaeus. The sequence goes on along the minus strand of NW_012104965.1, from coordinate 396,365 downwards.
GATCGTCATTCTCTCTTGACTCCAGGTCTTATACTCTTAGCCACTATACTGTGCTATCGTGATGTAAGTATTAGCACGCAGCTGTATAGTGGAGGCAGCGTGAGAGCAATGGAAAGACGGCTTGACTGCCCAGGACAACTAGAGGAGAATGCTCTTAGGCAGCAGGACATGTGCAGCACAGAGAAATGAGCTTGGTCATTTAAAGATGATCTTTAAGGTTGGTTTCTGCTCTAAAAATTGAATATGAGAAGAGGGTATCCTAGAAATTGAATTCCACTTAAAGATACTCTTTTTTCTGAGTAACTATTACATGCAAAGCATTGTCCAAGGGATTCCATGGAAAATAAGATTCAAGCCCAAATTTAAAGCAGATAACAGTCCTCCATTTGCACGGAGAGAGTGGAGGTGAAGCTACCTCCTGAGGGCAGTGTGGAAGAGAAGAAAGTGTTCTGAATGGGGTATTGGGAGATTTGAGTTCCAGTCCCAGCTTTACCACCAGCTCACTCTAAAAGAAAGCCCCTTAGCCTCTATGAGCCCTAGTTCTTCAGCTGTGAAATGTGGGTGTTGCACCAGATGTCTAGAGGTCTCTTTCTGCTCCAATGTTCCATTATTCTAAAATTCATCAAGAAATTACAGAAAGGCACAGGGCTTACTTGAGAATCTGGGAGCAGAGAGGAGGAGAGTACTTCCTCTACCAGAGGCCCTCCCACATGAGGCTCCCTTGGCACCTGAATTTTGTAGGTGCCCAGAGGCCACAGGATGTAAGCTACCAAGGGTCCAAGCCTGCTATCATCAGCCTGGAAAAATTCCCTTAAATAATGAAGTAACAAAACAGTGGGAGAGCCCGGCAGGTACTACCCCAGGAGGACAATGTTTACCTTGTACATCAACAGCACTAAGTGGCTGCTTGAAGCCATCATACTATTATTACTGCTATTATCATAATAGAATTATGGTAACCGACACTATTTATTGGTATAATTCTGAGCATAAGGTGCCATGAGGGGTGCATTTCTTACAATTACCTATTCCTCTAGGTAAGTCTAACAAGTGCTATGATCTCCATTCTAGAAATGAAATCTATGGCCCTAGGAGATTAATAACTTGCATCCAGTACACAGCCGCTAGTGAGTGGCAGGCACAGTCTGTACTCCCATCCCAGACTGTCTGATTCCAAAGGCAAACTTATTCATCACCTGGCTAAACTTTGCTGCAATCTGTGGTGCTATGAATCTGGGTATTCCCCCTTCACATTGACCTGCAATGAGCAACTGAAAAAGATTTACAGCAAGAAAGAATCATACCATATTCTTGTCTTACAATTTGGCAAGTGCTGTCTTATATACCACATCATCTGATTTGCATAGAAGCCCACCGAGCTAGAGGGAGCATTATCTCTGTTTTATAGAAGAAGAAACTGTGTCTCAAGGGAGGTTGAGCAACTTGGAGATTTTATAAAGCCATTCGCAACATTAATCATGTACTTGTCTGCATTTCCAGCTGCTCTGGAACATCATTTTTTAGACTATTATGTCTTGTGTCTTAAAGTGTATCTAGTTATTTATATTTGTACTGCAGAATGGTTAACATAGAGCCTTCCCAGAAACACACTACTGAAGGCAGGTGGTGTTTCCTTAAATCTTCCAGGACTAAGTGTACATCATTTCCAAACAACTAAGAATAGTTTGGTGAATCCTGAAATTCCAAACACTCATAATGACACAGGATTTTTTGTTTGTTTCAAAATTGTTAGTGCATTCATTGAATCCTAGCCTCTTTCCTGAATCGGCAAAGTGTATGTACATTGGACTAAATGGTGAACCTTCTTTTTTCTAATTACAAGGCTCTTTGCAGTACTATAGAGTAGAACATACAGAACTTTCTTATAATTTTCTAATAACTATATCTAAATGCAATGTTAGCATAGCTATGTATATGTTAGAAATGTATCTGTCAAGTTGCCTACACTTTCTATCCAATAAAAATGCATAAAAATGTACATACTCTTTTGTTTATGGGCCTCACATAATGGGACTCTTCTCATTAGAAAAGGTGGTAACTATTTGCATGGTTATATTAGTGGTTAAATCTACTGCAACAACTGTAGCATGAAACAACAGGAATGAATCTCATAAGTACCCATGTGGAGCAAAAAATGCCCAGATGTTAAAAAGTACATTAAATAGTATGATACCATTAATACAAAGCTCCAAAGAGACAAACACTAATCTTTGATATTAAGCCAGGATGTCAAGATGTTAATTACCTTCAGGGTTTAGAGACTCGGAGGGACTTCTAGGGGCCTTCTATTGAATTGGTAATTATTTGTTTTTTTTTTATGGTCTGGGTAGTGATTACATAGGTGTGTTCATTTTCTTAAAAATCACCGATTTCTACACTTGTGGTTTGTGCACTTTTCTCTCGGCATATGATACTTCAATAATAAGTTTCTGGAAAAAAATCCATGAACTCTCTAATTCCTTGCACCTTGACATCTATAAGCAGCATTTTTATCCTTCCTCTGTCACCACTGCTTCACTTTGGAGCTTATCACTAGGAAGTGTTCCATCTCTATTTCTGAAATTCCTCATCTGACCTCAGCTACCTTATCTGCCCAATTTTGCATTTCCTTCCTGGTTACTGGAGGCAAAGGCAAGGCAGGGTTTGAAAAAGTTCTGCCATTTACGGTTGTGGGTCTTTTTGTACACAGTTCACTCAATCTTAGTTTGAGGACCTGTATCTGTAAATTTGGGGTAGTAATGGGTACCTCATAAGTTTATGATTTATCTAATTTTTCGTATTATCACAAGGATAAAAAAATAATGTATGCAACAAGCAGATAAAGCCTAGCATAAAAGCACCCTTGGAAACCTGACCTTGGCCCGCGACTTAACTCCTTCATTCAGCAAATATCAAGCAGACATTTGCCCAGTCTGCTTGACTCTTTACCTAACATTAATTTCATCAACAGTAATTTAAACACAACAACAATAACAACAACAACAACATCAACAAAACGGTACTCACCACCACCTGAGAATTCCTGGAAAACTCCCATTGTTCATATTTTCTCTTCTACTTCCATAGCTGAACAGCATGGAAACTAGATTGATTAGGTCTACCACAAATGCACTACTCTACCCTCAGCAAGGCCCTAAATCTGAGTTTACATCTCTTTACTGATTCTCCACGGTCATTATGTCAAGCCATTTCCACTATTCACAAATTCCCATTCCCATTTCAATCTTCTCACTTTTAACCAAGAACCCAACTTTCTACCTCACCGAGGAGGTAAAGGTCAATTTGAATTCCATCCACTTCACCACTTTGTGCTGTGGAGGCTTCTCCATCTCCACTTTTAACGATCTGCTTCAGTGTCCTCCTGGTTCCTGCTCCTCTGTCTCCTCTAGTTCCTTGCAGGACTTCACCAATTTCAGTTCTACCCTCATTGATTTACATCTTTACTTGCTTTTCATGGCTCTCATTGCTTCTACCTACATGTGCATTTATTTTTCTCCTATCTAACAACAACCTGAGAGCTTTTCTTTAGGCCCTGCTTCAACGATATTATCTTTCTCCTTTTACTTCCATCTTCCAGAAAAATAATTTTAAATTTTGTTTCCACTTCTGCACCAGCCCCTCACTCTGCACTCTCTCTCTCTCTCTCTCTCTCTCTCTCTCTCTCTCTCTCTCATCCCAATGGCCTTCTAAATGTGAAATTCAGTGGAGACTTCTTCTTAGTCCCCATTGTCATCTGTCACATTTGACTTATATGAACTACATCTCTTTAGGCTACCCCATTTGTTTTCGTACCTTCAAATGTTATTCTCATTTAGATGCCTCCCAAATCATTGTCCCTGATCTTTTACCAAAGTGTCACATCTGTATTTCCAACTGATCACTGCACAGCACCACATAATTATTCTACTTCTATAAACTCATCATAAGACAGCCCATCTTACGGATGATACACTGTTCAGGGAAAATAGGGCATCAGATTTCCAGAACTGGCTATTTCACTAACTTACTGAGTGATCACAGGCAAGTTACTTACTCCCACTGGATTTTCTTCTACATGAAACAAAGGAATTGGGCATTATCATGATGCTCTTTATAGCAATACATTCTATAATGCAATATTTAAAAATGAGTAAGTCTTGTCCACCTACAATCTACTGATTTCCCTAGGTTTTCCATATTTTTGTGAATGGCACTGTCTTTCTCCCGATCATATAAATTTAAAATCTCAGCTTTATCTTCAATTCCTCCATTTCTCTCAAGTTCTACAACCCACTAGTTGGCAGGCTCTGGGATTTCTATCTCAAAAATATCTATTGCATTCAGTGCCGTCTTTCCTTTTGTCTTATTATAAAGTAGAATCAAATCTTCATTTGAATAACTAGGACTTCTGCAGTCCCTCTCTTACTGGTCTCCATGTTTTACACCATATCAGATTGCTTTTCTTCATTTGTGACTCTTTTTACAAGTGCCAGCTCAAAAATATTTAGACGTCCACAAGTTTTCAAAGGTATAAAATAAAGACAAAGAACAAAATCCCTTAATTTGTTGTACAGGGTTTGTGACAACCTAGGTCTAACATCTCATGCTCTTATCCTTTAGCTATTCTCTGTTTCAACCACAGAGATGGACTTGTTACCAAGACAAGTTCTGTTATTTTCAGCGCATTGTCTTTGATCTGTTTTTCCTGGATGATGTCTTCTATAATCCCTTATTGAAATTCTTGCCATTGGTCAAGGCCTACATCAGACTTCCTTGATTTCCATGTTGGATCTCCCTACTCAGAAACCCAGTCCATTGGGTACCTCTGCTGTAGCCCTTTGTCATGATCCAAGATGATTTTAAATGAGTTACGTCTGCTAATTTCTCCTATTATACTTGAGGATACAGGCCTGTCACCTTTCATTCAGGAAAGTACTATTATTACAGGCTTGTGGTAGAAGAAGCATCACAGAATAAATTAATTACTTAATATTGAACTTAGTATATGATTTTTTAAAAGTCATAGGGAATCTGTTGTTAAGGAGTTACCAGGGAGACAAATTATTATCCAATGAGATAATCAGAAAACAGCATAAGATCATCTGACATAGCAACACCAAATTAAATTGCTTCTGCTTAGATTCCGATTTTGTTTCAGTATAGCTTTAAAGGACCTGGAGGATATTAGACACAAATCACCCTGGTTCACCTTTTTCCTATGAATAAAATGTAGACTTGTCAGGTTCAGCCCAAAACAAACAAACAAACAAACAGGACACCCAGTTAAATTTAAATTTCAGATAATACTCTTTTCAGTTATTATGCTACAATTAGTCTTTCTACTAAAAAAATTACCTGTTGTTTATCCGAAATTCAAATTTAGTTAGGCATCCCATACTGTATCTAGCAACCTTAAATAAGAAGACTGTTTTTAACTATCTCTATGAGTCTTGCTTCTCCAACATTCTATGTTCAATAGCATTTTCAGAGAAGGGAAAGATAAAACTGTGCTGTTCCCTCTACCTGCAGTTCTTTTCCTCTAGGTTTTTGCATTCAGATTTTAAGCTCAATTATAGATTCCTGAAGCTTTTCCTGACCTCTTTAGCTAAAGCAGCACTTCTTTATCCCTCCAACCATCCCTTACTCCTTGCTTTCCAGTCACTCCTTATCCCATTATCTTGTTTTCATTGTCTGAAATTATCTTTTCACTCTCTTGTACACATGCACTGCACTTGCCTGTCTCTTCAAGTCATTAGAGTGTCATCTTCTGAGAGAAGGGCATTCACTGTCATGTTTACTGCTGTACACTAGCACCTATAACAGTGCCTGGCACAGGAAAAGCTTAACTAGCCAAATAATACTCCAGGTGCTAAAATGAATTTTGTGAGCCCTGAGGACCGAGGAGGTCCACAGAAAGAAAAGCTGAGTATGGGTTTATGTGATCAGGGAGAGCTTCTTGGAGGAAGTGGATTTTAGTAACGTCCTATAGCAGTAGTTTTAAAAGAAGGTAGGAATTGCTTGAATAAGGTGAGGCACATTTTCCAAACCCGTATGTCCCTGCTCTCCCCATTCTCCTTGCTGTGTCTGTGAGAATTTAGTGTTGGAGAGGAGCACTGTGTTTATTGTCAAAAGGTTTCCCAGATTATTCTGATACGACCCCTCTACCTCATTTGAAGAGATCTATCTTAAAAGATGAGTAGAATTGGACTAAGTAGAAAGCATTAAGAGTGGTGTTATCTGCATGGAAAAATGTGACGAGCACAAAGAGAGGAAAAGGACCACTAAGTATGAGGGTGTGTGGAAGTACTGTTCAGATCAGAGCAGAGTTAAGGAGTTTAGGCTTTAGCTTATGGAGGATGGAGAACATAGGAAAGATTTCCAGAAGGAAATGAAAGAGTAAAAATGGGAATTGATAGGTGTATTTTTACCAGTGTCAGGAAACTGTGATGTAGCAAACATGGCAGTCCACTTCTTAGTTTTGTAAATAAAGTTTTACTGGAACCCAGTCATGCTCTTTTGTTTTATATTGCCTATGACTGCTTTTGCTGAAAATTCAGCACAATGCCTGTAATGTCTATCTCTTGTCAAACTCTGCAAGCCCTTTAAAAATTTGTCATTGCAGAAATGACCTCACTGACAAGATTGGACAAATTCATTTTGTAGGATGATGATATTAATATACTCATTAACTCCGAAATACTTGAAAGGATTTTGCACGGGTAGGTACTAGGTTAAATGCTGGGTTCCATATTTTCCTGAGTCGTGACTCCTAGGTCTTGCTCATCATTGACCATATTTACTATACTCTATCTGCCTGTGGTTCTGATAACATATTTCAGTGGTGTGATGGTGTCTTCTAACCTGACACAAAATAGAAAACTATTGTTATAAATAACAACATAAGCAAGTTCAAGTCTCTTCCCAAAACTGATATCTGATAGCTACAGGTTTGGTATGAAGTTTGGTTCCCAGCAATAATACCAGACACATAAGCAGGCCAAGTGTCATGGTTAAGTTTCCCAGTAACTCCAAAAATATCTGCTCTTATCTCTTTTCCCATAAGGATACACAAACGCTAACCTCCATCCTTGTCACACTTCTAGTACTCTCTTAACTCTAAGGCTTACTTCTGGGAATGATCTAACATTTTAGGCAAATAACTAGAGTTTGGTTTCTTTGGATTCCTGAGAGCCTCCTTCTGGAAATGGTACTGTCTTGGATGATTTTAAAGGTTAGTCAAAGGGTACAAAGTTTCTATTAGGAAGAATAAGCTATGGAGATCTACTGTACAGCATGGTGACTACAGCTGATAATAAGGTATTGTATGCTTGAAAATTGCTGAGAGAGTAGATCTTAAATGTTCTTACCACAAATAAAAAGTCTATGAAGTGACAGATTATATTAATAAGCATGATTTAATCATTTCACTGTGTGTATGTGTGTGTATGTGTATAGAAACACCATGCTATACACCATAAACATATATAATTTTTATTTGTCCATTATACCTTAATAAAGCTGGAGGGTAGGAGGAAGAGATTCCAATTCCCTCCCAGCCCTGAAGGCAATGTGGAAGCAAAACTTCCTCTTGGCTACAGCAGATCATGCAACATTTTCTCAAGAAATGTTTATCCAGGGTCTACTGTTCAAGGTGTTGTGGTTACAATGGTGAAAAAATAAGCACTCCTGAATGACTTGTGAATAAGTATTCTTAGTGCCTAAATGGAGCTATATTCCAACACAGGCAATTGAATTAGAGTGGTATGAACAGAATGTGGGTAATCTTTGGATGCCATGGAAATCCATAGGATGGGCATCTAGCAAGGTCTTGGGTCTTCTTAGAGGAAGTGGTTTCCAAGTGATAAACTGAAGGAGTTAACACACAGATTGGGGAGGGAAACCTCAAGAAGAGCAGGTATGAAAACCCAGAAAGAGAAGAGCACCAGCGTGTATGTTGACAGTGTTTTATAATTAACTGTTGATCATCTCAGCATAGCCAAAAAGCCTTATAGTAGATTCTAATCACTCTCTGATGTGTTGCACAAGAAAGCAAGAACTTTTGCTTTTATTTTGCTTTTCATACTGCCACCAAATCTTTTTGTGAATGCTGACCAGTCACTTTACCTTTCGGAACATCAACTTCTCATTCGTCAAATGAGGTTAAGAATATTGGCCCTTGCAGGACTTTGTGGTAATTCAATGAGACTGCAGGTGGGAAAGTGTTTTGTAACCTCTAAAACACAAGAGATTACTATTCTAATTCCAGTCACCACCCAGGCCACTCCCTGTTTCCATCCTCAATTGCCCATCCAGATTTGCTCAACAAATGAAAGCTAATTTTAATGTCATCTGCTGACAGTAAATCAATCAGGTGATCAAAGCCAAAAGACCAGTTTGTAGATTTTCCCAAGCCACATAACACCACAGCGTATGTGTTGGTAACAGATGACAGTAAGATGACCATCAAGGACACATCTGTGGTTCTTTTTTATAAATGTGGAAACTGGTACAGGGAAGAGTCTTAGGAATGTCACCCAGCTAGGGAGCTGATGCTCAGAGAGGCTGGTTTGTGGATGTGCTTTTCCATTGCCTCCTGTCTGCAAGGCCAGTGGGTCATATCTGCTTCAAGTTCTTCTTGATTCCTCTAGAAATGAGTATAGGACAGAGCACTGCAATTTAGAAGCAGTGTAGCTTTCCCCATTTTCACCCAGCGATGCTGTGTCCTAATCTCTCTTTGCTTCTAGGCTTACTGTAGTTGAACAGTCCAATCCTCTGTGGTTTGAGAGGCTAATGACCACCTCCTAGACAAAGTCAATAAGTTGGCTGAGCAGTAAACTCCAAGATTTAGGAAGAGCTTTCTCTAGAGTTACAAAAGCCCAGCGAACATGTTACTTGTATCTCCCCCATCACAAAGTCATGTATTAGGAGAAGCTCAGCAGTAATCCCTTCAAGAAAAAGGTCTTTATAACTCACATGGGTAGAATAACCTGGCATTTGGGAAAGCAACTCAATTATGCCTGCTGGGAGAAAAAGCTATAGGATGAATTAATGACCTAATTTAGGTAGTATTTAAAATGAACTTTAGTATTTTTATTTAATTGTTCCTATTCCATCATGAGGTTACATTTATATGCTTGCAATATTTTTCTCTAATCCTTCCGGAATTAAAAAACACGGATTGGCAATCTGGCATAGTTAGAAAAAAAAAGCATTGTCCTTGTAGTAAGAAGCCTGGTGGTCTCGGCCCTGCTTTCCTGCTTATAGCATTGAGGGTCCTGGCAAGTCATTAAGCCTCCCTGTGCCTCTGCTTCCTCCTGTATGACACAGAGATAATATTACTAGTCCTTTTTTACCTTAGGATCAAATGGAGCAAAAATGAAAACAACAACAAAATGAAAGTGAAAATGGTTTGAGTATCATGATCTCTGACTCAGCCTCCAAGGCCCAAACCTCGTACAGGGCTGAGAATACAGGAGTCCCTTGGAAAATAGTTGCTAATCAAATGAGACGCTCCAAGTTGGATTTCTAAAATAATGAGAAATAAGAGTCCTTAAATTATTAAAAAATTACCTATAGAAAAAAATCTGCTTCTCTAATATTGGTAATCTGGTGAGCATTGCAGCCATGTGAGGCCTAGAACATACTCGTAACTGTACTATGGGCCATTCATGAGCACACAGGAACTTTTCTTGTAAGTGTCTCAGAGAGCCACACTGCATGCGCATATGTGTAAACACACACACACATACATACTGACTCTTTTTCTCTCTTTACTAGAGAGAATATGGAGCCTGTTTGTGATATTAATAGCTTAATCTTCAGAGCTCAGCCACTTAAATATTATTTATCAGTAATGCTGTTTGGGTGAGAAAATCCAGTAAGAAAGTCAGAAAACCAGAGAATAAGCCATCTATGAAGAATGCATCTGGACACTGAAAATGGGACTGTACACAGCCAGCAGTGATTGCCTAATCCAGCCAGCATGGAGAGACTGCCCCGGCAGACAATCACCTTCCTAATGGACCTCAGACCTCTGGGAAATCAAAAACATAAGCCAGGGTAAAGACCTTGAGTTCAGGGTCTGTGTCCAATTCATTTTTGTAGTCACAGCTATACACACACTGTAGGCATCCAATAAATGTTAGATGAATGTATGAATAAGTGAGTGACTGGGGAATGGAAAGAATTCTGGACTGGTAGTTGGAGATGTGGATTCTGGTCCACCCTCTATCATCAGCTATGTAAGTGCAGAGAAGTCACTCCAAATTGCTCTCCCTCACATGTGAAATGAGAAGGCTGGATAAATCAACAGTACACAGTCAATAAAATACAGTGAACTGGCTGATCTCTGAGCAAGGAGGTGCCACACTCTCCTCTCCACCTTAATGTGGTTTTCAGGTCCCTTGGTGGGCAAGGAGAAGTGAGTTCAGGCAGCAGTGATGTTACAGGCTGCATCCAGGAATGCAGTCTTAGTCTTGACGAGGTGCCAGAATTAAATCGCTAATATTCATTTCTATGATCAGTATCTCAGGAAGTCTCAAAGGGGAACTAAAATCAACAGAAAATTAATTTACTCAAGGCAGCCATTGGCTTTTGACGCCCACTCTGTTGCAGGGTGAGTCTGTCAACTCTGAGAATAAAATAGAACCTTTGAAAGTCTTTTCACATGGCTGAGGAAGGTAAAAACAAGAACACTAGAGAGAAAGACATTCCCCTAGATGTCTGTGTTTGTGCAATAGTGCCAATTTTTCCAAAATGCATTTTGTTTGATTTTACTATTCATGCCATTATTAATTCATATATAACATATATTTTTTCCTTATAATATTTATATAATCAAATTTATTGTTACTAAAAAGTTCTACAAATCAATAAAGGCAGAAAAAAGCATTTGATAAAATTCAATATCCCTTCATGATAAAAACTCTCAATATGTTAGGCATAGAAGGAACAAACCTCAACACAAAACAGGCAAACACACAGCTAACATCACAATGACTGAGGAAAAGCTAAAAGCTTTTGTCCTTTATCAGAAAGACAAAAAATAACAAATGCCAGCAAGAGTGTGCAGGAAAGGGAACTCTTATAAATTGTTGGTGGGAAAGTAAGTTAGTACAGCTATTATGGAAAATGGTATGGAAGTTTTGCAACAAAGCTTAAATAGAATTACCATATTACAGTGATCCCACTACTGGGTATTTATCCAAGGGAAAATAAATCAATGTATTGGAGAGATACCTATACCCTATATTTATTGCAGCACTATTGAGAATAGCCAAGATATGGAATTAGCCTAAATGTCCATCAACAAATGAATGGATAAAGGAAATGTGGCATATAATAATGGAATGCTATTCACTCATGAAAAAGAATGAAATTCTGTCATTCACAGCAACATGGATGAGCTTGGAGGACATTAAGTAAAATAAGTCAGGTACAGAAAGACAAATATTGCAAGTTTCACTAATATCTGGGGGCTAAAAAACATTGAGCTCATAGTAGAGAGTAGAATTATGGTTATTATAGGCTAGGAAGATGAGTGGGAAGAGGAAGACAGAAAGTTCTGGTAAGGAACACAAAATTAGAGCCAGATAGGAAGAATAAGTTCTAGTTTTCTATTGCACTATAGGGTAAATACAGTTAATAACAATTTATTGTATATTTTCAAAGCTAGAAGAGAGGATTTTGAATGTTCCCAACACAAATAAATGATAAATGTTTAAGGTGATGAATATGCTAATTATTCTGATTTGATCATTATGCAGTGTATACATATATAAAAACATCACTCTGTATCCCACAAATATATACAATTATTTTGTGTCAACTAAACTTTTTCCTTTTTTCAAAAAGGAAAAAAAAAGTACCATGGAATGACTATTATGAACACAATACTTCCTACTTCACTAAATGTTTTCAGATCCATGTGAAAGACATTTTAGGTTACAGTGATGAGCTCAGAGGAACCTTTCAGGGTAGAAGGCTGAGAAGATGAAATCTCAAGTTCCATTGCGTGGAACCTCTCCACAATTTTGGGGGGAACGGTTGTACAAGTGGAAATCTAAAAAAGATGTCAAGTGCAACACATACCTGACTTGCCACAAAATGGGTTTAACAGGAGCATTCTGAAAGTAGGTGGCTGGTAGAACACAAGCTTTGAAGTTTTGGACTCAAGTCCAGGCCCTGCCCCATAAAAGTTGTGTGACCTTGCAAAGCGACTGTACTTACTTTTTTTAAATGGACAGCAGTTAACTTATCTTTAAAATGAATGCAATAATTTTCCCCATAGGTTCAACTTAAAGATGTAAAAGACCTGTGAAGTATCTAGCACATAGTAGGGGTTCCAGAAATGACAACCCTTCTCTTTTCCAGACAGCTTGGCCCTTCTGTGGTCTACTTGGTCCCTACCACTGAACCAACTAAGTAAGGCCTATTAGGTAGTTAGGCAAGCTTGCTTTTCTCCCAGTTCCACTTACCAAAACGTTTTCTCTTTCCCCACTGGATATGCTCCTCTTCCTCCTATTTTCAAAATTTCAATGAAAAGCCCCAGCCAGCATAATATCACTATAGTGACTTTGGAGTAATCTTCAACTTGAGAACAAAAGTATATTGTTCTGTTGATGAACTTTGTAAGTTATTAAATTAGCACAGTGCTATAGGATTTACCACTCTCTTTTATATCCTCTTAGTATGTATCTGAAGAGTTTATGAGGAGTGCACGTTGAAATGGTACCTACATTCATACCAGTGATTAAAACAGCTTTGGGCAGATTTTTACATACAATAGGGTAAGTAATAGGACAACCTTGTTCACCAACCTAGTGAAATGTAAGGTAAGCAACCATAATGGACTAATGAATGAATAACGGACTAATAAGCTGGATCGTTTAACTTTACTACCTACACCATAATGAATGACACCATTCTAATGATTACTCCTAATCATTAGACCAGGACCTCTGGTGCTTTCAATGTGTTCCCCAAAGTACATGTGTTGGAAACTTAATCTCCAATCAATAGCGTTGAGAGGTAGCACCTGTAAGGGGCAGAGCCCTTATGAATGGAGTAATATTATTATCACAGAAACAGGTTAATTATCTCAGGAGTGGGCTTCAATGAATAACATGTAATGAATAATATAATAAAAGGACTTTTTGGATAAATGCATGAGAAAATAAAAGCAAGGTAAAACCACTTTCTTGAGGATCTCTTTTCATTTTTACTGTTTCAGTAAGCCATAGAAATAAAGCAATGCCATCCTTTCATTTGGCCTGGCTTGTTTAAGAGTTTGGGAATTACTTTTTAAAGTTTGTGGGGTTTTTTGTAGAAATATAGTATGTAGGGATATCTGTATGCTGACAAAATTCACAAAAACCTAAAACAATACCTTGGTTGTAGCACAATAAGTTACTTATAAAAGTACTGAACATGGGAAAGACCCAAGTGAAAACCTGAAATACAAACATCTATTCATGAAATGGGAAACAGTAAAGGGTCTTATGTAATAACGGATTTTCTATCCTTATGGATCTTACACAAGATATTTGTCGAGGAAGCAAGTGAAACAGCTCCAAGAACACTGAGAAATGCAATCATTTTCCCCGAGACTCTGAATCTGAATCTGTGTGAGTCTAATATTCAGCAAATGGTAATATGGCTAAGAGATGTATGATATGAGACAAGAAGAAAGAGTCAAATGCCAATGGACAATGACTCAAAAACAGAACTGTAGAACTTCCACAGAATCAAACAGCCTTGGAATGATTAAACTTAATTCTAGCCTGAAAACAACTTCTTTTGAAAGGCAACTGTTTCTACATGCACCTTGTGTCACTGAATGTCAGGCTCTGGAAGGGTCACCTCACAGGTGGGTCCCTAACTTCTCATTAAAGAAGGGATATGGAATTATTATGCACATCATACACACTCCAAAAAATTTCATGTAAGAGTTGGTGAAAAATTCACATGAATAAGAGCTGCTATGAATTACTGATGGTCCATTATGTACAAAATGCTCATTGATTCAACAAATGCGTGCCAACCTCTCTTCTGAGTTCATGACAATGAACTGAAGTGACAAACATCCTAACCTCATGGAGCTCATATGCCATTATTTAATAACATTCACACAATCCTAACCACAGCCATAGAAGGTTATTATTCCTATTTTGCAAATGAGGAACCTGAGATTTAAAAGAATTAAGTAACATGCCTAAGGTCACAAAGCTAGTAACTGATGAGCCAGAAGTCAAATCCAGTTCTATACAGCTCCTCAGTCTGACTTCTTAGCTACTTTGCTACATTATCTCCTACTGGCAACAGAAAAAGAATTGCAATGAGGGTCAGCACATCAACTAAAAGAAGCTGAGCATTCTCCATAAAAGTATGCTTTCTTGTTTGTGGTAAACAGGCTACAGTTTACCAAGAAGTCAGCCCGCTCCCTACCAAGTGCCTGCCAGTAGGTAGGTCTCATTCATCCAGAATTTATTAATCAGGTGTGTGCCAAGCATTAGGTCAGGTCCTGTGGATATCAGATAAGACACAGTTTTTGCCACCGATAAGTCTAGTGGGAAAGAAAAACATATAAATGGGTCATCATAACTACAGCGTGATAAGGCTGAGATAAAGATAAGCCCAGGATGCTCAGGAGCGTGCAGAAGACAAACAGCCCTAGTAAGAGACGTTGACCTCTGAATTGGGTCTAAACCAGCGGGCGTTAGCCTGATGAACAAAGAGGAATTGGAGTGGGAAAGTACTCAAGTGCACTGAGCAGAGAGGGCGACACATGAAGGAAGTGAAAGACAGTATGGTGTTTGAGAAACTGCAAGTATTTTAGTGTGAAGGATGGAGTGCCAGAGAGATGTTCCTGAAAATTGGCTATATCGTGCTGTATTTTAACAAGGTGTGCGTTTAGAGGGTGCAGCAGAGAGGACAGAAATTGGAAAGTTATACATAGAAATCTACTATTGAGTTGTGAAATCTTTTTAATAGGTCTTTGCCAACATTTATTTAAAACAACAAAAGAAAAGAATGGGGGCCAGGCACAGTGGCTCACTCCTGTAATCCTAGCACTTTGGGAAGCTGAAGTGGGAGGATCACTTCAGGTCAGGAGTTTGAGACCAACTTGGCCAACATGGTGAAACCCTGTCTCTACTGAAAATACAAAAATTTGCCAGGCATGGTGGTGTGCGCCTGCAGTTGTAGCTACGTGGGAAGCTGAGCCAGGAGAATTGTTTGAACCTGGGAGGTGGAGGTTGAAGTGAGCCGAGATTGCACTACCGCACTCGCGACAGAGCAAGACTCGGTTTAAAAAGAAAAAAATAGAATGGAATAAAATAGAATAGAAAATATCAAGTAAAATATATATAGTAAAGGTAAGTATTGTTTCACAAAACACACAGACATGTGGGGCTGAGTCTTAATGTAAAATATATGTTTTATTGTGAGTCATGATCAAAAAAGTTTGAAAGCCACTAATCTAGTCTGCCCCTACCAAGGGCCTGTCCCCTTTGAACTCTATCCAACAGGATTCCCTTGGACCTACTATTTATTCCTATTGGGAGATAAAGAAAAGCCACTAGGAACAAACCTGTCCCAGGTTCTTAAACACTTCCCGTACTTCAAAGTCCCTGATCTACTTCTAAATCTCAAGTGGCCATACACATAAACTCTGATGATCCGGGCCTATTTCTCATAAGCAATTAATATTTCAGTTTTAAAGAAGTGAGGAAAATATACACACAAAATGAAGCTTCAAACGATTTCAACAAAGTCTGGGGCCTGTGAAAGGTTCTCTGAGCCAGCTATGTTTTCTACCAAATGAATCACCCAGGAACAGAGCCAGGCATGAGTCATGAAACACACCCTATGCAATATCTTTGTCTTTTTTTTTTTTTTAACTGAGGGATTTTCCCTGAAAATTCTTTTTGGATTTCATTCCTCCACTTTCTCTTTTAATGTAGTCAATCCCTTAACAGTGTCTCTCCTTTTTGATTTTCCCTTTACTGTGTGTTTTTTTCTCCTCTTTTGCTGGAACATTCTGAATTAATAAAAAGAGAAAAAATAGCTAATATAAAAAAAATACAGATAGACAAGAAAGAAACTTAAGATTTATTGCTTATTTCTTTTATATTTTTTACTGACCTGTTTGCAAAGCACAGGCATCAGAGAGAAACCTGAGAGAAGTGGTAAAATAAATACTTTTTACTTAAATTATTTGGCTGATTTGGGCTGCGAAGATAGTGAAGACTTACTTTAGAAAAGCAAAAAAATTCACTTTGGGCCTAAATTAATTATATTTGATGGGCAATATCAGTAGAATCAATTAGAAAATTGTGTTTTGTGAGTCAGTACATATATTTGTCCATGAATAAACAATCATAAGTTGATATCAGAAATGACTGATTATCTCTTAAGTCATAATGATTTATCCTTCTCTAAAGCTACATATATCTTCTCTGAGCCATAAAAACACTAACTTTGTTGAGAGAAGCCCTAATAAAATCACAGATTTGTTTTTTATTGATTTTAATTGAGACGGAGTATTGCTGTATTGCCCAGGGTGGAGTACAGTGGTGCGATCTTGGCTCACTGCAACCACCGCCTCCTGGGTTCAAGCAATTCTCCTGCCTCAGCCTCTTGAGTAGCTGGGATTACAGGTGCCTGCCACCACAACTGGCTAATTTTTGTATTTTTATTAGAGACGAGGTTTCACCATGTTGGCCAGGCTGGTCAGTACTCCTGACTTCAGGTGACTTGCCCAGCTCGGCCTCCCAAAGTGCTGGGATTACAGGCGTGAGCCACCATGTCTGGCCACAGAGTTTTTTGAACTTGAGATAAATCTTAGAGATTATCTGATCTGGAGTTTCTCAACCAGTTTTATATGGTTGAGAACAACAACAACAAAATCACATACCTGGCCTTTATGCAGATTCAGGTGGCCCTTTGGTTGAGATTCTATGCTTTTTATATGTCTGTTGGCTGAGAAGATTTTGTTAAAGTTTACTTTCCTGGTTTCTAAAGATTTTTCTGAAGATTTTGTGTGTGTGTTTTACATAGAAAATGCAATGATGAATATGCTTTAATAAACTATGTAACTAACTTGGGAATCACTTCTTGAATATACTTTAATAAACTATACACTAACTTGGGAATCACTGACATAGCCCAAATCCCCATTTTGCAGACATGGAGAATGAATTCTAGAGGTGGTAAATGATTTCAGCCCAGACTCTATCTTCCATAAACTCAGTACAATACATGCAATGCACATAGTAGATGCTCAATAAATATTCATTTTACCCACCTTTTAAATGGTCATAAGGAAAAGAATGAGCAAAAAAAAGTGAATGACAAAAAATAAGTCACTGGGCTACAATACCATGGCAAATATTTGCTTGGGAGGGTGATTTTCCAGGGGATTTCAGAATCTGCCCTTCATTTCTGTCACATTTTAGTTACTCTGCCAGAGCCCCACAGCAAATGACTGCTGCACGTGAGGAGACACTTGTCCAAGCAAGCGGTGTAAAAACAAAGCTGCTTTGTTTAGAGTGCCCCAGTGCTTCTCCCTCCCTCCCTCCCCGCCTGACCTCAAGGACCTCAAAAAAGGTCATTTTGTGATGGTCTAGTGTGTCCATGAGTAAACTTGAATCATCATGTGTCACAATCAGAACCACTAAGCCAAATGCCATGGACCCAATTACCATGCAATCCCCAAATGGGTTATTATGGCAGGTCTGGGCTGCTGGGTCACCAGGCTATTACAGCTGGGTTTGTTTTTCAACTTACTTCCAGGGAGCTCTGGCCCTTTGCAAACATTCATACCTAAAGTCATTGGAAAATATCTTAAATTCATTCAAACTTCCCTAGGATAGAAAGACAATAGAAGTATTTATGTTACTTTTCAAATCATGTAGAATTAGTGTCTTAGGGAGTCTTAGGCACAGACCACATCTAAAGAGATAGTGGGAAGGAGGAGGTAGAGATAATTATTGAAATAATTTGAGAGTTAAAACACTAAGAACAGTATACTATATGTAGGCAGGTATTTGGATTACGTGTGTTCACTGATTACAGTGATCAAAATCATGGAATAGCTGTTCAACTTTCCAGCTCACAACATTTAATAGCCACCATTTAATGAGTATCTACTACTTGGCAGGCATGTATTTGGTGCTTTATATGCATTATTCTGTCATTTTTACAATAACCATGCAAAGTCAGTATTATTAAACTCATCTTTCAAGCTGGTAAGTAGTAAAGCTGTGATTTATATCCATCGTTATCTGTCTCCAGATAATTAGTTGGCCTTCAAAGGCAAAAGTATAATTCTAAACCCTCGCTTTGCCACTTAGTAGCTATGTGATCTTGGGTTACTTAGACTCTCTCCATCTCATTGTTTTTTATCTTCAAAATGGGGCTAATGATAATCTCTGCCTAAGAATGTGTTACATATGAAATAGACACATAAAACAGTATTCAGCAAAGATAAACATTCACCAGCTATTGGCTTTTATTACTACTGTAGTGATAGTCAAGCCTGTTAAAGGTCATTAAATTTTTTTTATCCTTAATAAGAAAAGAAGAGAAAATAAATCAAACGATTAAAGCACATCTATTCAATGTTTCTTAAACTTTGGTTTATACAGGACTCACCTGGGGTTTTATTTAAAAATACAGATTCCCCAAGCCCTCAAGGAAATTAATATCTCATGTTCAATCCTAATGAGTACCATTTGGCTCTAATTATGTGCAGAATGTGTGAATGGCTCCATGGGAATGCATATATCCCTCATTTATGAAAAAACCCACTCACAGGCTACAACCACCTAAAAGAAGGTCAACATAAAGAGCTTATTATCAGTATACCCACAAATAACCTACACAACTAAGATACTCAGATATTGAAACTAAAATTTTCATATTGACCTCAATTATCTGGGAATTCGTGTTAAAAGTCAAATCTTAATTCATAATTACATGGTGGGAAAAAAAGTCAGGTCATTATTGCCAGTACTTGGAGCCCATGGAGTGCAGCTTATGCTGTCACATGTGTCAGCACATTTGACTTCAGGGGAAATTCTCTTAACATAGGTCACCAGGCTTGCAAAAACCCAACAAACCATAAACATGACTCTGTAACAGGCTGTTTGCTCTCAAAAGAGGGAAATAATAAAATCTATTAATTCCATAATTCCCCCAGAGTTAGCCCCTCATTTTGAGAACATGGGAGAGTAGAAGCCAGTCTAAATATAGTTAGAAATAAAATCCATATGTTTCCTAAGTAACATCTATAGAAAGCTGACAACCTGTGATAACAAATGGATATATACAACAGCTTGATCCAGCAGAGATGTTGGTTGATTTGCCATTATATTGTACTTGTTAAAAGAGCCCAGTTTCTAGAGTCAGACTGCCTGGATTCCACTCTTGGCTGCTCTACTTGTTAGCTTCTTGGTCTGCGAAAAAATATTTAACCTCCTTAAAGCTCACTTTTCTTATCTGTAGTATGAGATCACAAAGATTCCTATCTCACTGGTTTGTTTTAAAGATTAAGGGAAATACTGCATATAAAAGCACTTAGCCCACAGCCTGATATAAGAGATGTACTCAGTAAATGTTAGCTATTGCTATTTGTTGTCAACCTAAAGCTTTCTGTGTCAAGTAAAGATTTTGCATCCCTTCTTCATGTGTGAGCTCTTGGCAGTGGGGAGAGCTGACGGTAATTTCTTAGGTAGAGGAGGTACCCTGGCCACTGAGAGGAACCTGGAAAGCGGTGAGGTAGAACAAGACAGGGCATCCAGTTTGGATCTCTTCTAGAAATGAGGCTTAAACTCAGTCATCAATTTCTTCATCCTCCTGATGAGTGGCTGTAGTTCACTCTAGATATTATTCTTTCATGGAGCCATGGTTTCTGCTTCTGAGCAGGGATTGAGGGGTAGCCTGGTGGGTGGAAGGCTTCTTGTGGCCAAGTCTCCAAAGCAGCTTCATGAAAGCACATAAAGTGCTAGGATACTAGTAGGGAATAATAGTGTACTTGATTATTACTCCTGGCATTGGAAATTATCCCTGATTCCACATGAAGCACCAATTAAGTCAGGCCACTGAAGTCTGATTGCTGAATGCTGTGGAAAATTCATTTGTATTTTGGGTTAGATTCACTTTACATTCATAAGTTAAAATCTCAAAGGAACTCTCAGTCCTGCCTGGAAGTTCCACTGAATACTTTCTATCCCCACTGTGTCCTAGCTTCTCTCTTCAAATGTCTTGCTTGAGTCCCCTTCCACAATGTAGACCATCGAATGAGAACCCTCTCAGTTTTGAAACAGTATATGTACAAATCTACTCATAAGGTTACTATGAGGATTAAGTGAGTTAATAAATGAAACTTACTTAGAACATTACCTGGTACATTATCAGTAAATTCAATAAATATTAGCTATGGTGATGATGATTATCACCTCCAGTTACACCCACATCCTCCCTTCTTCTTCATTCACCAGGTGTCCCTGCTGTTACCAAAGGCCAACACCCCAACCTGCTTTCTGGGTCCCACTGCCCTTCACCCCCCTCTAGATCTGTGCAACTCTCAAAACTTATCTCTCTAGCCTAATCTTTTCTCTGCTGTGTTGACATCTCTTCTTGGCTACATCAGAGCACTGAAAATTGACATCTGAAACCAAACTCCTGATTTTTTCCTCAATCCACCTTTCAACATTCCCTTTTTTAACATTTTCAACTTAGTCATTGGCATTAATACTCACTCAGTGGTTCAAGCCAGAAGCCTGGATTTCATTCTTGAATCTTTCCTCTCCCTTACTATTTCTACTTTCAGTCCCTCCCCATTTAATTCATCAGCATCATCGTATCTATTTCACCTACAGAATATATTACACATCGGTTCACTGCCCTCACTTCCTACCACTACCATCCTTGATTAGGCAAACATCACCTCTTGCTCAGACTTCTTCAATGTTCCTCTCATATCCTCTCTTTCCAATCCAATTTATTACACACATTGAAATCTGAGTGAGCTTTTTTTTAAAAATAATATATATATATAACATTTTCTCTTCTCCATTTTTTTCAGTGGCTGCCCAATTTGCTTTAATATAATCCAAATTGTCTACCATCACCTACAAGATCCTGTGAGACCTGGCCCTGTCTATATGATACCAACCCCATTTTTCACTACTCACTCCCAGTTCACTCTGTTCCAGCCACACCGGCCTTCTTTCTCAAATATACCATTCTCAAGACCTTTGAATATTATGTTTCCTAGCCTGGAAGAGTCTCCGTTTTCCTTCTTGCCTTTCTGAGTTCCATAGAAATATCACCTCCTTGGACAGACCTTTTCCCATTTTTCCATCTGAGAAATACCGTATCCTTTTAATATCCTTTGAAGCTCTTATCAAAATCTATTTATTTTCCTGTTTATAGTCTGTCTCTCCTTCCTGGTCCAAAAGAGATGAAGTCCATTTCTTTTCTTTTTTTCTTTCTTGAGACAGGTCTTGCTCTGTCACTCAGGTTGGAATGCAGAGGCACCATCATGGCTCATTGTAACCTCTAACTACTGGGCCCAAGGGATCCTCCTGCCTCAGCCTCCTGAGAGGCTGAGACCACAGGCATGTGTCATTGTGCCTGGCTATTTTATTTTTATTTTTATTGTTTTGTAGACACAGGTATTGCTATGTTGCCCAGGCTTCCATTTCTATTTTATTCACCACTGCCTAGCAAAATGTCTGGCACATAGTAGGATTTACATAAATATTTCCTCAATAAATAAGTGAATAAACAAGCAGCCATCAAAGTATTAATCTGTGCAGTTGAAACTACAGAACTAAAGCAGAGCTTTGGTCAAACTCACTTAAAAAGCTGGATCATGACAAATTATTCTCCCAGAAACTGGCACCAAGTCCTGTTGATGGTGGAGCATCTTGTGATTGTGACTTGATCCTTCTTTCCTCCAGCTTTTGCAGATTATATGCCTTATCTGTGAACTCCTTATCACTGCCATTTAATTCCACTAAGGTCCAAATTTTGTTCCTTGTCCTTGATGAAACTCTTCCCCACATTTCTAGCCCACAAGCCCATATTTCTAGCTTGAGTTTCAGAAAATCAGTAACACTCAATTAATAATTATATTCCATTCTGTGCATTTATAGTAAGTCGGGCACTAGTTTAGGAAATGGGGGTCAAACATAATGTTCTTTAACATTTATTCAGCATCATTTGGAGCAGGCTATGTGAGGCATTTTATAACTATTTTCATAGAATATACTATGTACCAGGCCCTGGTCTAAGAACTATACAAGTATTCATTTAATCATCATAGCAAACCGAAAAAGTAGTTTTGTGATATGGTTTGGATGTCCCACCTCCACCTAACTCTCAGGTTGGTATGTAATCCTCAATGTTGGAAGTGGGGCCTGGTTGAAAGTGACTGAATCATGTGGGTGTTTTCTCGTGAATGGTTTAGCACTGTTCCCTTGGTGTTGTGTTTGCAGTAGTGAGTGATTTCTCCTAAGATCTGGCTATTTAAAAGTGTGTCACCTCGCCCCTGCTCTGGCTGTGTGTCATGCCTGCTTCCCCTTCACCTTCTGCCATGATTGTAAGTTTCCTCAGGTCTCCCCAGAAGCCAAGCAGATGTCATTATTATGCTTCCTGTAGGCCACCATGCAGAACTGTGAGGCAATGAAACCTCTTTTCTTTATTAATTACCTAATCATTAGTATTTCTTTATGGCAACACAAGAATGGCCTAAAACAGTTTTTTGTTTTGTTTTGCTTTGTTTTTTTAGAGACAGGGTCTTACTCTGTCACCCAGGCTGGAGTGCAGTGGCACAATCATAGCTCACTGCCGCCTCCAACTCCTGGACTCAAGTCATCCTCCTGCCTCAGCCTACCAAGTAGCTAGGACTTACAGGTACACACCACCATGCTCAGCTACTTTTTAAAAGTTTTTGTTTTGTAGATAAAAGGTCTTGCTATGTTGCTCAGGCTGCTCTCAAACTCCTGGCCTCAAGAAATCCTTCCACCTCGGCCTCCCAAAATGCATGAGCCACTGTGACCAGCCTGAAACGTAGGTGATATTATTATCCTTATTTGGTGGTGTGGGAAACAGAGGTAAAGACAACTTATTTGCTCAAAATCACAGAGCTAATGATTGCCAGACCAGAATTTGGGCCCAGGCAAGGAAGGTCTGGAGTTTTCCTCCTCACCCTCCATTCCAGTCAACCTCTCAGATCCTGTGAAGCAGGTGTGATTCCTCCTGTTTCACCAAGAGGAACGCTGGATTCAGAGGTTAACTTTGTTAGGATTACAGTTAATTTTATGTGTTCAACATCAAATATTTGTGGAGTGCCTACTAAATGTTGGGCACTGTGCTGGGTTCTGAGATACGCAGTGTTTAAACAGACTTTGTCCTCAGGGAGTTTACAATCCACCTAATAGACAGGAAATGTGTGATTAAGACTTACGAGTTTCTGATGCCAAAAACTCATGACCTTTCTATTATCTCTAACAGAGTGAGATCGAATTGTTTGGATTCGAAGATGGAGGCTCCACTCGCCAGTTGTTGGGGCAGGACAGCTCTGAAAGTCTTCACTGAGAAGAAAACCACCACCATTCACTTTAATTGTCAGTTAATATGTAAATGTGTCACATTTAAATATCATCCCCACCTGCATTCACTGTAATCCCTCTGAGGACTGGGACTATAATTTAGAACCCTGCTACACACAAAGTCAGTGTCCAATAAGGGCATTTTGAATGAGTTGTGACTGGCTGAATTCTTATAACAGCTACCAAAGCCGGCAGTTAGTGTTGCTACGTTCAAGATTTCTTCAAGTTTCTTAAAGCTTGAACATTTAATTACCATGGGGGGCATACATTAGTTTTTCTTGGCTCTTTGGGGACAGTGACTGAAAGACTGAATACTAAAGGGTGTTCAGAATAGTCTCTTTATTACATGGACTAAGTCCTGTGCACTTCCAGATTCAATGTTGTCCTCCCTAAGGAAGCTCCCGCACGACCCCATCCACTTGCTACCAAGCCCTCCAGAATGAAGAGTCCTGACTCTGTGACCACAAGTTTTCCCATGTTTATGTTGCCAAAATAGGCAAACTGTGAATTCTCACATTTTTCACCATGTGATGGGAAGCAGCAGGGCCTTGGTCTTAGGAAATGATGAAAAACCAACCCAAATGTATACAGAGCAAACACCACTGTTTGCCATGCTGTCTTGTTTGTTTCGGGGAATGTGGATTTATTAATAATAATGTTTCACAATGTGGCAGGCACATCTGCACCACAAAATATCACTCATAGAAAGTAATGCAGGAAAAACCCCATGAAATCACTTAGTCCTGCATCTGCCAAGGCCACAGGCTATGTTTCTGCCTTTTGAGTTTTAACAGCATTTCAAAATAAAAGATGAAATGTGAGGTGCACTCCCTCACCTGTGATTCATAATTATTGTTAATGACAGGGCTCATGATGAGAAAATACAAAACAAAACATACAAAAAGTTCCAACTCCTCAAAGTTTCAGTTTATAACCCTGAGTAGGCCATTCCCCCAATTTTACAAAGAAAGGAAAATTGACTAGTAGACTTCAATTACCAGAAGCACATGGCATCTTCTATGGAGACTCATGGGCCAAGGAAAAGAAAAATCATGTTTATTTATTTAGCACTTATTTATTTAACCTTCTAGCTGGGTTTGGTTGTTGGATCTGGTTTTACATCCTGAATTACGAAGTTTATGATGGGAAAGTGTGTCAGCTGTTTGCTGAAGGAAAGGAAGACCTCTATTCTTTGTCTTCTCTTGTTCATAGAATCAAGCATCCTAAATGATTGTTTAGAGAAGTTAAAATATGGTACAATAGGAGCATTACCCTAGCTTGGCTTCATTGTCAACATCTTCAGTTCTTTACCCTTGACAGTGCTTTGGGTAAGCTCTTGTTACTTCCTGCCTGCAGCATTGTATAGCTCTTTTTCTTGGTTCCTCTCACTCCTCTAATCCATCTGGGCAACTGCTGCCCAAGTCAAGATCAGCTAAGATATATATGCCATGGAACACTACTCAGCCATAAAAATAATGAAATCATATCCTTCACAGCAACATAAGTGGAACTGGAGGTCATTAGCCTCAGTGAATTAACTCAGAAACAGAAAGTCAAATACTGCACATTTTCCTTTATAAGTGGGAGTTAAACAATGGACACATGGACATATAGAGTGAAATAATGGCTGTTGGAGACTACAAAAGGTGGAAGGGTAAGGGGGTGTGAGAGTTGAAAATTTCCTAATGGGTACAATCTTCACTATTTGGGTGATGGATGCAATAAAACTCCAGACTTCATCACTATAAAATATATTCACGTAAGAAGCCTGCACTTGTAGCCCCTAAATATATTTTTTTAAATTAAAAATTAAAAACAAATAAATAATGCTGCTAATAACATTTGTGTTCAAGACTTTGTGGATACGTCTTCAATTGTCTTGTGTAGATATCTAAGAGTGAAATTGGTGGGTCATATGGGTAAATTTATGTTTACCTTTTTAAGAACTCACAGAGGTGTTTTGAGGCTTAAACATTACAAGGAAATGGCCTAGCACAATGCTATTCAGAGAGTAATGATCAATAAACATTGTTGTTGTGATTGTTGCTCTTGTCGTAATTTCATCTTGCTTACTATATAGATGAAGAGGCTAAAGCTCAGCAATGATTATGAACTTGCTCAGGATCACACAACTAATCCCAATTCATCAATATCTGTTATGTTTTCTGATTCCAAGCCTGAATCTGCTTCCTGTCACTGTAGCCAAAACCACATTAAACATCCCAAGAAGCACTGCTTTGATAATGAATCTCCCTGCTGAACAAATATCAATGGCTCCTTGCTGCACATAAAATAAAATCTTGGTAGGTAAGCAAAACCCTTTATTCTTTGCCCAGCCATCTTTCCTGTCTAATGTCCTGCCATATCCCTACGCCCTATCCTTCCTTCACTAATTCCCCAGGATGACTTTCATTCTAATAACTAAGCAATTAAATCTATACTTTTTCATTACATACTTTATTTTTTTGAGATGGGGTCTTGCTTTGTTGCCCAGTGGGAGTGAAGTGGTTATTCACAGCCATGATCTTGTGCACTACAGTTTCAAACTCCTGGGCTCAAGCAATCCTCCTGCCTCAGCCTCCTGAGTAGATCGAACTACAGGCATGCACCACTGTACCTAGCTGGCCTCCATTTGTTTGAGCATGGTCTGCCCTCTTAAAAACTACTTCTCACTTTGCCTTACGAAAGATTATCTATTCTTTAAGGCAGAGTTCAAATCATATATCCTATACCTTCCCTGTCTTAGTCATGGTCAGAATGAATATGTAGTCTCCTAATCTACTTGGTTATAATAGGTGCTCAAAGAATATGCTAACTTGAGCTGAAATGGCTGAAAACTTAGCTGTATAATGAATGACCCAGCTATGGGAAATACTAATTTTTAAAATTTAATAAAACCCAATTTACAAATTTCCTAAGTACAGCTCAGTACAGAATGTTATTTATACTTAGGCCAGGATCCTGCTCCCAACCACCTGCCTTCCTGTGTCCGTCCACAGCACTTTATTCATGCTTCTGAAAAATTCTTATTACACTCTATTATATATCAATTTGTGTTTGTCTGCCCCATGACTGTAAACTCTCCCAAAGAGGAAACCATGTCTTATTCATTCCTGTATCTCCATTATCCAGCATTATCCAGGCACAATGCCTGATTCATGTTGTGGTGAGTACTCGCCAGGTGCTTTTAGGGTGAATGAATGAGTGAATGAGAAGGTGAGTGAATGAATCTCTCTCTCTCTCTCTCTGACACAGAAAACCCATGCCACAGACAAGCAGCACTCTCTTGTCTGACATCAGAGTTCTAAAAGACATTTATCATTTAAGAAAGAGGAGAATCTTCTTTTTGGTGTATTGTTAACTCTACCTCCTCCAGGATGGCTCATATGATTAAGTTAGAAAGCATATGTGTGGGATATCTTCCTCTTAGTTCCTTAATGCGTTCTATACAAGGGCCACAGAAAAAGAAAGAGGGGAAAATATTGAAAGAGAAAGAAATTTCCAAATTATACTTATGTAAGCTCTAAGACATGATGATTTTTTAAAAAGTAAGTTGTAAAAATTCTGGATTCTACCAAGCATCCATCAGAGGGCTTTGTGCATAGTAGAAAAGTTGTAAATATGAGTTGAATAATTGGACCCAACAAACATTTATTAAGTGCCAGCGAACAAGACCCAGTTGCAACCTTCCAAGACTCTTGACACAAGGGGACTGACATACATATACACATATATATAATAGTAACAATAATGGCAATTATGTATTTTGTCATTCCTCTATGATTGGCACTATTTTAAATGTTTTACATGAAGTAACAAATTTAATCCTTAAAGCAACTCTAAGAGGAAGATTTTAAAGATGAAGAAAATGAGGATGAAGCAACTAAGGTATGCAGAAAGTTTAAGAAGTAATCAGTCTAAAAAGTAGTAGAACTGGGATCTAAATCCAGGCAGCGTGGCTCCAGAATCTCCTTATGAAAATGCTTTTAAGTTTAGGTCAGGTACCATGTCCCCTTCCTTTTTGTTTTCTCAGCACTCATAAGCACTCAATGCATGTTTGTTAATGAACTGTGCCAATGACAAGGCTAACAGGAATTATAAAAGTAATACAGATACGCTTTGTTATGAAACAATAGTATGGCCTCTTGTCAGGGTAGGAGAAGTGAAAGAAGCCTAGGTTTTGGAGTTAGACCAAAGAGACCTAGGCTTGAATTCCAGATTCTTACCGAGGGGCTGTTTCCTCCCTGACAAAGAATTATCCGTGTCAACACCCACATACCACTATTTTTGGGCCAGGAGCCATTTTAGAAATCTGAAGTAAGATTGGATTCTAAGACTCAAAGACTCAAAATAATTTAAACTGAAGGTGACTGAGTCTAGAAAGGTTAAAGGATTTACTTCTGGTTACACATCTGGTTGGTGCCAGTACTGAAATTTAGGTTTCCTGAGTTTCAGCTCAGTGCTCTCTCATTTAAGTCACACAGTTTCACTTAAGGTAGGGAAGCTGAACAAAGCATCATAAGAAGCAAATTATTCAAAATGGGACTTTCCAGAGTCAGCCTAGAGTTGGATGGCTGCCTCCTTGTGTTCAAGCAAGACACACCTCAGTTTCACTACAGATCTGAAATCTTATTCTCTCTCCTTGTGATGTCAGAGGCTGGGGGTGTCTTTTAAGCAGTGAGTAATGCACTGGAGATATGTCTCCCACAGTTCTGCTACGTTCTAAAAATTCTCCCCTGCTTCCTTTCCCTGCCAGAATGGCCTACCTAAAACCCAAAAGTCTTTCAGGGAAGGAGACTTATTCCTAGAAGAGAGGAAGACACTGCCACCTCCCTATTGACTCAGTTATTCCCATGAGGGAAAACTAAAGTTTGAAAAATATTTTCTCCTAAATTCTCTCTAGTTATAGAATCTGGAGGAAAAATACAGATTAAATGTTGCTGAAGAACAAGTGGTTATTGTTCAGAGACAGCTGAGAGTGATTGGAACCACAGATGTAAACATCATCTCAAGGGTGTACGTACCTTCAACACAGGTACCTGTGTGGGCATCACATGCACCTTTACTTACTGGACAGCACAGAGAGCTCATGCCAAGTATACAGGCTTCTGAGCCAAACAAGTCAGTGTTCACATCCTAACTCTACCACTTACTAGCTGAGTGTCTTTATGGTTCAGATCCTAGGTCTGTCAATTACAAGCTGAGTGAGTGTCTTTATACTACTCATTACATTCATTGAGGCATAGTTTCATTGGTTAAAAAAATGGGATAATAATATTGACTTAACAGAAGGTTGTTGAGGATAAAAAAAGATCTCCTTTGCAGAGTACCTAATAAAAAATCTGATACTTAGCAGGGGTTTGATATTATGATAACACCTCCTCCCCCATGCCTTGTATTTGAAACAAATGCTTTATGGACAGGCCTTTGAAAACAAGCAAAATACTTTGGGGGCAGTGTAGAACTGAAACTGACTTACCAAACCACAGTTCCACCATATATGCTCCTAACACCAGAAAAATCTCAAAAGTGATTGAATCCACCCTTCCTCCGAATGAGGAAAACCCATGTTACACTTCCTACATATGTCCAGGCAAGTGATCTTCCAGCAAGGGAATGAAGAACAAGTCACTTCCCCCAGAAACCCACTCCATTTTCTTCCAGATCTCTAATGGGTTAAAAGGCTCACTGAGGCAAAAACCTCTCCTATAATTCCCACTCACTGTTACTTGTCTTTGCCCTCTGCTTTGGCAGCACAGAAGGGAGAAAAGGGACTATTTCCCCAAAACTGTTCCCTGTTAAACATTAGACAGAATCCCCTCCACAGACACTTGAGGAGTGGGGCAATAAGTAACCCATCAACAAATTTAGAAAAGGGAATTGCAGAAGCATGTTCCACTTCTGCAGAAGCAGGAAGTAGAGTTATGTGTTTTTATGACTCGAGTAAAAGTATCAACAGTAGGTTTAGTTTAGTAATTTGCTGGGAGCAATTCTTTATTAGAAGATAAATAAGAGTGAGGAGGAAACTGCACTTGGAAGGCCAGTCCATAAACATAGACACCCAGGCCTGTGAACTATCTGTGCCATGCTGCCTCTGATGCCTGTGCGGGTACCTGAGTTAAAGCTATGTACGTCCTGGTGACGATGTTTACATCTGCTGCGCCAGTCACTTTCAGCTTTCTCTGGATAACACCCTCTTGTTCCTGAGCTACATTTAATCTGCTATTTTCTCTAGATTCTAAACTCAATAGGCCTAAAATATTCAGGACCAGAGGCGGAGTCAAACGCCTTTAAAAGACTTACTGGAAACACAGGAATACGGAGGTACAATCAGAACTTCGGTACTGTGGCTTCAGAAGGGGGCCTTGTGCCAATGTGCTCTGCAAAGAGGCTGGAGACATTCTTACTGACAGGAATACAAGACTCACAGGGAAATGGAGATAAGTTTTAATATCCAGGTGTGAGAAGGAAGGGTGTCTCAAGGATAACCTGGCAAATTGGACTGACATTCAAATTTCTAATTTGTTTTTATAGGGAATAAAGTTTCATACTCAACTCTGTGGAAACATACATAAAGAATGCTTCCACCTCACTCCTACCTCCCTTAAAAATTTCTGGTCCAAATTAACTTCTTTTAAAGATATTTCTCTCCATTGAGTTTAAGATAATCAGTTGTGTATTCCAGATACTAGGCACAAATTGATTGGCATTCATGTAAAGCAAAAGCCCAAGATTTTCTCTTCTCTCATGCCTGCTCAGTAGAGAGAACGGTGATGTGTTTGCGTGGCCACCAATATTTAACAGGTGTACCGCTACTACTTGCGCACTGTTAAGGCGTTCAAAGTAGCAATACTTTGCACTTCCGGTCTTTTGAACTATCATTTGGCTTTCAAAACAATTCTGTGAGCTACGATGAATGATTATTTTAGTTTGTTTTGAAGTGAAGACTCAATCAGAAATAATACCAAAATTTTTATTGTCCTGTATTTTATACATCTTATTTGCAGAAGAGCTGGGCATAATTCCAGCCTAATTCCAAAGACAGGTGTTTGGGGTTGTTGGTTGATGGGTCCTTGATAATGAGTTGTATGTGCCGACTTGGCTACTCTATCATACCCAGTTATTTAATCAATATTGATCTAGGTGTTGTCTGTGAAAGGTATTTTGTAGATGTGGTTAACATCTACAATCAATAGATTTAAAGTAAAGGAGATTACCCCCAATGATGTTGGTGGGCCTTGTGCAGTCAGTTGTGAGCAGAAACTGAGGCTTCCTGGAAAAGAACATATTCTGCCTCAAGACTGCAGCATTAATTACTGCCTGAATTTACTGTCTGCTCTATAGATTTCAAGCTTGTCAATCACTATAATTGCGTGAGCCAAATTCTTAAAGTGAGTATCTTCCTACTGCTGATTCTGTTTCTGTAGAGGACCATGACTGACACAGTCCTTATCTTCATGTATTTTACCTTTTTCTTTTTTCTTTTTTTTTTGAGACAGAGTCTCACTCTGGAGTGCAGTGGCACAATCCTGGCTCACTGCAATCTCCACCTCCCGGGTTCAAGCGATTCTCTTGCCTTAGCCTCCCAAGTAGCTGGGATTACAGGAGCAAGCCACCACACCTGGCTAATTTTTTGTATTTTTAGTAGAGTCAGGATTTCACTATGTTGGCCAGGCTGGTCTTGAACTCCTGGCCACAAGTAATGTATCTTATTTCTTGTTTCCAGATGGTTTAAATTCACAATCAGAGTCTAGGTCTTATTCACACAAGTACTCCTCCTTCCCCTTGGCTCAGTGAGATGCTATAATATAAAATTTTAGCTTAAGGAGAACACACATACCTGACAGATAATGAAGGAAGAACTTATGTCCATGACATAAAGAGCTATGATGCTTTTAGAAAGCAACATAGGAGATGTACAGGAGGGAGCAATTAGGCAGTACTCATCGTAGGACGCTTTCTAGAGGGAAGTATTTAAATTAGATTTAAGAGGCCTATATGGAAAATGGTTTGGAAGTGTGAAGAGCATGCAGAGAGGGGTAAATCAGGGGAAGGCCTTGAAGTGCTCTGTGGATGAAGAAAGCCAGACTGCCTAAACTTGCGATGCGAGGGAAGGAATAAAGGAAAACCAGGTCAGTGAGAACAGAGACCCATTGTGTTGACAAAAAGCATGCAAAGAACCCTTATTTTCCCCTGGGATATAACAGTAACAAACCAGCATGCATGCACGTATGCATGCACACACCACACACACACACACACACACACACACACACACACACACACAGAGCACAGAACTGGAACATTCAGAGAGCTGAAGGATTCATTGTTTGTCCGGGCAGGTACCCCGTGCAGCTGCACGAAGCAATAAAGGAGCTGTTGCTACTCAATGCCTAAAAGACTTCCCAGCTTACAAATATGTGAAAAGCTTCTTCCAGTGTCTATTCACTACACTAAAGGTGTGTGTTTACTTCACAGAACTGAGCCCTTGTTCCTTTGAGACCCTATTAGCAATGCAGGGATGAAAAGGAAGTCATAGTGTTATGTTCTTAGTTGGATGACTGGCTCTTTTGGTGAGACTGTCCTTCCAAAGGCAGCAAATGGAGAACTCCGGAGGTTTAGCCTTGCGTTTGCTTTCCAGAGAGATAGTCACATAGCCCAAGAGAATGAAAAAGCTCTTTCATGAGCCCAGTTTTCTTTTTGTGCAGATGGCAGTCCAGATTGGCATCACAGATTCTGAAACAAATTTTTGTCCCACGGATGTTATTTCAAGTTCCCCAAAGCTGTAGCAGCTGGGCAGCTGCAAAGTCATTCAGTTTCTCTGGCCCCATAAGCAAGCTCCTCCTTATCAGAATATACCCCAGTTTCCAGAAAGCCCATTTTTCCATGAATACGACAGCAATCTTTATCTTCTTTTAGTTACAATTTATTGCACTACCTCTCTTTCCTTGTTCATTCTTTTTTCAGTAAATATTTTTGAGCACTTGCCTTGTGCCAGGAACTAAGCATACAGTCTAGTGTATAAACAGTCAAGAAAATAGGCAGTTACAATATATTAAAAACAACTAATATTTATTTAGCGCTTTATGTGTGCCAGCCACTGTTCTAAGTGTCTTAATTTTGCTCTTAAAACAATTCTATGCAGAAGGTTCTATTATTATCCCCACTAAACATGTAAGAAAATCAAGACTCAGAGATGTTGAATTACTTCTCTACAATCATACAAAGAAAGAAAGGTATTGAACTAGAACTAAGTGCAGGCAATCTAGCTGCAGAGCCTGTCTCCTTAACCAGGAGGTGCATGGAAGGGGCAGGAGCTGAGTATTATGACAGAGAAAATACAGGTACTGGGAGCATGTAGGAGATGTCAGTAACCCAGACTTGGGGCTCAAAGAGAAGTTGTGTATTTAAAATGCATATCAGGCCGGGCTCATGCCTGTAATCCCAGCACTTTGGCAGGCCGAGGCACGCAGATCACGAGGTTAGGAGTTGGAGACCAGCCTGGCCAACAAAGTGAAACCCCATCTCTACTCAAAATACAAAAATTAGTCTGGCGTGGCGGCACACGCCTGTAGTCCCAGCTACTCGGGAGGCTGAGGTAGGAGAATCGGTTGAACCCAGGACGTGGAGGTTGTGGTGAGCTGAGATCGTGCCACTGCACTCCAGCCTGGACAACAGAGCAAGACTCTGTCTCAAAAGGAAAAAATAAACAAACACAAAATAAAATAAAATAAGTAATATGCATGTCAGATCATGTCAATCCATTTCTCAAAATCTTTTAATGGCTCCCAAGTGAATTTGCAGTAAAATCTACACATCTACCATGACTTACAAATGTTATGCTTAACCTGGCCTTTCTCAGTCTCTTTGGCTGTGTCCCTTACTATTGTTCAGACTGCCCAGCTCTCCGGCTGTGGAACCTCTGAGGTCTTGGTTGTTGGTTACTCTCTCAGGGACCACCACCCCTCGATCTGCCCCAGCTCCTCAGTGTTCAGAACTCCAGTTTAAAGTCATTTATTTATAGAGTTCTTTCCTATCTTCTAATCTACTTTAGTCCCCAGAATTATAACAATAATAACAACTAGACTAATGATAATGAAGATAATGATAAATAATGATAAAACTAATGATCATAATAATTAAACACTAAATAATACTGGGTGTCAGGCAGTGTTCTAAATGCTTTATGTATAATAATGCATTTAGATATTACCACAACCCTAATGGTAAGTACTAGTATTATTCCCATTTTTACAGGTGAAAAAGTGAGCCAATATCATAGCATTCGGTACTTTCCTTCATTACAATTATAAAGTGTATAAGCATGAATTTATTCATGCATTATTTCCTGGGACATAAGATCTATGAGATAAGGTTCTGAATGCATTCTCTTCATCACAGCATCCTCAGTGGCTAACACAGTGCCTTGTGTACAGTATGAATTTAACACATGTTTACTAAATACATTAATGAATGAATAATGGACATGTGAGATGTATTTCTCTCAAGACTTACACCTTTGCTTACCACTTACAATAAAATGGATAGATGAGAAAGAAATTAAAGAAAGTCCTCTAGTATGTAATAATTATTAAGGTTGTTGGTAGTCCAGTCACTTTGCTTTCTTGCTATGCCATTTTCCCCATCCCCTTCTTGAGAAGCTGTAACGTCCAAGGTTTACAGTGGGATGCAGGCAGAGACAGTGTGGTTAAGACTGTAGAGGAAACAGCATGGGTTTTCAAGAAATACAGATCTAGCTTTCAGTTCTGATTCTATCACTAACTTTGTGGTCTTGAGTAAGCCCCATATACTTCCGGAACCTTCTTTTTCCAAATATGTGAAATTGGGGCAATAATATATGCACAGAATCAAATATGTGAAATAGGGGCGATAATACATACAAAGAAGTTTACTTTGGAGAATTAGGTGAGGTGATATATTCAAAGGGGCTAGCACTGTGCCCGGCACATACCAGAAATGGAATAATCACTAGCCTCTTACCTTTGCTGAAATCAGTGGTGCACATGTGGTCTTTGGACATTATCTAGTTTATTAGACCAGCAGTACTAGCTAGACTAGACCCTAGAAATTTGAAGCCCCAAATACAACTGAGGGGGGCAGAGAGAAAATAGCATTATCTGACCTGGCTGCCTCTAAGATTCAAATAAGCTTACTCTGTGGACACAGCCAAAGAGGGGGTAGGAAAAATACAGAAAACTCCAAGGGGTGACTTTTGGTACTTGTCAACAGCTCTGGCTGGGAGGAAGTCAAGACAATAAACCAAGAAGAAGATCCAGTGAGTTCTGTTGCCTGTTCTCTATTTTAAGGGGACAGTCCCTGCTTTGTTTCTCTCCTCTTGGGTGAAAGACTGTTCCCTGAAATGCTCCTGGCTTCCGAGAACAGTTCTGGAGGCAACTTCATAATGTGCTGGCTCGGGGTTGATCAGAAACAAGCAAGCAGAATTCACCGTGCCCCCAGGATCATACCCTCTTGGGGAAGCAGGAGGCAGAAAAAGGAACTTTGGTGGTCCTCTTCCTTCCTTGTCTCCTAGCAAACTTTCACATTCATTCTTCTCTAGGCTAGCCCCAACCTCCTTTTTTATCTCCCTGCCTTTCAATAAAGAGGAGAAGGGGTTAAAATGTGTATGAGGTTGCTTTTTTCTTCTCAGCAGTAATTGGAGAGGGTATAAAGTTTTTCCCAAAAGGGCCAATCCTCTTCCCTTCCTGTGGACTCTGCTAGTGGGTTTTGTCCTCTCTGCAAAGGGAAGCTCTGCATCAGCTCCTACTGTTACTCCCTGCTAAGCTTCCTGGGTTGTAACACCTATGCCTGAATAGGTGTGTACCAACCCTGAAAGATGTATTTCAATACAACTTTGATGTGCTGTACAAGCTGTAATTATGCTATCTTATAAAGTGGCATCCTCTCAGGTTTATGCAAGACGGGGCTCTCAGTTAACTAAGATTTGGTTTACCAGAAATCCTGAATAATTTGACAATCTCTTTTGCACTCTGCTTTTAAGAGAAAAAGCTGTATTTAGGGGTGTCCCCGTATATTTGGTATCAGCTTCACTCTCCCTCCTGATTCCTCAGCTTTCCCGTGTATGAGCTGGAGAACCCTACCTTCAGTTCTAAAACTATTTCTATATAACCAGATTTCTATGGTCTCGGGAGGAAAAAAAGTCTAAACTTCAAAAATGATTCCCTTTACATTGTATTATTGTGGAAGCAAAGTAGACCAGAACCTTCTAGAAAGATCTCAACAGGGCTTTCTGTTGTGGTTCCCTCCTTATACCAGAAGGCTGGGATCTAGGATCTTAGCTACCACATATTGGCAGCTTGCTATGTGCTGGGTATTATCTGAGGCATGTTACGTAATGCTAATAACACCAATACCAACACTGGGATGTTCTACGTGTTTTATACATGTTAACATATGAATTCTTACAACCAAAACACACAATTTTCATCCTAATTTTGGAGATGAGGCAATTAGGACATACAGAGGTTAAGCAATTTGTCCCAAGGTCACAAAGTGGTGTAGCTGGAATTTGAAAGAGGCAGTCTGACTCCAGAGTCTCCACCTTTAATCACTATATAAAGTTTTTCTCGTTTAGCCCTCACAACAATCTTAACATATAGCATATTAAAATACCCATTTTCGGCCAGGCACGGTGGCTCATGCCTGTAATCCCAGCACTTTGGGAGGCCGAGGAGGGTGGATCACCTGAGATCAGGAGTTCAAGACCAGCATGACCCACATGGTGAAACCCCATCTCTACTAAAAATATTTTAAAAATTAGCTGGGTGTTGTGACATATACCTGTAATCCCAGCTACTTGGGAGGCTGAGGCAAGAGATTCATCACTTGAACCTGGGAGGCAGAGGTTGCAGTGAGCTGAGATTGTACCATTGCACTCTAGCCTAGGCAACAAGAGTGAAACTCTGTCTCAAAAAAAAAAAAAAATGCCCATTTTTCAGAAAAGAAAAGTGAGTCTCAGAGAAGTAACTTATCTGAAGGATGAACTGAGTTCTCAAACCAATTCCATTCAATATGCTACTTGAGTACCTACTTTGTGACAAGTACAATGCCAGGCACTAAGAGAACAATATAGTATGATAAAAATTCATATTTAGTTGCTTAATTTTCTTCCATTTCTTTTAACACTGCCACTTCTTCCTGAAGTAATGGATAACAAAGAGTTCACTTCAAGTGCCTTGAAAGTCAGATGTTGTCAAGATTAGCAAGGGATGTCAGCACTATGCACATGTCCTGAGAGCTAGCAGATATTTCAGAAAGTCTGAACAAAGCTGAACTTGAGTCTCAGTTCCTTTCTAATCTTATTTGGTTCAGGCATGGGCATTATTCATCCTTATTTGTTCATTTCATAAATATTTATTGAGCATTTACTATGTTCCAGGCTTTATGCTATAAATTGAGGATATAGAAAAAGATTATTAGTATTTGAACTTGGGATGCTTTTAGTTTAGAATGGGAAAAAATGAAATAATTACAATACAGTATGATAAGTATAATAACAGAGATTTTGAGATAATAATTAACAGTAATTTTGGGTGAATTGCAGGAGGTATATTAAGAAGATGAAGGATTAAAAGGCACTTTCCAGATGGAAATGGATAAAGGAAGTAGTGTTTCCTATGCGTATAGTATATATCAGGGGCCAGGCCCTGAATTGAGACTATATATTTATTTTAATCCTGAATCCAAGAATCAGATGATATATAGAATTTGTTCACAGTGACAATATGAGAAAAAATCCCTGAGCTGAATATGTAAATGATATTTTGGGGAAAAGGCAACCAGGTAGAAGAAACAGCATATATGAAAGAAGGAAAGCAAGAAGATCCTGGTGTATTTCAGGGACATATACTCAGTGCACTTCAGCCATCAGTTGTGCATGGGGGTGGCAGCATAAAGTGGGAAATGATGACAAAGAGGGAGAGCAAAATTCTAAAGGCTTTTGCATGCCTGGCGAGACATTTAGGTCTTATCTTGAAGGCAAAGTGTAGCTAAAAAAGAAAATAATATAACCATAACTGGGGTTTATAAGAATAGTTCTACTTTGGAAGGTTGAGGTGGGCAGATCACAAGGTCAAGAGATTGAGACCATCTTGGCCAACATGGTGAAACGCTGACTGTACTAAAAATACAAAAAATTAGCTGGGCATGGTGGCGGGTGCCTGTAGTCCCAGCTACATGGGAGGCTGAGGCAGGAAATTCGCTTGAACCCAGGAGGCTGAGGTTGCAGGGAGGCTGAGGTTGCAGTGAGCCAAGATCATGCCATTGCACTCCAGCCTGGCAACAGAGTAAGACTCCATCCCCCGCTCCCCCTACGCCCCAAAAAAGAAGAATTCTAATACCAGAATGGAAGCTGGTTTAGAGTGGGGAAAGAATGAGGACAATAATAACAAGTTGGAGGACCACAATAATACTTTAAGTACAGGATGATGGAACAATAAACAAAGGCAGAGGAAGTAGGGGAGAAAAGGAAAAAGAAAGATTAGAGAAAAAGACTAAAGGAGTTGACTGTGGTAGGTGAAGAGGGAGATAAAAGGGTGGATGATGAAGATGCTACTCAAAGTCAGGAAAACAGGAAAAAGGACAGTTGCGTAGGGGAATGAATTTGGGTCTCCAGATGGACCAAAAGGGGTTACCAGAGGTAGTCAGGTGTCTGGCATTTATATACAAACTTATCAGTAAGTAATGGGGGTTGGGGGTGTCCAGGGAATTAAGGAACAGGACTGAGGGGGGAAATAGGTTCTAAAACCAAGGGGATAATTTCTGACAATCAGATTTGAAGAAATTTGTCTGCTCCAGATGTCTCCCTAACTTCAATCCTGGAGGTGGAAGAGTCCAGATGTGTGAGGCGAATCTCTGGCTCTGACTCCTGGGGCTGTGCAGGTAAATAGAGCTGTCAAGAATGCCCAGAAAGAGGCAGATGTTTCCTAAAGGGTTTTGCCTGCCACGCCTGGGAGCTGCAGGACCAGGTTGCAGGCAGGCAGCAGCTAGGGTTTGGGAGGACACAGGCACGTGGACAGCCTCCTGTGGGAGCGCTGTGGATGAGGCAGCTGAGCTGAGAGAAGTGAAGCTTTCTTCCCAGCCTCCTCCTCCACCCTTTGCTGCAGATCCCCAATGCTACAGCACAGTGCTAGCTGCATAAAGGTTGATTCATAGATGAGGGGATGCAGCTACATGCCACGCAGAGATGGCAGAAAGGACAAAAGTGTGTGTGTTTGGAGGAGACTGTTTATTCAGGGAACTATATATATCAAACACAACCTTACTGGCAGACAATAGTGATTTGCCTAGATAATTTATGCAACCAAGTCAACTGGGCTGTGTAGAGCAAAAGGTGAGACTCATTTTTGAAAGTGGGGTACTTCCCTTCATGGTCTCAATTACAGGAGATGCTTTTGCACACAAAACATTCAGGTAACAATATCTGGGTATCTGCTCCAGCCTACTGTAACCAAAGAGAAAGAAAGGCCGGAATTAAAATGCAAAAGAAAGAAAGAAACTGTGTTTGGAGATAGGTCTGCTACAGTATAAACTTTTTCCTTTCTCTGGCTTACTGCTATAGCAAAACCTGATGGTTGTCTTTGTAAAAAACGTGTCTGTATCTAGGTCCCTGGCAGCGATTTGCCTCTGGGAGGGCCAGCAATCTATTTAATGACTCCATTGACGTCAATAGCATAACTGAAATACTTACTAACATGCATGATTCCAACTTTCAAGGGGAGGGTGGGTGGATGGTGTTTCTCAGCAGTACAAAAACGTGAAGTGGAGTCAACACGGAACGGACTCCACTGTTCAGGCAGCTAGTGAGAACTTAGAGGCAGGTCTCATCAGTTTCATTCAAAGAGAAGAAATACTTATGCTAAATTTGCAAATTAATTTTGAACTAGTGAAATAACCATAATAAGCAGGATGTTATATTTGACAATACCTGCTTAAGGGAAACATTTTAACGTTTGCACTTTAGCTGAGGTATTAACGTTTTTATGACTACCAATACTTAATTTTAGATACGTATGAAATAACTGCAAATCAATATAAACAGCTCAATGTTGATGCTCTGGGGTAAACTTTCACAAGAGGGCTATTTTACACAAAAACAATTATTACAAAACAATCATTTGGAAATTATTCTCAAAATAACTGGGGCTTTTCTGGTGCATTTGTGCTATCATTTTCTATGCAGGCTGTCTAAACACTAAAGGTGAGTAATTAAGGCAATTATTACAATATTTCAGCACTCATAATTCAGAATAAGGAAGAAAACATCGTTTGATATTTCTGACTCTTTCTTTTTCCTTTCCTTTCTTTTCTTTCCTTTTTCTTTTTTCTTATAATTCCCTCCAATCCTTCCTTTATCATGACTGGTCACAGCTTTTGGTCACAAGATTGATTTTATTCCTATTTGTCCATAAGTGTTGTAATCTTGCCTGACAGTTCTTGCTTAATGTAGAAACCAAGCAAAGGTTCTGCTTATGCTGGGCCTCATTTCCAGTCATCTGATGCAGCACCGCTCTCAGGCTATTGTTGTGGTTCTCAGAGAGCCCGTTACCCATGCACACATAGACCCTGTCTCATCACAGGTCCTGAAAGCTCTGGCAAAAAATGAGAATGGAATCAATGTCATGACTTTTTGAATTCCTTAAAATCGAAGATAACTCACTGACCCTCTTGTCCACTACTTGAAGAGACCCTGCATCTGGTACACTCACATGAACCTCTGGAAGGATAGTCATTATCAAGTAAAGTTATGGGCAGAACCCATATGGAGAAATATATTTCCAAAGTGAAAGCCTCTTCTTCTGTTTTATCAACTGGTAAAAAGCCAGTTCCTCCCCAGAATGGCCTAGACACATATTAAAAGAAATGCATTCCGTGAGCACTGGAAAAACCTTAATTAAGCCTGTTTCTCACATAGGCCAACCTATTTCAGGCTTTACTGGAAAGCTCTATACTGTCTCATCAGATTTCTCCGAACACGGTCTTTTCTTGAAATGCATTCTAATTGGCTGGTGTTGAAAACCACCATAAATCAAGGCTATGGCTATCCAGGCTTTGATATCATTAGTATCTGCAGCAATCTGGCTTGAAGTCCTCAAAGTGATTCCCTAGTCATTTTGTTGCTATGGTTCGCTGTCATTTCCAGTGACCCATAGACTTCTGTGTTGTTTTTCATAACATCTGACCTGTTTCCAGTGATAATGTTCCTGCTCAGTAAATTTACTGATAAATTTTAGAAAAGGAAATTTAGTAGAGAGCACCCCACCTTATGTATCAAGTTGGCTGCTAAAATATTGCATACATGATACATATTATTTTACATTAAGACACATTTGTATGACTCAGATGTGCTAGTAATTAAAAGGATACTTCTCCAGTCCCTCTATAAAGCAAAAAAATCATTCTGTAAAGACAGTTGACACTTGATAATTTATCTTTTCAGTAAATTCTGACTGTCATGACACATGTATGATTACTATTGAAGAGCAAAGGATAGGATGGCGTGGCAAAAGGGGGACAATTATCACACACATGTGTGTATGCATGCACCCCATTTTCCTGTTGCAAATCGTTTTGGGACCTGAAATCCTGAGAATTACTTCAATTTTCTGTTGTGAATATGTACAGGTGACAGAATTCAAGTTCCTCCCTTGTTTTGGAGTTTTCTTTCTTCTTCTATTTTTTCCTTTCTGTTTCAATCCTTGAGCACCATGTAGGGAGAGCCTGGAATTTATGCTTGTGAAAGGCAAAATGTGAAACAAATTCAGATGCTCATTAAACTATAACATTGGCATTTTCGACACCCCCAGGAGGATTTACTGTGTCTTTCTCCTCAACCTGGGAGCATATGACTTCCTCGTTCCTTCTGGGCTTAAAATTCTCCATTGCTCTACTCTGGCTTTCTTATTCGAAGTGCTAAGTGCCAGCTTCTTAGATTTCACTCTTTTTGTTCAAAACCTATATGAACACACTAACATATATAAGCAGTTATAGAGTGTGTCTCAAACCTCTATTAACTTCAGTGCAATAACTAATTTTTCATAGAGAAAAAACACAATTTGAATACTTTTCACAGCAATAGAGATAAAAATATTGGCTTATTATTAAAATTTTATTTTATATGTATTTTTCTTCACATAAAGTCCCTAAATTTTAGTATTTCTCCTGGTCAATTCAACACTTACTGTGTTCTTACTACGTGAAAATAATTACACAAAAGCACAACGAGTGATAAAAAGATAGATAAGCCGTAGTCCCTGTCTTCAAGAGCTTTATCTCCAATGGGAGAGACATACAAGAAGCCTTGAATTAAATTAAATTGTTTAAGAGAATTAAATTGTTGCCATAGCAACTTTAATTGCTCCTTAATTTAAATAAGGAGCAATTATGACAACTTAAGAAAAAATAAGATGTCTTTGCAAAGGACATTTGCATTGAGCCATAAGTGCTGATAAGAACCTTGGTTGGATAGTGAGAAGAAGGGTATTTCTGGTGTGTGTGTGTTTTTTTTGAGACGGAGTCTTGCTCTGTCACCTGGGGTGGGGTGCAGTGGCATGATCTCGGCTCACTGCAACCTCTGCCTCCAAGTTCAAGAGATTCTCCTGTCTCAGCCTCCAGAGTAGCTGGGACTGCAGGCACGTGCCACCACGCCTGGCAATTTTTGTAGTTTTAGTAAAGATGGGGTTTCACCATGTTGGTCAGGCTGGTCTTGAACTCCTGACCTTGTGATCCACCCACCTTGGCCTCCCAAAGTGTTCAAATTACAGGCATGAGCCACCACGCTGGCCGAAGAAGGGTATTTCAGACCGAGAGTTTTCCTTTGATTTATCTATTTAATATTTCTGTTAATAATCAATTTATAAAAGTAAATGTACCAATTTACCATGGTTTCTGACTATTAGCTTTTAAAATAAATTGCATTTTTTCTCCTTTATATATTCAAAAAAAAAAGCATTTTAAGATTTGGTATTTCTCTCTCTCTTTCTCTCTCTTCTTCTGAATTGCTCCTATACAAGAGTAGAGATATCTAAGTCAGGCTTTCTGAGTAAACTGGGTTGTTGCTAAATCTGTTTAAATTATTGTAGATTTCTTGTACCTTTTATCTTAGATTTCAATTGAAATACATGAATTCAACGTCAGTACTGACAAATAAAAACCTGATCTTACTTTTTAAGCAGCACTCCAGTTCTCAATTCTGTTTGTTCTGAGCCACTTATTTTTCATTCCCCTTTAAAGTTTCTATTTAAACACACCTCTTTGTCATATGCTGATAAATATTAAAATAACAGGAAAAATCTGCCTGACTTATTTAAGCTGATAATAAGAACAAAACACGGGATGTGTGTCTCCTCCTTCCTTTCCTAACCGTGGCTAAACGTTAAGGAGATTTTGAAACCCATAATTACGTAATAATTGGTATCACTACATTCTCTTCCCAGTGAAAAGCCAGGATTTTTGTAGTTTGCCACAGAGACAGAAGGAAACAAATTGCCTGAGTGGTATTGTCATTTCTTTGCTCCATTGTTTGAGAAGACTTTATCAAAAGAAGCCCTAGTTGTCAAGCTGTAGTTGCTGTGCCAATAATCACAAAATGATCTTTCCAACCACATCTTTGGTTAATGAGCTAATTTACAGAACCATAAATTTTACATATTCTCCTAATGTTTGTCAGTATTTATTACAAGAAAAAGAAAACATAGTCTAAATATTCAAACTGATGTTGAATATTTGGCTAACAGAAATTTGTCTAACAGAAATGTGAGCAACATTGCCTCACTGGTAGGCCAATATGATGAAATGATTGGAGTTTCAAAACTACCTCCTTTGATCTCCAAGTATGTAACACGAGTTATATGTTAAAACACCCTATTTTGTTTCTTTCAATAACAGTTCTAAAGGAAATAGTACATGCAGCACGCCAGGTTTTTGAAGTTCATAGAGTACTATTTACTTCTTTGTATTTCATATCTCAGGGCTCTAGAGTAAACTCACCTTTACTTAATATCTTTCTTTCACTTTTTTTTCTTGTTCTCAATCTTTCTCTTATGAAAATATTGTTAAAAGCATGCACCACAAATACTTCAGAAGCCAATGAGCCAATAGAATCTGCTGCTTTTGTTCCCTTCTTTTAGAAGTTGAGCTTTTGCAATGCTTCCGTTATACTTATGATCAGGATACCAGAAAGAAAACACAACAACCAAGTAAGAAAGATTTTAAGTATGAAGCGCTGCTGGAAATAGAAAAGCGTGTGAGGCATTGTTAGGTGTCAGGCGTTAGGTGATCTCAGTGTGAGTTCATCTTAATTGTTTCTCCTGTGTTTTTTCTCAAACCTACTGCTCCAATAGTACGGAACAGATTTAGGAGAAAACATTATTTGGACGTTAACAAATGTCACAGAACTGGTTGCATTTTGTGTGAAGAAGAATTTCAGTTCAACACAACCCCATGGTGTTCCTTCAAGGTGACCCTTCCTCTCTGCAGCTCTCAACACACCAAGAAAAGTGGATG
Organism: Mandrillus leucophaeus; assembly: GCF_000951045.1. Lineage (NCBI taxonomy): Eukaryota > Metazoa > Chordata > Mammalia > Primates > Cercopithecidae > Mandrillus > Mandrillus leucophaeus. Next base: position 352,203 of record NW_012104965.1, on the reverse strand, counting down.
CACTGTTCTGAAAGATGAGAGGTTAAGTTCTTAAAAAAAAAAACACCGTTGAGGAACAAAGTTGGATGCCCTCCAAGAGAAATGATTCGTGACCTGGAAAGAGCCTTTGGTTTCACACCTGGAAAGGATGTAGATTCAAGTGGGATCTATAGTTGACATTAAGAGGGAAACCACTAACATATCCGCAGGGGCCCTCAGGCCAGCATGGGGCACCTTAGGTCTTTGAGGTTAGCTCTCCTGTAGTTTACTGGGGCCATCAAGCTGAGGTCAAGCTGCACTGTCAATACAACTCTGCCTCCTGCTCCTCTTTGGGGAAGGAGCAGCATTACTCCACATTTATCATGTTCTGAAAGTCTGCAAATACAATGGGCAAATTATTTAGTCTTGCTTTTAATGTGGTTTTAATAGAGTGAAGTAATGCTCCAGTGTACCTTAGAAAAAAGTCACCAAGAGACATACTTTTGAGAGCCACAATATGCAAACAATGCTATTGTTCTAAAAACCAGTTCTGAATAAGAGGCACGTTTATTATTCTATCTTGAAACATCGAGATAGACCTTATGACATGGCCTACCTTGCGGGTTGACTCTGGAGACAGGAGGCTGACTAGCAGCTGGAGACCTCCTGTGGAGACAGACAGAGAAGAGAAAGACTGAGTCTGTGTATCAAAACTCCCCATTCCACCCCCGACACCCCACCCTCATGGTTACTGAGGACTTTTCCAGGTCATAATGAACTATGTAGTGACATAATGCTATCTCCGGAAGGCAGGCTCCTGTAACCCGGGTAGATGACTGTAATTCTCTCACATCCAGATGGACTGCAATTCTCTCACATCCAGATGGCCTGGAATTTCCCTCTGCAAGGCCTCAGGATGCTCTGACTCTCCAGGAAGGAAGTTGTTTACTCTGGGTCCCCAACCAGCCCCCTGTTTTAGGTTTTGCTGTTCCAAGAAACCCTCAGAAAAGGAGTTGCTCGCTCAGGCGTCACTCGAAATGTCAGAGTGAATCTCAATTCCTTTGGGCAGTGCTGTAAAAAGTTATAGCCAGAGGAACCCTTAGCGATCAATCACTTCAGGTCCCTAATTTTTGTACCTCAGGAGACTGACACCTAGAGAGGTGAAGTCACTTACCAGGGTCACACAACCACTGGGAACAGTCATCCAACCTGCTTTACTTAGGGAACAGAATTTACATGGAGGAACTGGGATGTCATTCGATGTCACAACAAGCCTGCTGAAGTCAGGGGTTAAATGAAACAAGCAAACCCATGTTCCCATAGTACAGGGGCTCCTCCTTTTTTCTTGGTTATTTTCCTTTCTCTGCCCCGAATCTTTCAATTTCACTGCTCTTACCAGTCTTCTCATGTTCTGCAGAACTTCTACCAGACTCTCCTGTTTCCCGCTGCATTGCTGGAGAACTTCTCAGGAGTACTATTGAGCAGGGCTCTCAAACATTAGGGTGCATCAGAACCACCTGGAGGGCTTATGCAGACACACTGCTGGGCCCTACCCCCAGAGTTGCTGATTCAGTAGGCCTGGGATGGGCTTAAAAGTTGGCCCTTATAAAAAGTTCCCAAGTGGTGCTGATGCTGCTGGTCTGAGGACCACATTTTCAGAGACACTGGTATTAAGGATTCTCTGCTCCACTAAGGAGTAACAGGACATTTGCTATGAGCAAGAGAGTGAGACTCTAGTCCAATGGTTCTCAAACATGGATAAGCATCAGACTCATTAGGGGAGCTGTTAAATTTCTTTTCCCAACCCCGAAGAGTCGATTTCAGTATATCTGAGATGAGGCCTGAGAATCTGTATTTTTCACTTCTCTTTGCATTCTCATGCACAGGCAAGTTTGAGAACGAAGTCAAATTCTAAATGACAAAGAACAGCCGGCATTGTTGTTGCTAAAGAAGAGTCTTCCTACTGGTGTGGCCACAGAATTATTTCCCTAGGTTTTTCTGCTTCTCTAAATTAATCTCTGGTCCTTTAGGGACAATCTAGCTTGTAGGTACCCACACCTAGTAGTCATAGTCTATAGACAGGTCCACATCTACCATTAATTTACTGGCTGGGTGATCCTAGGCAGGGCAGTTTTAAACTCTCAGTGGTATGTAATTTTCACATGTGACAAGAGAAGGGAAATTATCATCTAATGATTGTTTTTCTCTGCTAGGCTGTGCTAGGTACTTCTTAGCTTCCACTAGGAGTATTATCACCCCATTTTAAGGATAAGAAAACTGAAGCTCAGAGAGGTTAAGAAACATACTGACACATGATTTATAATTGGTACAGCCAGGATTCAAAGCTAAGTCTTTCTGAATCCAAAGTGCATGCTCTTTCCACTATACCATATGCTGATAACACCTGCACTAATATTGAGGGCTGTTTTTCAGGAAAATTAAGACATTAAATTCCAAAATCCTTAGTCTGGCATTCAAAGTCCTTGCTCTCTAGCCCCAATATCCTTTTTCCAGCTTATCTCTCATAATTCCTCATTGCCTGACATTTCATCTCAGACCACTGACTGGCTGTGTGCTCTCATGCATCCTGTACTTCTTTTTTGTAGCACTTTAAAATTATAGCTTAAATAGGCTTTGTCTAGTTAGTGTTCAATACATAGTTCCTTAGATTAAATGTAAACATTATGTGAGCAGGGAACAACTTGTTTACTGCTTGATCCCTGGCACCAAGGATAGTCCTTCATATGACAAGCATTCGGTAAATACTTATTGAATAGAAGAATGAATGAATGAGGAACAGAGCTGACTCACACTTGCCAAGGACAAACTTGATCACCTCTTTTTCCTTGAATATGTGCTGCCCCTTTCCTGTCATTATTCAGACCATTCATTCCCCTGTAAAGGAAGCTCTCTTCACACCAATCTACCCATCAAAGGTTAAGTTACTCATCAAACCTTCTCCAAAGGATGCCATCCTCTTAGCCAAGAGTGGTCTCTCTAATCTCTCATGGTGCTTTATTTGTATCTTTAGGGTCATTTCTTCATGTGACAGTCCATATTGGCACATATTATCTCCACTAGTGATCTGTGACCTGTTGATGGCAGGATCCAGTTCTGATATCTTTGCTTACATACTCTTCAGGTCCCACCAATTTGCCTGGCAAATAGTAGGAACTCCAAAATGTTAATCGAATGTAGATTGAATAACCCATTGATGTGAAAGTGATTTGAGAACCAAATACTCTATATGAAGATTTTATCTGGTTTCCTTTTCACATACAATCTTGGTTCTATATGCCACTTGCCGTTCCTCGAACACAGCACTCTCTTTTGTTGCTGTGCCTTTGCACACATTTTGCTCAGTTGAATACTTTTCTTTTCTTTAAATGGCTAGCTCTTTCATATGTCCTAGGACTCTGCTCAGGCATCACCTCCTCAGAGGAGCCTTCCCTCTGTGAGTGGCCCTCACCTGTGTTCTGTATTTTCTATGCTTACTGAACCATTGCATTGCTCATTCTGTATCGCATTTCCCATTTTCCTGTCTTTTTCTTCAACTTATCTGGGAGAAATTTAAGCAATGATTGAACATTGTGCACAACTGTAACACAGGGATCTGGCATAATATTTGGTATGATGTAGGTACTCAACACATATGTACTGGATTAATAATACATTTTAATAATTTTATCTTGCACCTTTTCCTGAGTTCCAAAGAAGACTTTTGTGAAAGAAGACACTGAACTAGGAGACCCTAAATGTTGGAAATCTCTACTTTCTTTACAGCATGTCTAATCACAGTGCCCAATTCTCTCAATGACTTCTTGGAAATTACACATATTATGCAAATTCTTTTGTCTCAGAATTAGTTTTGAAAATATGGCTTTTATTTAGAGTTGTCAATTCAGATAAGCATCTCTGTGTGGAAGCTTTGGAAAGGCAGGGACCATGTTTATTTGGGTTTGTCAATTATTCGTGAGACCTGGTGCAAACAAGATGCTCAGTACATTTTCAATGTTCTGTAAGTTGAGAATGCCAGACAGAGAATTGTAAAGAGTGCCAGAGGAAAGTGGTATTGGTTGCTCAGTTTCCAAAGTCCCTAACTTATGAAAGAATCATAAGAAGTTATGTGGCTGATTGCTGAAGACGGTGATATAAATAGGGAAGACAATATGGCCATGGCAGTTCATACTTTCCAGCCCTGAATAGCACAGTGGAGAGAGAACTGGACTGTGACTAAGAAGACAGGAATCCTAATCCTGGCTCTGGCACCTTCCGACTGTATAGCCCTTGGGCAATTCATAGAACCTCTTAGTTTCTTCCTCCCTTGAGGAGAGCAGGCAGGAACTAACATTTACTGGTGATTTACAACATACCAGGTCCTGTGTGAGGAGTTTTACATATATTGCTTCACTTAATCTGAGGAAATTTGACTAGGTTCATTCCAACTCTGAATGCTCAAAATTTTATGATCCTCAGCTAATTTAATTCACATGCCAAAGTACATACAGCAATAAAAGACATTTTGGATAGATATACACCTAAAAAAAGTAAGTGGTTGTCAATCCTTTCCTGAAGATTACATACATGTTGATTAAATTATGCTTTGGAAGAATGTTAATGCAAAGAAGTTACATGGTTGCCTGATAGCCACAGGTGATATTCATGATGTTGATGACAGAGTTGATTGATAAATGACACCTCTTTGCTCCCAGCTCCATCCCCTGGCTATCAGACTACTGAATGGTGGGCACACTCACTCATCCACCTGATTACTACAGCAGTCTGTTTAAAGTCAGCAAATGCTTTAAGAATGCTTATCTGAATTAACAACTCTAAATGAAAGTCATATTTTCAAAATTAACTCCTGGGACAAAGGAAGTGTAGGTTTTAATTTGCAGCCAAGAAATACAGGTCCAATCAAGCATCCCTCAATGGGATATTTCATGAAGGTGCAAGGAAACCACCTCAACAGGAACTTTGAGATTTCCACCCTTTGGGTGGTAAAGCACAGGCAGACAATGGACTGCTTTTATGCAGAGCAGAGCCAAAAGATAAAAGAAATCTTGACTTATGAGAAGTATAGTTCTATGTGGGAGTTCCTTTTCCTACAATAAACCACACTAACCAGATGTCTCATGAAAACCACTCCTAGGACATAATTATTGCTTAAATGCTACATTCAAGGCAGGGAATGGCACCCTGGATCTGAAGTCAAGTATCCCAGAAAGAAATATCTGAGTTCCATGAATTCTACAGTTTCAGCTGTTAAGATAACTCTGTGTGTGTGTGTGTGTGTGTGTGTGTGTGTGTGTGTTGGGGTGGGGGGATGCTTTCTGTATGTTGTATCCATTCCTTTCAAACATTATTGTCTTCAGTTCCTTCTCTTGGATTTTCTTTAGTTGTTTGAAGGTATTCACTATCTAGAAATAAAATGGAGTGCATTAAATTGACACTCAGTTTTCCAACCTGCCCCTGCCAGTCTTCTCCGGAGATGGCTAATTGATTTCATCGATTTCAGCTTCCTGATGTCTGAAATCCATTATTCAGGACTGAATCTGAGCTGGACTGCACCACTCTCAACTCCCCTTGGTGAAACTCCAGTGGCAAATGTGCCCTGTCTTGAATTTTTGTTGGTGACAAGGTAGTACTTGCAATCAGTAACAGGATCAACTCTGTACACATGGGTATGAATTTGAGAAAGATAATTAGATACAACTATCTTACCACTGGAGACCTGCTTTGTGTGATAAGTATGGCTTGCTTTGGACCAAGGGCGACACAAGGGGCTGTGATTTGAAGGGTAGTCCTCAGCCAGAGTGTGGGAAGGGCTGTGCTTCAGCTATGCTATGGCAATTATGGTTTTGGGGTACTTGGTTCTTAAAAGTTCACAAGGACCAAAACCCTCAAGGGTGTGGAAAGACCTGATTATTGAGAAAGTAGTTTCAGTTGGCACAGCATATTAATTAGCAGGGTTAGGCTGAATGTCCTAATACTACTAACAGAGGTAAAAATCCTCAAACCCATGCTAACAAATAAGAATGAGAACACCACCACCCACCCGGCCTTCTCCCTAGTGCTGTGCAGTGTAGTGGTTCTCAGTCCAGCCATGCTGAAGAAGCCTTTAAAATGTGTCCATATTAATCCCTTCCCCCTTATTCCCGTCTCCATGAACCTGGTTCAGAGTTATACCCTCACATTTAATTCCTGAAAATACTATTTTAGCTACTGTCTCTATCTTCAGGCTTTCTGATCTTCAGGTATTCCTTAAGTTCTTCCTAAATGTCTTTCTGTTCCAAAACCTTCCAGGGACTTCTTCCTATAAACCAGAAGACTTAACAGGTTTGGCAAATGAAAAGAGCACTGCAGTGACAGTCAGGATTCCAGGTTTCAAGGAAAACTCTGTTGCCCACTAGAAGCTGTACATTCTTGCTGAAGTCATTTAATCTCCCTAAGTTTTGTTTCCTTATCCTTAGAGTGGGAGTAACAATACCTTTATTCGTTCAATACCATGAATATCATTTATGGTGATCTAAGCTGACATAACAGATATGAAACCCCCAAAGTGTTACACCACTTCTGGATTCAGCAAGAGAAATGTAACGATCCATTATAATAGCTCACATTTATTGAGTACCTACTTCGTGCAAGATGCTGTGTTAAGTGCTTTGCGAATATCAATTCCTTTAATCCTCACAACAACCCTATTTTACACATTAGAAAACTGAGATATAGAGAGGATAATTAGCTTGCCCAAGTGTATCATTTTCAAGAGGGTAGAATTGGGCTGTGAAGCCTCTAATCATGGCTCTAGAGGCCATATTCTACAAAGAAAAAACATAGAGAAGGGATCACTCCCGCAAATATAATTTTCTAAATAATTGGTGGTCTTTCCTCCAACAATTATCTATCCAGAAATTCATATATGTGATGAATTTTTATGAAGCACAAACTGTATGTCAGGCATTCTGCTATTCTTGGGAATTCAAGAAAAACTAAACCCAATTCTTACTCCTAAGGGGCACACAATCTAGTGGCAGGCGGAGATCCATAAAGCAAGTGATAAGGTTTTCAGAGTACTCTGGATCCAAATGAGGGCCACTCAGCCAGGTTTAGTGAGGTCAGGGAAAGCATCTCAGTGAAGGTGATACTAGAGATGGGACATAAAGACAATCAGGATTTGGCCAAGCAGACACTGGCAAGTGAAAAGAGACATTTTAGGAAGAAAGAGCAGTAAGTCCATAATTAGGATAGAGAAGAGAGCATGCAGAGAACAACAGACCATGATTATTGAACATAATTCCACGTGGCTAGAGACCTAGTCTGATTGCTTACACTGCATCCCCCAGCATTTCATATTAGAATGTAAGCCCTAAAAGAGGAGAGAACTTGTCTGCTCTGGACACTATTATATTACCAGTGCCTGCTACTGATGGGGGTGCTCAGTAGTTGTTTGCTAAATGCATATATCCATGTATGAATGGATGGTATGTGCTAAATAAATACTTGTTGGATGGACAAATAGATAAGTAAGTAAATAAATAAATAGATGAATAAATACATAAATGGAGTTCTACTCCAAAAGAGGCTGGGACAAGCCTCTAGATTTCATATACGTTGCACTAAATATAAACCCAAGCAACTATCAATCAAATTAATTTGTCTTGGGTGCAAGCACCAGCATTTAAACTTTATCTTAATAACACCGGACTGCTGAAATGCCTTAAGCTGAAGGGTGACACAGTCATACAACATGTGGAAAGATCACTCACATGGAAGTTTGATCAGAGTATACAGAGTCATCTCACAAGAAAGCCTAGTCATAAAACAGTGAAAGGAAAAGCAAACATTCAAAGCAGGGTTTACTCCCACTTTTAACAAATCTATTCTATGAAAATTTGTATGAAAGCAAAGTAAAGGACTAAAAAATAATTTCACAAAGATGAGAGATATAGGATACTCTGGCTGAAAGTAGTGAACTCTGGCTGAAAAATTAGATGTAGGTTTTGGCCCTGATGGGTCTCTAACTTATGGAGTAGGGGGCAGTTGTTAGCAAGTCACTGGATTCTTGAGAGCTTAGGTTTCTCCTAAACAAAGAGAATCAATGGTCTCAAAGGCCTCCTCCAGCCCTCTCATTCCAGGATTATGGGTTCTATGACTCTCTGACCTCTGGGATACTTTTTTAAAACATGCAAAAGAGTGAACGGAATAGAACTTTTAGCTTAGGCTCATAGATTTGAAACGATTTTGGAGAGAGTATTACTGCAAGGAATATAAAGTTCAAACCCTTCATTTTATAGATATGGAGATCAAGGATCAGCAATATTAATTTAAATGCCAAGATCATATAATTAAGTGAAGGTGGAGGAGAAGATAACCCCGCACTTATTCATTAAACTGCATGAATTTGTTTATAGAAAATCAAAAATTAGGCAAATTGGACTTGAACTTTTTGCTACGTTTAATTTTAAGTTTGAATATCTGAATTCATTAAGAACTTACTCCAAAAGACTTCTAATAGAATTTATGGCCATTACTGGTCAAAGTGGTAAATGTAAAAGTCAACAAAAAATAAAATCCTCCTCTTGTTCTTTCATTTGTGAATTCCTACTGGATACTAAGTCTTATAGGTACAAAGACTAAGAAGACCCAGACTATGTTACTTTTAATGTTGTATGAGTTCTAAAATACTATGGTGATCCATCCTATTTTCAAATTTTAATGTGTATATTAACTTAGCTTAGAGGGCAATTTTCCATGTAATAGTTGTATTTTTTAATTGCTGCTCAATACTTTGCCTTTATGTTAGGGATTCAAACTCCACAAAAAAGTCAATGCTTACTTGTTAGATGTACCATGAAGGTTTGTCAGTATAGTGAAGTTGTTTCTCACACTTCGCAAGCTGGCAAGGACCTACAGGAAAAATGTTTAAAATGGTTAAGGACAAAAGAAGACAAATGGCCAGGTTCAAACTTAGAAACCAGCAACAGGGAAAGCAAGCCAGGGCCAGCATAATACATACCTGGGCAAAAGGAGTTACAATCAAGTCATCGCCATGTCTGGTGAAAAGAGAAAAAAAGAACCTTTAGAAATTTACTTGAATTATAACTGTAACATACAAGCTCTAATATTAAATTTTATCAGTGTTAACAACACAAATGTTACACAAGTTCTTCTACCTGGATATAAGGCAGGACTCACAATTTGGCCTGAAAGTGTATCCCAAGAGCTTGAAAGGAAAAAATTAGTACCAGATTCATGACTCCTGAATTTACAGTGACTACACATAAAAGCATTTGCAAGTAAGCATATATCCTCAGGATATAGTCCCATTAAATAACAGATCCAGAGTACTGTAATTTAAAGCGACTTGTGGATTTTGGTTGCCAGAGCCAGGAAATTCAAAGGGAGGGCTGCTTACAGGGACACACACAGTTGGAAAAAATGGTATAACAGTCTGGATAAAGGTTAACTTTGGATTTCCTGGCTTTTGTTGATTCGAACCACAGCTTTAATGCCATTTAAACACAGATTTCTGTCTGGGAATCCCATTACTTTTTGTTTTTAATATAACTTTTTTCTTAAAGTACCTAAGGAAAAGCTTTTAATAGGAGCATATGGCTGAACCCACCATAATCATACCATTGTCACTCCATTTTGTCCCAAAGAACTGATTAAGCTGTACCCAGTGTTATGTAAATCTGTATTTAGGAAGAGTCGAAAATGTGTTTTCAGAAGTGCACACTGTCTCTCTGGTACATGCTTTGAGAAATCTACTTAAACCCACATTCAGCAATCTCTCTATTGAAGGTACTAGAAGACATGCTAGTTTGAGCTATAGTCACAAAATCAGGCCCTTTGCCATTACAGTGTGAATCATCGTAGCAGCACAGAAGTTAGTAACAGTGAACCTTCCTTCAGTGTCTGGCCTACCTTCCCTGTCCTCATAATTGTCACACAAATATGGCACCTTCTTTGTTAACTACATTAGTGCAACCAATAATTATTAATCGTGTGCCATGTACCAGGCACCATGTGAGGCCTGGGGCTCCAGATTTAACAACACATACATCCATTTGGGCCTCTCCTCTATCATAGGCTTTTAACTTGGCATCTTATTTAATATGATACTTTTCTTTCCACCTTTGTCTTTAGCTAGAAACCTCTGAACTTCAATTTAATCTGGCAAGTTTCTTCTGTGCCCACTTTGTACGGTGACAATAAAAAGAATACTGACAAGGAGTAAGCATTCTTTGTGTGACTACTACTGTCTGCCAGGCCTCATGGTAAGCAGTTTACATGCATTATCTCATTTAATTATTGTAACAGGGCTGTGCGGCAGGTACTCTTAATATTGCTATTATATAAATGATATCGATCCACAGAGCAATTAACTAGCACATACCTAGTAAGTAGAAGAACTGAGACTGATTCCAAATGTAAGAATTTAGACCGTTTGGTTTCAAAAATCTGTGCTTTTAAACACTATGCTTCGTTTTTGTTGTTGTTGTCATTATTTTGCTTTGTTTTGAGACGGGGTCTAGTTTTGTCACCTAGGCTGGAGTGTAGTGGCGTGATCTCAGCTCACTGCAACTTCTGCCTCCAGACTCAAGCAATCTTCCCACCTCCAGACTCTGGAGTAGCTGGGACTACAGGAACACAACACCACACTAAGTTATTGTATTTATTTATTTATTTATTTTGTATTTTTCTGTAGAGACAGAGTATTGCCATGCTGCCCAGGCTGGGCTCAAGCAATCGGCCCACTTTGGCCTCCCAAGTGCCGGAGTTACAGGTGTAAGCCACTACACCCAGCCTATGCTTCCTATTTTATGACTTGCTGCATAGTTGACATATCAAATCATACAAAATATTCATGACCTCCAAAATTAAAACAAAGTAGGGGAGACAAATTATTTTAAAAACTGTAATAGACATTTTAATATAGAATGAGAATTACGAACAATGGGTATACTTCATGAAGTCCAAAGGAAACATGATAATTACAGGTTAGAGAAAGTAGGAAAGTCTTGATTGAGTGAGCAGTGTTTCAGATAAACTTTGAAGGATTTAAAAAGTCAGGGATGGTAGATGCTGCCAATGAAGAGAAATGACAGGAACAAAGGCACTGAAATGAGAAAATACTGAATACGCTTATTAAGATCTTTGATGGCTATTTGGGTGGAGAAGAGCATATTAGCTATAGACATTTGTAGAGAATAAGGATAGAAGGTCCCCCATGCTCATATTATGGACAATCCAGACAAAGATTATAGAGTCAGTACTTAACTCCATAGAAAGAAATGACCCAGGCTGGGCGCGGTGGCTCATGCCTGTAATCCTAGCACTTTGGGAGGCTGAGACAGGCAGATCACCTGAGGTTGGGAGTTCAAGACCAGTCTGACCAATGTGGAGGAACCCTGTCTCTACTAAAAAAAAAAAAAAAAAAAAAAAAAAAATTAGCTGGGCGTGGTGGTACAGCTACTCGGGAGGCTGAATCAGGAGAATCACTTGAACTCAGGAGGCAGAGGTTGCAGTGAGCCGAGATCACACCATTGCACTCCAGCCTGGGCGATAAGAGTGAAACTTCGTCTAAGAAAGAAAGAGAAAGACAGAAAAGAAAGACAGAAAGACAAAGAAGAAAGAAAGAAAGAAAGAAAGAAAGAAAGAAAGAAAGAAAGAAAGAAAGAAAGAAAGAAAGAAAGAAAGAAAGAAAGAAAGAGAGAGAGAGAAAGAGA
>NW_012104965.1:339543-340460 GCF_000951045.1 Mandrillus leucophaeus | reverse complement strand
AGAAAGAAAGAAAGAAAGAAAGAAAGAAAGAAAGAAAGAAAGAAAGAAAGAAAGAAAGAAAGAAAGAAAGAAAGAAAGAAAAGAGAGAGAGAAAGGAGCCAGTGAAGGTTTCTGGAGAGATGGAAAGTGAGATGGGCCAACAGAAAAGTGTTTTAGAAAGTAAAATGCTTGGATGTGGAGGGATAGATTGGAGAGGGGACAGACCTGGAAAGAATAGTTAGAAATTGCACCCATTCTGATGAGAAGCAATAGGTAAGGCCAAGAAAGGGACAGAATGAGACAACTGGAAGAGAGCCCAGAGGTTTTGCAGGACTCGACATTTAATTGGATAAGGGGTCATAAAGAAATATAATTTTCAATTTTAAAAATGGATATCTGAGAAAACAGTGAAGTCATGAGTAGAAATAAGGAAATGAGGAGTTTACCCTCCTGTTGGGGGAGTTTTAGGTAGTCACTGAGTTTTTAAGTTACATGTTGAACTTTAAGGTACTGATTTACATCTGGGTGGAGACATCGAGCAGGAAGACTGAGATATGGGAATTTGAGCTATAGATTAAGGGGTTCCCTACAAAAGTAGGGATAGTTAAGGCCATGGCAGGAAGTGGCCCCCTGAGGTGGGGGTACATATAAATAGGGAGCCAAAGGAAGAGCCTTAGGGTTCTTGGAGAGATGCAAAAAAGAAAGACAGAATAATCAAGAGAGGAGCAGTTGTGATAAATGGAGTATGGTGAACTGTATCAGAAACTGCCCCTTTCCAGTCATTTTTCCCAAGATGAACTTTGAGATGGGTAAAGATCTTGCAGTTTGTTCTGATTCTTTTTTTCCTTCCCTTCCTTCCTTCCTTCCTTCCTTCCTTCCTTCCTTCCTTCCTTCCTCCCTCCCTCCCTCTCTCCTTCCTTCCTTCCTTCCTTCCTTCC
>NW_012104965.1:94040-339493 GCF_000951045.1 Mandrillus leucophaeus | reverse complement strand
TTCCTTCCTCCCTCCCTCTTTCCTTCCTTCCTTCCTTCCTTCCTTCCTTCCTTCCTTCCTTCCTTCCTTCCTTCCTTCCTTCTTTCCTTCTCTCTCTCTCTCTCTTTATTTTCTCCTTTCTATTTTTTTTAGGCTAGTCAAGTGAAGTGTTCTGATCTCTGATGTGAAGTTCACATTGTTCATAAGACATCAGGGTGAATTTGGGACAAGATAATGGATTTAGATTTAAGTGCATCTTCTATGACTCCTGGATTTCCAGAGTCTGGTATCTGATAAAAGCTAAATAATATAAGTAAATCTCATGCATAGGTGGTACCTTGAGCTGATGGATTGTTGAATGAGTTGGAGGAGTTATTAAAACTGCACAATCCAAAGACTAAAGGGAGATAAAGAAACATTAATAGGGCATAATGTCATCATGACTTTATCATTATGGAACTTCTGAAGTTTAGGAGAACAGAACATTCAGAAGCAAAAAATAGATTTTGCAGATTCCCAGCATTGGTTCCCTTAAAGAATTCGAGCTGGCAAAGCTAATGCTGTATGTTAGAAAACTGCTGTTAAAGGATCTATCAATTTATAGAAAGTAACAGAAAAGAAACAAAAAACTTCTCTTTGAGTGCAACCAGATTATTTATGGAACTATTATAAATTTTTAAAAATCATAATTTGATAAATCACTAGTTAAGAATCAAATAGCATAGAAAGAACAAAACATTTGATTGATTATGGAAACTAATACACTTCTTACTTTCCCAAACCCCTGGAGAAGGCAATGCCTCTCAGGAGCAAGTCCGGATATTCAGAACCATTGCAAGGGCAACATCTAGTGACAAAGTCAGCACATTGCAAATTTAGAGCATAACTGGAAATGAGCACTCCAGTCTTAGTACTGAGTCATAGAATGGAGTGTATGTAGGTCTGCTCTACACGATAAAATAATTTTCTAGAAAGCAGAAAAACTGCCTTTCACTGCCACACTCTGAATTTTATTAATTCATTCCACCTTTCTCTGTTTTATCACTACACACAGAATTTAACTTGTAATTTGCTTGATTTTAGTCTGTCATATAGAGAGATATATACTATAGTGGTTAACAGCACAGATTTTGGAGCCAAAGAGCATGGGTTTGTCTCTCAGCTGCATTATTACTAGCTAATCCTCTTCATGTCTCAACATTTTTACCTGTAAAAGAGGGTCGTATGAGAATTAAATGAATTATTACATATGTACAACTCTTAATAACAGTGCTTAGCACATAAAAGCAGCTTAGTTACTGATTTATAGTTATTAGCAATACCAGTAAGTAGGTATCTTTGTTTTTATATGGATGGTCCTCAACTTAACGATTATTTCACTTACTCCTTTTTTTTTTTTTTTTTTTTTTTTTTTGAGACAGAGTCTCACTCTATTACCTAGCCTGGAGGGCAGTGGCATGATCTTAGCTCATTGCAACCTCCGCCCCTCTGGCTCAAGTGATCCTCCTATCTCAGCCTCCTGAGGAGCTGGGACCACAAGCACTCACCACCAATCCCAGCTAATTTTTTTGTATTTTTTGTAGAGATAGGGTTTCACCATGTTGTCCAGGCTGGTCTCAAACTCCTGAGATCAAGCGATCCGCCCGCCTTAGCCTCCCAAAGTGCTGGGATTACAGGTCACCACGCCCTGCCCAACTTACAATTTTTGACTTCACAATGGCACAAAAGCCATATGCATTCAGTAGAAACTGTACTTAGAGTACCCATACAACCATTCTGTTTTTCACTTTCAGTACAGTATTCAATCAATTACATGAGATATCCAACACTTTATTATAAAGTAGGCTTTGCTTTAGATGATTTGCTCAACTGTATGCTAAAGTAAGTGTTCTGAGCACACTTAAGGTAGGTTAGGTCAAGCTGTAATGTTTGGTAGGTTAGGTATGTTAAATGCATTTTCAACTTACAATATATTCAAGTTAGGATGGAATTTTTGGGACATTGTAAGTTGAAGGGCATCCGTAATTAAAGGGTTGCATGTCTGTATTTCCAGGCAATGAGAGCTCCTTTAAGATATTCATGTCTGTCCATTGCAATCAAGAGGACTCATACTTATGTGATATTTACAGTTTGCAAAGCACTTTCATGTACATTATTTCATGTAGTAAGAGAATGCTCCTGATCCCAGGAAATGGTGCAACCACCTATCTTCTTGACCAAGCCTGAAACCTCCATCTCCCTTATCCTTCAGTCAAACACTAACTCCTGCTGATCCTGACTTGCAAATATGTTTTAACTGCTCACTAGGTCATCTGTAATATAAATCCCTGTCCTCTTTTACATGAATATCACGGCAGCCTCCCATTTGGCTCTGTAGGTTTGAGTACTAGTCTTTAAGCTTCCCTACTCTGTAAACCATTTTCTATGTTGCAATCAGAGCTATTTTTAAAAATGTTGCATTATATATTTATCTGCTTAAAGCCCTTAGTAACTCTCCACTTGCAGCGTAAAGGCCAATCCCTTAACATAGGCCCTTCATGATGAGGTTCCTGCTCGCTTTTCCAGTCTCGCTTTTCACCACTTCCTTATCCTCTCATATCCTCTGGATCAACCACACTGAGCTGTGGTTCTCCAAAATGCTCCCACACTAACTGGAGAATTAGTTAGCAACTGGCCTCTCCTGCACGTCCTTCTGCCTGCCTGACTCCTCTAGCTGAGCTGTAACCTCCTCAAAGTAGGCTGCTTTCCTGCCTGGCCAGACCTTTCAAACCAGTGCATAACGCTCTATGCCTGCCCTTATCGGAAGCTACTAAAACTGCCTATTGACTTACTAATGTTTTAGTACCCTTGAAGACACAGAAACTGTTCCCGTTTATTGGGGAGGTCACTTAACAGACTCTAAATGAGGCTGAAAAATAAAAAATAATGCTATTAATTTCTGTTCTGCCTACCTTTCCAGCTGTTAGGAGGATCATTTTCATTCTCTCTTTCAATAAATATGTAAATTTAGGAAATTTGTGAACAAATAAGACAGTTTTTCAGCCTCATTTAGAGTCTGTTTACATACTGGATATCCATATAGTTTACCACCTAGACTCCTTGGGTTTGTCTTGTTCCCGTTTATTGGGGAAGTCACTTAACTTCTCTGTGCCCTAATGTCGTCATCATTAAAACAAGAAAGTTATAGTACCTACCACATTGGGGATATGGGGATTAAATGAATTAACATACGTAAAGTATTTTAACAGATAGCATACAGAAAATACTCAATAAATGTGTGCTTTTATTTACAGATAATTTAGAGACAATAAAAGAGATTCAACGTCTTAAAAGCCACAGTGCTAGCAAGTGTGATGGCTGTAAGTCTAACTCAAGTCTTAGAAACCACACTGCACTTTTTGCTAGTCCATCAATAAACAGGTTTTAAATTTAAGTGGGTTGTTATTTCTGCTTTTCTTCTTGGTTCTTAGGTCTCATTTCCCTTGAAAATGAGTAGGCTCTCTCTAGAGACTACTTAGTCCACACGCAAATGGTGGCTTTCAAAAGCTTCTTGCCCATGTAAGGCTTTGCAAAATGGGATGACCAAATGAAAAAAACATGGAGTGTCCTTTCCTGTGGCTTTGCAGGTAGATAATCAAAACTCCATTCTCTCCATGGTGGTTCCTGCCACAGTTTTCAGCAATAAAACTGGCCTTACTAGTTTCCAGTATTTTATGTTCCCATGAGGCAATCTGTACCTCAGTATACGAAGGCATTACGTTTGGGATGACTACAACACAGGAACTGAACAGAAACCAACAAACTATTGCCACATCTAGGAAAGTATCTGAAATTGCCTTTTGGGACCCAATGGTGATCTTGCTTTATTGCCTTATTCTGATCTCTCCTTTGTTGCTCAAAGTTAAAGCCACTTTTAATTTTTCTTGTTCACATTTTTACTCTTAATGTCTTTTCATTCACTCTCCCCTGACTGTAATTTCCTGTTACTTTTCTGAAAAAATTCAGATGAGAAAATTTCAAAAGCGAGTGTTTCCTTTATTACTAGGATTTAATGCAGTAGAATTATGCAAAGTTTTTCCACTTTTCATAAAAAATTCACGACAGCTCTGTGCTGGCTATGAGGGGCTTGTGAGCAGGGAACATCTGGCAGCCCCTACCAAATGGCCTTCACATCTAGACTCTTAGTCCATGATCACCCTTCTTCTTCCTGGATCTATGGACAGAAAGCAAAAGAAGGAGTGAGAAGCTTGGGGGCTGCTGTTCCTGTTTCAATTCATCGTAAAGAATTAATAATCATGTGAAATAGTTTTAAGAGCAATACTTTAGTTCAGATTCAGATGTTTGTGTGAAACTGGATTTTCTAACATAAAACTAGATTACTAGAAGCTTGATATTATTCAAACTCTACTTTTCAGTGTGTAGTGAAATATAATTCAAAACCTGACAAATATATAGAAGATTTTTTCTGTGATACTGAAATATTTGAAAAACAAAATCTTGTGCTATTTTCATTCACATAAAGATTTGAATACATCCTGTTATCAGTATTTTTGATAGGGTGGTATTACGTTGCCAACCTTGTTTTCTTGGGAAAGGCTGTTTTTTATTATGAAATTTTGCTTGTCCTACTTTTTATCTAAGTCCTTATCTTTAAAAAGAGAGAATGATATTCGATAATTTACATATATAATTTTTACTTGCCTAAATTTAAAGTTGGAAAAATTAGGTTCTAAAGTTACACCAGGGGAAATTTTACTGGCCACTAAAACTGAAAGGACAGTAAACTACCAGTAACAGGGATGCTGGACGCAGAATCATTTAGAACTACACCTCTGTTTCAACTGCCATAGACTGAGTTGGATTGTGATCTTTAAGGTCTCTTCAAGTTTAACATTTCTACAACCTTTTGATTCCAAATAATAAAACACAAGAGTTAATCCGGAATTGCGGTAGAGTTTTCTGGGGAGACTCTGAACGACCTTGAGACTCTTCCTGCCACTTGGCTTGTGTCTGGAGAACTCTTAACCAGGGAATTAGTTTCGGGGGGATGACAAGATTTCAAAGCTAATCTTTCACCTGTAAAATACTATGTGAATTAAGTTCTAATTACTTTGAGCTCACCACATAACCTATACTCTCCCACGATGAAGCCTAGAAAGGTGTTTATCTTGGTGAAGGAAAGAATTCCCAATACCTTTGCATTCAAAGACCCTCATTCAAACTTTTGTCAGAAATGCCTTGGGTTCTACAAGATCTACAGCAAAGTGGCTGGCTACCAACCTCTCCTCCAGCCTCAGACACCTCTACTCTGCAGTCATTTGTTTTCTACCTAGTGGCAGAGATGCGACTTTGCAATTTGGAGAACATGGATGGAAAGATTCCAAAAGTTTTTAATATGGTCAGTTTTAGTCACATCATGGGACACAGCATGATACACAGTCATGAGATAGGGGCAAGTTTCTCAATCTCTCAGAGTCCCAGTTTCATGATCTATGGAGTGGGGATAATAATGGCACCTACCTGACAGATTAACAGAGATAACATAAGAACACGAGCTCGGCTCCATAGGAAGTGCTCATTAAATATTATTTCCTTCCACTCTGTTATGTGTGTATGTGTGTGTTTCTCTGATCTTTCTTATTTAGCTGTCACCTCCCTGAGAGCATGTGCACTTTCTGAGAATGAGATATGCCTTTAACCCATCTGTGATTTTTATACTGTTTTGTTTGTCTTCTATCACCAGAGATTGGCACAATGTGTGGCACAAAGGAGAGAATCAGTAAATATTTGCCAAATGACTGAAAAATGAATTTGGGCCCACATGATGATTGAGATATTTTAGGGCAGGGGTGCTTCTATTAAAAATGTGCTGGCGGAAATGCCTCGAGGAATATTTTTTTGCTGGTAGCTTCAAAATACCCCCTTTCACCAGACGGTGAAACTTTTTGACTTCCTTTCCAATAGCAGAAGAGAATACAGTGGAATTTTCCAAACTGGAGACTTTAGGGAGCTACTGATACTTTTATGACATATAATATAAAAACAATTGTATCTGTGCCCAGAAACCTTTTAAGGCATGAATTCCAGAATCCAGTTTTATTTGGTTTTGGAAATTTAATAAGTGGGTGACACAACCTAGACCTTGTTCTTTAAATAAAAATTAGAGATTTACAATTAATAGCGGCAAAACAAAAATATCAGCTGTGCTTTATAGGGCGGTGGAGTGTGTTGTGTCTCACCAAGGAGCCAGGCAACAAGTGGACATTGTGTTAAGGTTTCAGAGAAGGGACACAGGCATGTGGCTGAATGACAGCTTATTAAAGTCACCAAGCAAAGGCCACTGAGACAGCATGCATGTAACCAATCACCATTTTTCCTCTTTGCTGGAGCCTCATGGAAACGGCACATGCAGCTGAAATTTCAAGTGTGATGCATAAAAAGTGTTAAGGTTCTCATGCTGTAAATGACTCAGCAGTTCAGGAAATGAAGCAAAATAATTTTTTTAAGGTATCAGTAACAGATGTAAAGTAAACACTGTGTCTAGATTTTCCAACACCCTTGGAGACCCCAGCTACATATTCCGCATGCTATAGAGCATTAATGTCCTTAAAATGGTCATCATGTCACCCCTGCTCATATTCATTTTCTTCCTTCATCCTTCCCATGGATTAAAGGGGAACTGTTGTTGCTGCCACTGTGACCTGGGTAGAGATGAGGTAAGTGTGAGACTGGAAGCCAGACAGAGCTTGTACTTACTGCTCGCTTGGAAGCGAAGAGTTTCTCGACATCGCCTTTGGTGACAAGTCATAGTCGCTGTCTGATCTGTAGAGAAATGACTCTCTGCGCTGGCTGTGCCCAGGAAAGGTGGTGTGAAGTACCAGCCCAGAGGAAGAGCTGGCCTGGGGATCCAGTGGACTCCGACCTGGGGAAGGGCCATTTTCCACATCAAAGCTTAAAGAGAAAGCAGGAAACTCTGGTCACATGGTAACCATGGAGGAGGACGCATGGTATACACTGAGAACCAATGTGTGGCAGGTACTATATGCTAAGCATTTTACATAAAACTGTATGTACTTTGGAAAGTTTTAATCCTCAGGACAGCTTAGAGTTGCAGTCATTATTATTTTCATGTTATGTATAGGAAACTGAGTCCCACTGAAGTTCAGTTATTTACCCATGCCCACCATTAGCAAATAATGGAGCCAGAATTTGAACCCAGGAGCAAACTCCATGGTCTTTCAGTGACATGAGCAACTTTGACAAATTCAGCATTGGTGCCAGGCATACAACAACTTGGTGATAATAAGCAACTCTAGCGGGACATTCAGCACAGCTCTAGGTGTCAGACACTGAACTATCACATGCGTAAGTCTCCCTATCTGGAAGACTTCTTCCCATCATGAACAAATATCACAGTCTCATTAAATATACAATACACATATTTCTAAATGTTTCAGGAACAAAGTGTTATCCTGACAACCTCCACTGGGTGACTAGATGGGAGGCCCAACCTGGGATGTAATATTCATCTGCAAATTTAACCACAGAAAATGACTTAATTAATCTGCTAACACCAAATTACTCTCCAAGGCTGCAGAGCTTCGTCTCTGGGAGAGGATGCATTCACTGGCTCCCACAGAGGAGTGTCATGAGGTTTCCTATCAGTCTTCATCACTCTAGAAAGGTGCCCTCAAGCCCACAATTATTTGAACGTGCTCTGATCAACGAACACAGAGATGGGAGCAGTAGAGATTTTGTCTCTTGTTTTCTGTATCTCCACGCCTGGTATTTCCCTGGGCACTGTGCCCTTTTCACATTCTCCTTTATCATCACATATGCATTTTTTCCTGCACACACAACCTCTCTTAGCCTCAAATTGACAATAACCCTCTTCCCTAGTATTTCTCCAGAACTCTCACTGCTCCCCAGCTAAAGCTTTGCAGAGAGATGTTGAACAAAAGATATGGGGCTGAGGATGCTCCCTTTTTCAAATTCAAATTAGTGATTTTCCTGTATACTAATTCAGCTGCCATGGTTTATGTCTACATTCTTGGTGCTTTCCTTTCACTAGTTCTTACAACCAGCTCTCTTTGGGTGAATTTTGCTTATATTTCTTCACTTTACAAAGCGCCTCCTCCTAACAACCCTGTGAAGTATATAAGATGATCCCACTCTACATTTGAGGTAAATGAGGCTTAGCAAGATGTAAATACCTTGCTCAGAGTCATAGGCTAGTAACTTGTAGAGCAGAATTGGAAGACTCATGTCTTGCAACTAATTTCTTTACAACCTCAGACTTTCCTAATGACAGAACTCCAGGATGGCCCAATGGATAACTGAGTGAAATTCCTCTTTAGTCTCTGAATTCAACCAAAGGTAATTTGGTACATAAAGAGTCAGTTAGACTATAAGCAACCTTGGCTGCTCTCTTGAATGAAAACGGGGAGGCAGCAAATTGAAGCTGTAGGTTTCCTTGAAACATGAGGAGAAGAAATGGCAGAAGGCAGGGTTATAATGCTTCCCTGGAGATCACTCAGAGAAGCTGCTTTTAGACAACCCACAAACTCCAGGTGTCTGATAAGAAGCAGAAAGTGATAATGTCTGGGTAAAAGGCCAAGGAAAAGCTACAACGATCCAATGTGTTTGGTCTTTCAAGGTACTGTAGATGAATTTTCTCAGTAGGCTAATGGTCTGGGATGGGGCTGCCTTTCAAAGACTGCAGGTAGACAGGCAGGTGGGCAATCACTCATACTACCAGCCTGCTTGCCAGCCTGCCGGGAGGCAGAGCTATGCTGTTAACCACTTACATTGCAACAAGCGAAAATATAATAAAGTGACTTGCAAACTTCCCTCGGGTGAGATCTGTCATAGTTGTTGAGCAAAATAAAAAGCCCCTTTGTGGATAAGTGCTTTTTTTGTGTGCCACCCAAATCCCATAGAACCAGTAGGTCACGGGCTCTGAACCCTTTTTAAAGGCAAAGTAGGTAGGTTCTTAAAAACTGAAGGAGGAATTACACAAAGCTTAACGGTGGGCATGAGTTTAGAAATTTCATGTATTTATGTTGTTATTCATTGGCATGCATCTGTGCAACCTTTCTGGATATTAAAACCCTAACATACTTTTTAAACTGTTAGCATCCATCCACTGCCCCAGGTCCTCCAGGATCAGCTGGACTTCCTAGTGATCCAGTAACTAAAGGATTGGTGTCTGGAAGCACTGTGCCTGTGTCCATTAATTCGTCAGTGCTCATGCAGTGCCAGTCATTAAATATTATGAATGCCACTGCTGTGTGTATCTGTGCTAAAATCTTAGAGGAGGTGCCAAGTGGGTATGCCCACCAAGCTCTCAGAACTCTTTCCATTGAGGGTTTCCACCAAGGCTCATCCTGCCTTCTATTTTGCTAAAGGCATTCCTAGTGGGCAGAGGGTAAGTCCACAAAGCATTACCCTTAAAATGAGCATCACAGGCATTCTGTCCCTAGTATTAGAATCCAAGAAGTTTACTTCTGCCAGGAAAACTGGGGTTAGAACCTGACTCCAATGCTGTCTCCAAGATGACCCTCTTTGCTTTTGTTTTCTTTCCTTCTTACCCTACTTAAACTCATAGGAGAGCTTGCTGGAATTTAAACGAAGCCAGGGAAGAAGTCTCTGATGCAAAGAAGCAGTCTTAGGGAGACAAATGGCCTTTCATATTCCCTGGGGCACTGCTTCAAAGCAACCAACACAGATGTACAACTTTGGAACAAACATGAATCACCAACCAGACACCAGCCCCAGTCACAGCAAAATTAGCGGGCAGACATCACAATACGTCCCACAGATCCAGGGAATGAGGAGGGGTGTGGGCAAAGGGAAGGCTGAGGACAGGCTTTATAAGCAAAATGAATATACCACACCAACTGAAATACAATTAGGAAGAAAATGGAATCTACAGTAGCAGAAACAAACACATAAATAGGGCCATTATTTGTTTAGTGTAATTTTTGCCTCTGCCTTCATCAGGACACACATTTCATCTTTAGGCTATTTATATTTTTAAAAATCATTATAAAAGAAATATAAGAATATTATATAAAACTTAGACAATAGAGAAAAGAACAGCATCATTACTAGCAGTTTATTTTTTTCTCTTCTGAATATTTTTTTTTTTCCTGTAGGTCTGGATCTTGATTTTTTTCACAAGTATTTGTTATGTGCTACAGTTTTCAGAATTAGCATTTTCCATGAGCTGCTTCATTCAGTTGCTGTATCACAGTTTTCTCAAGCATTTTCTCTACTCTTGCTCCTCATATTTGCAATTCTGAATAACGTTGCAGTTGATACCTTTGAGCTTGTAGCTATTTCAACATTTAAATTAGGTCACACAGAAGTTTCAGATAGATTAAGAGAGGAAGTTACTCACAAGTTTCTGAATATTTGATTGTGACTTATAACTGCCTGGAAGGGGTTGCCCTTATCCAACCTATGGACACGGCATTGAAAGTGGTCTTTTCCCTGGGTCCAAAGAGCCTGCCAAGCCCTGCTCTCTGATCTTCAGGATTCTTTATGCTGCCTGCTCACTTGGATCTGCCTACTTCTCCTTGCCTCTGCCAATATCCCTGGACTGAATCAATTGCTTATCTGAGACCTAATGTTTTAACAGCCTTCTCTTGCTTTGTATCTAGTGTTCTCAGCTCCTCCAGGCAGTGATGGTGGGTGATAGGCTGTGTGAGAAGCGGTGCTTCTTTGAGCTAGTATCTTCAAAATTCAGTTCATGCCATCTCCCTGAGTACGCTCTCTCTGACACTGCAGTCCAGTTTGATTTTAACATATGCTCCTCCTGTCTGCTCTCCCAGATTTCTTTACCATAGTACTTTATCACAGTACTTGCAATTCTATTTTAATTCTCTATTTATTTACTGCTCCCCAATACATGGTTATCTCCAAGCCAGGAGGGACTCAGTATTACTGAGTATTACTCATTCTTGTATCCCAGGCATCTGGGTCAGAGCCTTGTAAACAGTAGGTCTTCAAAAAATGTGGACAGAACCAACTAAAATATACTGCAACTTACTGTGAAATGTTTCTCCAATCCCTCCCCTCTTTTTGCTTCCCTATACCCACCTGAGACCCCACTGCCATGTGTTTCTACTGTTTCCTTTAAATGAATCTACAGAGATGTGACATTAATTTATTTGTTCGACCTTGTGAGACAGTGATCTAAATACAATAAGATGGTTTTTTTTTGTTTGTTTGTTTGTTTTTAAGTACTGCTGTATTCTCCCTGAGCAAAACAAATCTGCATAGTAATATCACTGGCTTAGCTGTCTGAGATGGTCGCATCTTTACATAAACTCCCAGGAGGGGAAAAGCCTTCTTATACCAGCTTTTGTCTGCCATCTTCTCATCTCTTCGTTTTTCAATATAAGCAGGAATGTTCTTTGCCCCACAGTTATTCTGGTGGTTTCCATTCCTGGGGAATCCTTGCAAAGCCAGCCCGGAGCTGGTGACATGTGTGCCAGCAGATGGCAGCAGACTGCCACACTGTCCTTAGGCTGCAGGCCCCAGCCTCCAAGCCCAGCAGGTGGGGCTGCTGGCAGTGTTGGAGGGAGAAATATGACTGAAGCCTTATTATTCATAAGCCTGGGAGGAAAAATCAGGGATAAGGAAAAGAGCCACAAGGTGTACCATGAAACCTTTGATTAACCTAAGAGAAGCTCTACTTCCAAGAATTCAAGTTAAACCAGTTGGTCGCAGAAATGCCTGCAATTGTCCCCAGGGTGGTTGTTTCCTGATCCCCAATTACTTGCACAAACTCCAATTTCTGTAACAAAGACTCGTGAAGCAACATCCTAGGAATAATTAATTTCTGAACCAAAGGAGATTTTTCTTTTGCAACTTAGTCATTCTCTAGGTGAGCCTCTTTGGCTTATTCTAACAAATAACCCGCTAGAAAGACTGCAAACTCCACAAAAGAGATTCAAATCCACAGGTCCGCAGAATGGTTCACTGCCTTTTTGGAGAGAGCTCTTGCTGTCTCAATTTTGCATTTCTTTCTTAGAAGTTACTCACTGAGTCTCTCCTGTATCATTGAATTACCACAACTCTGGCAGGCTAATTCTTTTTGCCCCATTTCAAAGAAGAGAAAATGGAGGCTCCACAATGTGAAACTTCATTCGAAAAATTCTAAAGTGTGACCTCTTTTCATTACACCTTACAATCTGTGCCCTGACACCTCAGATGTCTCCTCAGACTCCTTGATTCCAGAACCGGCCATGCTAGACTGTACTCCTCTGTTTACTTCTCTCTCTCATTCCACCAGACAGTGACCTCCTTGAAGCAGGAATGAAGCCTTCATTCAGTTTTGTATTCCCAGGGCCTAGAGCTGAGTATCACACCAAAAGGCATACAACAAATATTTGTTAAATGAATGCGAAAATCTCATAGTTTTTTCTCACATCTGACAAAAAGCCAGCTCCATTTGGATTAAAACCTCTGGCAGGTGATGGCCTCAGTGGAGCTCTTAAAGGGAGTCACTAGGTTCTTCTTTCCCCACTCTCCCTGCAGTATCCCAGGAACTCCATCCTAGCAGTTTTTGCTTATGGAAAATGTTGTTTCTATAATAAAGTGCATGTTTCTGTATAGAGTGTGTATGTTGTGGGGGGAGGCATAGTCATGAAAAAATGCTGGGTTTCTTTAAATTTCTGTTGGAAAATATTCTCCTCAGTTGTACTCAAAAACTAACTGTAATCCCAGCTACTCAGGAGGCTGAGGCAGGAGAATCACTTGAATCCAGAAGGCGGAGATTTCAGTGAGACAAGATATGCCACTGCACTTCCAACTGAGCGACACAGTGAGATTCCGTCTCACGAAAAGAAAAGAAAGAAAAAGAAAAAGACACTAATGTCTTCAAACGCTTGTTTATCATTTTAATAAAAACAAATAACTATTTATCCATTTACTTAAGTGATTATATTGGCCGTCACTTCAAATGTACTATCTGATCCCTGTAGACAGAGGAGTTTAACAGGCACATGTGTTTTTACCCACAATGACAATGACCCATCTTTCTATAATTAGTCACTGCAGGCTGCAGCCAGTCCTAATTTCTAACGAAGGACTAAGCTGTGAAAAACACAGCCAGCCTGATATAGAGCCCATGTCCTAGCAGAAGGCAGGCAGAACTCCTCTGGCCACAGCTACAGCAGAATATTACAGTTATGCCATAAGAATTCAGTTCCAAAGTCTATGAATTCCCTTCCACAGACTACGAAGAAGGACTCTGATGTTCAGCTCATCTGAAGTCTAGAAGCAGCTTCCATTGCTTTTTCTTCTTCCAGGGCCTTTGAAAATTGCATTCATGGCAGTAATCCAAAACTGCTTTCCCCACAGAAAGGCTTAACCAGAGGTAGCGCAGGAATGCTGAAGAGCTCTGAGACTCTAGGGATCTGGCTTCTACTTCCAGCTCTGTGGGGGAATTAACTGAAATGAAACAGGGGATCCCTGTATCCTGCCCCCTACACCTCATCTTTTCCCACTGAAATGAAGTTGTGAGGTACCCCCCTAAGATTAGACAACTCGCAGACATTTTGGAGATAGAAAAAAGGTTGGTTCTCAAGTGTGGTTTTATGTTAATAGTGATGAGCATTCATTTACTCAACAAATATTTAGCAAGCACCCAGTATGAAACAAGGCACTGTTCTCCACCTGAGAATACAGCAGTGTATGAAACAAGGTCCCTGAGGGAAAGACAGACAACAAATAGGAAAGCAAGATAGTTTCCGATAGTGAGAAATACTATGAAGAAAAGCAGACATACAGTAGTGTGATAGAGACCAAGGGAATACTGTTTCTTTAGTTTGGGTAGGCAGCAGGTCCACTCTATCCAGTCATGTAGGCTGTCTATTGCACTTCACCAGGAAATACCGTCCATCTTTCTCAGGCAGTGTTGAGATCAGACACAGGTAGTGGTAAAACTTGTCCTTAAGTTCCTTCTTATTCTCATTTCTATACTTTAACTAAAGAATTGAGTCAGATGATACTTAGGTTTGAATCTTTTTCTTATTTTTAACCCCAGTGCTAAGGGCCATGCCTATCATGTCTGATGAATAAACAAATGAATGAATGAATGGTTTAGGGCCAAGGAATTTTTACAAACTCCCCTTGATACCCACCACAGACAGCACAGACGAACTTCAACAAGACTGACTGTGGGTGATATGGCGATACTCAGTCATCTCTTGCCCTGTACCCTAATCAACTCCTGAAAGTTAGCTCCATAAAGAAGAACTGGGAATGTGCTACCAAATACCACCTGGAGGGAGGAGCTAGAATGCCTTCCAGAGAGCTCCAAGCCCAAAGGAGAGGCCCAGTGCCCACACACAGCAGCAATCATTCACATCTTTTGGTATTGATGTGATGAGAGGTGGAAATGCCGCAAGTACCCCTCAGTTCCTTTGTTAGAAAGCTTTAATTTTGACGATAAATATATTTTGCAAATTATTTTACTTATTGATTGAGATCCTTTTCTGGGTTGTAAACATTTCACTATAAAGAAATGGGTGAACAATGAAAAAAGAATATCAACACTTAGTTTTTCTACTGAAATTGTTAAGATAAGTATCATTTTTTAAAAGTTTTGTTTCAAATGCTTAGGAGTATATTTTAGTGTGATTCTTTGGTAATTTCACATTGTGTTGTTCTTATGTCATACTACTTAATGCGCAAGCAGAACATGACCATATGTAAATATTCCCTCTTCATAAATATAGAAGCATTATTTCTAGCAAGTTTACAAAATGCTCTGTCCATCTATTTCCAGGTAAAAAATGTTTTTCAGAAATAATAGGAATTATAAATTATGTCTTTCTTTAGTGTTCTAATTATGGCTGAAATTTCACAAACTCACTTTCAAACTCTTATCTACTAAAACCCCTAAAGGATGTTACAACTTTTAATAATAATTACCACTTTTTATAAAACAGTAATTCCAAGGAAAGGAAAAGTTCTCTAAAAGAGATTAATTTTATGTGGGAATTTTTTTTGTATGTAGACATTATAAAGGGCCAGGGAGGGGGGATTGTTTTGCATTGATTCTGCCCCAGTGTGCACTTTGAGTATGCAAAATATTCTACTCGCTCAATATTTTCCAGGCTACATTCTCCATTTTTTAAAAGTTATCATAAGAGATTGTTAAATGCTCTATTAATAAAATATAAACACTTTAATTCATAAGTTAAGTATTTCTGCCAACAAGACAATCTAGTAATTAAATAAGATTTTTATTAAGAAATATGATGTCAGTTTCCAGTAGCTCAAGATCAATTAGGGAGATGAGATTGATCTGGGAAAACTACTTCTTACTAAAGTAGTGATGGCTTCAAGAAATTGCTGCTTTCTTTTGTAAGTTCTCACTTACCATTTGAAAATCAGTTCTAGATATCTGTTTGAAATCTGTATCTAAAATATTGCAGATAAATGGTCATTTAGCTTCTGTTTGTATATTCCAGTGATGGGGCCATAGGAACCACATGACATAATGAATTAAAATTTTGGATTGATTTAATTCTTCAAGACTTGGCTAGAAAACTTTAGTTTAATCTTTACCCACCCTTCCCCCTACCTCTAGTTTTCATTCCCTGCTCCCAACCACCTACTCACTCATTCTCCCTCATCAAAGTAAATGGAGCCACCATCTACTCAGTTGTACAAACCAGAATCATCCATGATTTTACTTCCTTTCCCAACCTCCTTTCTCCTTTTCAGTTGACCAACAGGTCCTATCCACTCTATATTGAAACTATACAGTTTTCTGTAACTCTGTTTCCACCATGGTTTCAGGGCATTAAAATCTCTCATCTGAACTGGAATGGCCACCCCATGGATCTCTCCACTTCCACTGCCCCCGACCCTGTCCTTCAAACCTTCTCACATAACAAGAGCAGTCTTTTAATACAATAATACAATCATGTCACTTCCTGTAGGACAAAATCCAAACTTCTTGCCATGGATCACAAATTTTCACATAATCTAGCCCTTGCCACAACCCCCCGTCCTCATCCAATACCACACTGTCCCTTGCTCAGTGTGATTCAGCCTCAGAGACTTCCTTTCTGTTCCAGAACATGCCAAATCCTTTCTCAGTTCAGCAATTTTGCACGTGTGTGTTTTCCTTCCTAGTATATCTGCTTTGCTTTGAACAGTCCCTGGCTGGTAGAAAGTGCTACATAAATATTTGTCGAGTGAATGAATGAATAAATATTGGTCTTTCTGTTTGTTTTCTCCTCTACTCTACTCTCTGGATGGCTGCCTTCTTCTCATTCTTTAAGCTTTAGTTTAAGTCATCTACTAAAAAATGTCTTCCTTAACCCATTATTTAAGTAAGTTCCCTTCATAGCACCTATTAAAGCTTTTTGCTATATTTATTTGTCTTTTTTTCCCTTTTATTGCCTTCCTCTCTCATACAACTCTAAGCCCCATGAGGGCCATCTGTTGCACTTAACGGTATATTAACTAGTGCCTGCCACTTTCCTGGGACATACTGCGGGTTATGAACAAATGTCTGTTCAATAGATTAATGAATGAATAATTGACTGTGTGAGCGCATTAAACAGCAACAATAACCTCCGTGGTTCACAGCAGACCCAACTTTTGTTTTCACAAAGTATTTCTTTACTCAGAGAAGGGCTATTTATTTATTGCCATTGGGTCAGCTCCCACATCAAGTCTAAGGAAACTCAGATTTAAAATATAAGTTAATGTAAAAACTTGTGCTAGGTTTGAAGCATTTTTGTCGTTATTACTCTGTGTTTATTTCAGAAAATGAGACTGGTTTTCAGATCAAATTTCACAAGTCTTTGACCTTTCAAGGAGAGCTCCAGAGAGGTGTTGAGGTGCACGTCAAGGGTGCATTTTCAGTTCCAGGTTTGTGAAATAGCATTACTTAATATTTCAAGAACTTCATATTTTTAAAAACAATTTATATTCTCTTGAGAATGAATAGGCCATATATTTTCTTTTTGGTGGAGGTAGAAAGGTGGAAGGAATGGCAGTATGGTTTGCTGTAAATTCAAATAATAATCATAAAATCGGAAATCAATGCTTCAGCCTCCGGTCTACATACACTTAATAGTGTTTATGTCAGTTAACATCTGGCCTCCAAATAAAATTATCAGTCTTGAACACTGCACCTGCAGACAACCTGGCATTTGGATTTTAAATATGTTCTTTTGGGAAGGGAGGAGGGGTGAGAGAAGGGGAAGCAGAGAAAGTAGAAGTGGAAAAATGATATTTCAGTATCTTTTCACTTGTACTTAGGCAGTAAAGCATAGAAAAGCTATATTTTTTTTCTCACAGGTATTGAGTAGGCACAATGTGCCAGGCCATGTGCTGTACATTTGATATACATTACCTCATTTCATTGTTCTAATCACCTTGTGAGGAAGGAAGGAACTTGATTTTATAGATGTGAAAATTCAAATTTAAAGGGCTTAAATAACTTGCTGATAACCACTTAGCTATTAAATGGTACATCGTGGATTTAAAAACAGTTTGGTTGGATCCATTAATGAATCAATCAACTCACACGTGTAAACATCTGTTCTGTCTTTCTTCTTGCTACTATGGATACATTTCTGTGATTTTATCAGAAGCCAACTCCTCTGTCCTGAACCCTGCCCTCCCTCATCTACTCATGGTCTACCCTTCTGCATACACTTACTCTCTCCCGCATCATCATTTTCCATTTTGCACGAGCAAACAAGCTGTAAAGTTTTGTATCAAAAACAAACAAACCCTCAAACAGAAAGTAACTAGTAAAAAGACTTTCATCAAACATATGAAAGTTGAAAGAATTCATCATCTACAGCAAGCCCGAAGTACAAGAAATGTTAAAGGAAATCCTTCAAGCAGAAAGAAAATGATACCAGATGGAAATCTGGTTCTATACAAAAGAATAAACATTTTTTTCTTACTATTAAAATCTCTTTAAAAGATAAGTGATTGAAAAGCACACATAATAACAATGTACTGTGAAGTTCATAACATATGTAGAAGTAAACTATATGACAAGAGCACAAAGGCAAAGAAGGAGGAAATAGAAGTGTATTCTGAAGATTCTTATATAAAGTGGTAGAATATTGCTTAAAGGTACACTTTGATAAACTAAACATTTATACTCTAAATCCTAAAGTAACTATTAACATTTAAAAATGAAGATATATGTATATATATATATGTTAGCATATATATGTGTATATATATATGCTAACAAAGAAAATGGAAGCATAAAACAACTATCCAAAAGAGAGAAGAAAAAGAGGAAAAAGCATATAATGAACTGCTAAATTTAGCCTGAAAATTCCTCTGTACTTTTAACAATATAAACTAACTGAAAGCTTAACTTAGGCTTATACTTTTGTAACAAATAGCTGAGCTCAGCCAACCACAGCAGCCAAGCTTCAATCATGGATGGCCAAGTAATCATACTAATCAAGCTGTTTCTGTACATTACTATTGTTTTCTATTAATAAATGCCGCTGCCCCACACTGGAGTGCTGCTCTCTGAGCCTGTTCTGATCCGAAGGCTGCCCGATTCTGAAAAAATCCTGTGCTCAGTTAAACTCTGTTAAATTTAACTTGTCTAAACTTTTTTTTTTCAACAGAGCAGATAAGACAATAGAAAACAAACAGCAACATGGTAGATTTAAGCCTGACCATGGCAGTATCACCTTTAAATGTAAATGGTCTAAACATCACATTTCAAAAGGAAGACATTTTCTAAATGGATTAAAAAAGCATGACCTGACTACATGTGGCTTATAATAGACCACTTTAAATATAAAGACACAAATATGTTAAAAGGAAAAGAATTGAAAAAAGATAAACTATGATAACACTAATCAGCAGAAATCTAGAATGTCTATATTAATAAAAGAATAAGTAGATTCCAGAGCTAAGAATATTACCAGGAGTGAAAAGGATGATTTCATAATGATAAGTCAGTTCTTAAAAAGAATATAACAATTCTAAATATTTTTGTACCCAATAATAGAGTTTCAACCTACATGAGGCAAAAGTTGATAAAACTGAAGAAAGAAATAGAAGACTACACAATCAGAGCCTCAATAATTGATGGAATGAATAGACAGAAACCCAGTAAGGATATAGAAGACTTTAACATCACCATCAATTTAGCTAATTGACAATGATAGAACACTACACCTAACAATAGATGAATGGAAATTATTTTTAAGTGTGCATGAAATATCACTAACATAGCTGACATTCTAGTCTATAAAACAAGTCTCAAAACATTTAAAAAATTTGAAGTCATACTAAGTTTGTCTTCTGATTAGAGCGGAATTAAACTAGAAATAAAAACCAGAAAGATCTCTGGTAAAGCCCCAGGTATTTGGAAACGAAATACAATCTAAATAACTCATGAGCCAAAGATACAATGAAAATAGAAATTAAAACAATTTTGAACTGAAGGACAATGAAAACATTATATGTTAAAATTTGTAGGATGCAGCTAAAGCAGTATTTTCAGGGAGATCTACAGCACTAAAATACCTTTATTAAAAAATAGAAGAAAATGACTTTAGTTTCTAGCTTAAGAAAGAGAAAATCACAAAGGAAGCAGAAGGGAAAAAATAAAGATAGAATGGAAATAAAGGAGAGAGGGAGAGAGAGATCAGTGAGGCCAAGACAGGTTTTGAGTAATCAATAAAATTGACAAACCTCTAGTGAGACTTACCAGAAAAAAAAAAAAAAAAAAAAGAAGAGATACAGGTTACCGAAAGAATGAGAAAGGAGATATCAGGATAGACTCTAAAGATACTGTAAAGATAATAAAGAATCATAAAAAAATTTATGTCAGGCTGGTGTGGTGGCTCATGCCTGTAATCCCAGCACTTTGGAAGGCCGAGACGGGCGGATCACCTGAGGTCAGGACCAGCCTGGACAACATACTGAAACCCTATCTCTACTAAAAATACAAAAATTAGCCAGGTATGATGGCATGCACCTATAATCCCAGCTACTTGGGAGGCTGAGGCAGGAGAATCACTTGAACCTGGGAGGCAGAGGTTGCAGTGAGCCAAGATCCTGCCATTGCACTCAGGCCTGGGCGACAGAGCAAGACTCCATCTCAAAAATAAAATAAAATAATAATGATAATAATAATTATTATACCAATACACTTGACAACTTCAAAGAAATGGATGAATTGCTTGTAAAACACAGTCTATCAAAATTCACTCAGGAAGAAAGAAATAACATAAATAGGTCTGTATCTATTACAGAAATTGAATTTTGAAGTTAAAAACATTTCTGTAAAGAAAACTGCATGCCCAGATAACTTCACTGGTTACTTCTGCCCAAAATATTTTAAAAATTATGCTGACTTTACACATCATTTTAGAAAATTGAAGAGGAGGGAATATTTCTCAACTCATTGTATAAGGTCAGGGTTTCTCCGGCATAAAAATCAAAGACAATCACCCAAAAGAATAATATCCCCATAAACACACGCGGACCAATTCTTAACAAAATTATGTCAAATCAAATCTAATAATACATGAAGAGGATGACACCTTATGATTAAGTATGGTGTATCCAAGGAATACAAGGTTGTTATAACACGCACACACAAAAATCAATGTAGTTCTCCATACTAACAGACTGAAAAACAAACCAACATACATGTAATCACATAATTAGGTGAAGAAAAAAGCATTTGACAAAGTTCAACATCCATTCTACACACATACACACACACACACACACACACACACACACACACACACACCCCAGGTAAATGGCATTTGTGAAAACCTTCAGCTAACATTATCCTTTAAGATAAAAGACTGAATTATTTCTCCATAAAATTAGGAACAAGGTATGAATGCTTGCTCTTACCACTTCTGCTCAACATTTTACTGGAGGTTTTACCCAGTGCAATAAGGAAAGACAAAGATATCAAAGCATACACACTGAAAAGGAAGACATAAAATGATTTTTATTAATAGATGATAGAATAGTCTAGGCAGAATACTTATTGCAGCATTGGCATAGTAAAATAACTGGAAACAATCCAAATGTAATAGGTGAATGGATAAACAAATTGTGATATACCCATACAGTGGAATACCACTTAGCTATAAAAAAGAATGCACTACTGACACCTGCAGCAACATGGATGAATCCTAAACAAATTATGCTGAGTGAAATAAGTCTGATAAATAGAGTACATACTGTATAATTCCATTTATATAGAATTCTGGAAACTAAAACTAATCTATGGTGACAGAAAGAAGATAGGTAGCTTCCTGTGGGGAAAGGGGTGGTGTCAGGGAGAGGTGGGAGGGTTTGCAAAGGGAAAGTTTTGGGTTTGACGGCTATATTTATTATCTTCAATGTAGTGATACTTTCATGAATATATATGTGTCTGAACTGTACACTTTAAGAAGTGCATTTTTGGTATGTCATTTGTACCTTATATATATGTTTTTTAAAAAGACCTGTGGTTATCCCATGCACCCCTCCATCCATTGCCTCATTTTCTAGCAATTCTTTTCAAATAAAACTTCCTAACAAGTTGTCTTTATTACTGTCTCTATTTCCTTAACACTTATTTTCTTCTCAACACACTAGAATCTGGATTTGGTCCACAACACTTCACAAGAAATCCCTCTGGTCAAGATCATCAGTGTCCTACATCTTGTCCAAACCGATGGTCAATTCTTAGTCACTATCTTTCTCAAATATCAGGAATATTTGGCCCAAGTTATCCTTCATTTGACTTTCAAGGTATCTCTCCTCTTAGTTTTTCTCCTATATTCTTGGCTTCCTAGGTCTTTTTCCAAACTCTAACTTTTTTTTCCAATTCCAAATGTTGGAGGGCCCCTAGGCTCAGCTTTATGGTCTTTTCTTTCTCTACACTGATTTCCTAGGTGATTTTATCAAGTTTTTATCATGATAGAGAATACTATCTATTCACCAATGCTTCCCTAATGTGTTTAAAACAATGAGAACTACAGAAAGAATATGATGAATGACTAATCCAGCTAGACAACAAAGCTAGCACACTGTATATCCCCAAAAGGGCAAACAAACAGTTTAACAGATAAAGGTCTGAAAATGTAGTACTGATGCCAGGTGCTGCAGGAGAGGTGCCCAGACAGAGCTTTGCAGTGTATTTGAGGCACTGTCTCTGCACTGCTTTTGCACATCATTGCCCTCTGCTCTGGTGGTAATCTTATGGAAAATGCGTCCAATTTCTATAAAACTACTTAGCATTGATCTTGCATCTGAGGAGTTTCAGAAACGTCAACATTCCAAAAATAAATGGTATAATGATTCTATTAAAGCTCAGTCTCCAGGCTTTGCTGTTCGTTGCCATTATTTTTAGAAATTTAATCTTCCTGTAATTTAAACCAAATGCCTACGAGCAGGTCTTAGCTTGCTCTTCATATGACTGGACAGTCCCCAATTTCATTCCCCAAAGCCAAATTAAGGTGGAACCAGTCAGGATTGGGAGATGTCCTCACTATGATAGTATCCTTGAGGAACTGTGATAATCTTTTACCTCACTCACACTTGACCCCCGCATGGAGTATAAAACTCCTGAATCACTGTGATAGGCTTGGTTTTTCTTTCCATAGCAATCCTTTCAAAAGAGGGAAATAGGAGCAGTGTTTTGAAGTGAATAGAGAAGTCTTTACTTTTTAACCAATGTGAGTTATTTTCCTCATTAGATATCAATACCAATTTAAACACCTGTTTTTAAAGAAGGCATTGTTATTTTACAAATCCATCCTTTGAATAGCAGCAACAGTTACTGCCTTCAAATTTAAGTACTTGAGAAAACATATTTGCAAAGCATTTCTTTCAACTGCCTCTCTTAGAAGCCTGTACTTGGACTCACTCAATCACAAACAGTAAAACAAGTCATTTGAAGGGTTGATTTATTTGATACAGGCATCCCTGAATACTTCTCAGCTCTGTCAATTACTCCATTTCCTCGTTTCATGTTTTCACAACCAATTCTCTCAACATGGATTTCCTTTTTAATACTCAATTATCTTAACTTACTGGTAAATTACTCAGTTGAATCAAAACATCAGTTTGAGTAATCAAAAGGACAGAGGGCTCTTCACACAGTGTTGCTGACTCACATGTTTCTGACTCACAGATAGATTACTGTTTTCTGTGCCACCTCAATAATGTGACATTATTTGGACAAATAAAAACCAGCACCTTAAACGGTCTAGCTGAGTTTATTGCATGTAGCTTCTCAATTTTATTAATGAGTCACTTAAATTATTCAATATTCTTCAATATGTTTTAAAAAATTATATTCTGAATCATAACCATTCTACTCTAGACAAGGAAGCCATCATACTCATTTTGTTTGCCATGCTGGTTTTACAATTTAAGAATTTTTTTTTTTTTTTTTTTGAGATGGATTCTCACTCTGTCATCCAGGCTGGAGTGCAGTGGCGCAATCTTGGCTCACTGCAACCTCCGCCTCCTGGGTTCAAGCAATTCTCTGGCCTCAGCCTCCTGAGAAGCACATGCCAT
The DNA here is from genome assembly GCF_000951045.1 of Mandrillus leucophaeus. Taxonomy (NCBI): domain Eukaryota; kingdom Metazoa; phylum Chordata; class Mammalia; order Primates; family Cercopithecidae; genus Mandrillus; species Mandrillus leucophaeus. The sequence continues at coordinate 315,952 of NW_012104965.1, read as the reverse complement.
CGTGCCCGGCTAATTTTTGTATTTTTAGTGGAGGCAGGGCTTCACCATGTTGACCAGGCTGGTCTCAAACTCCCGACCTCGTGATCTGCCCTCCTCAGATTCCCAAAGTTCTGAGACTACAGGCGTGAGCCACTGCACCCGGTCAGGAACTATTTTAACATTGAATTGGGAGATGCTTCCGGTCATTTGTTATTTAATGTTAGTAGGAGCAACTTTTGTTCTTACAACAAAAATTGAATTTAGATGTAGGGATTTTCTGTTTTGTCTGTTTAAAGGCTAACAGTCCTTATGATGTACAAACTAAATCTCATTGCTATCTTGGAAAAAAGAAATGATAACAGAAAATGTCACAAAACTTTCAAATTTGCCTTGGAATCCCTGTGGTAGGATTATTATGTTTCCTTTTTATTCAAGGCAACTTTTAAAGTTTTTAATTTTTTTAAATTGTAAACACAAAGTATAATTTAATTCTTCTGTGTCAAAACCTCCAATACATCATCATTGCCAACAGAAGAAAGATTAAACTCTTCTGCCTGGCAGTCAAAATCCTAATGGTATGATTTGAACTCTACCTAAGCTTATATGCCACCACAGCTTATCTATCCTTTAATCGAGCTGAATCACATGCTCTCCTAGAGCTTTATTGACTCATTTCTGCTTACGTTCTTCGTACTGCAAGACCATCTCTCCATCTAGAATATCATTTTTGACCTTTCCACAAATTCAAGTCCATGTGTGAGCAAGGGCCTAGGACAGGGGATGCAAAAATCAGGAATTAGGGCAAATTAAGCAACTCTGTGGGAGTGACTGCTTAGAAACTTCTAAGCTTCCCTTTGTTGTCAGCCTCATTAAAAATGCTCAGAGTGACTCCAGGAGTCCTATATAGAAGAAAATGATTGCCCTAGGAAAGATGTATAATACTCAGTAGCAATTTAACGAAATGGATCAGGCCATGGCTTTGGCTTGAGGCAGACCTGAGTTTGAATAGAAGCTCTGTCATTTGCTGGCTAAAAGGGCCTTGGATTTAACCTCTCTGAGATTTAGTTTCTTCGTGTATAAAATAGCAATAGAAGAGAGAGCTAAAAGCTTGCTGTGAGGATTAGATTAAATAATATGTATAAAGTTCAGCTCTGCAGGGTTTTTTTCGCCACACCAGCACAGGATAATGTGGTAGAATAGAAATGGCAGTATGATATCTTTAGATAGAAGGCCTGAGATTCTGTCATTAGTGCCCCAGTCTCTGAAATGTAATTCCTCAGAATCTGTAGATATCACATAGGAGACCCAAAAGTTCTCATGTGCTGAGTTGTGGAGTAGGGATTTAGTGAAGAGTTATGAACCCCCATGTCTGTGAAAGAGTAGTGGCTGCCTTGTAACAGAAGCTCTGAGGGGGATGGCCCCAAGCTAGGAAGCTGAATAATAAGTTCATGGAAGATTGGTAACTCAAAACAAACAAAATTGTGGATGGCAGGCATTGAAGTGGCTGCCTTAAAGGCTCACACAGTCTTTATCTCCTCTGCCTGAGGTTGAGAGTGTACAGGTGGCATAGTTGTGGCCAGTGAGATGCAGGTGGAAGCCTCTAGGGAAGGTGTTCCTTCCCAAATATTAGGTCAGACCATATGAAATTGCCATTTGATAGGTTAAAAATAGCTGAAAAATCAGCAATTTCAGATAGTGCAGACTATAGAAGACAAACTTTACAACCTAGGAGAATTCTTTATCTTTTGCTTCTTACCCTTTCCTCATTTTTTCTGCCTGAAATAAAGAACTCATAGACAATCAATATCAATAGTATGACTGTAAGGATAAGCACCAGGATGGTAGAAAAAGAAGATAAGAGGATTCGAATCTTTGGTGACACACAGGCCTTAGACTACCTACCCCTACCCCTGAACTTCTTGTTATATGAGACAAATAAAGCCCTGTTTAGTCACTATAGCATGGTTTCTTTTCTTTTTTTTTTTTGAGATGGAGTCTCGATCTGTCACCCAGCCTGGAGTGCAGTGGCGCGATCTCCACTCACTGCAAGATCTGCCTCCTGGGTTCATGCCATTCTCCTGCCTCAGCCTCCCGAGTAGCTGGGACTACAGGTGGTCGCCACCACCACACCTGGCTAATTTTTTATACTTTTAGTAGAGACGGGGTTTCACCGTGTTAGCCAGGGTGGTCTCAATCTCCTGACCTCGTGATCTGCCCACCTCGGACTCCCAAAGTTGCGTGGTTTCTTACATTGCATCTAGAGACAACCCTAATGCATGTCATGGGGCTGAGTCAGTAGGCAGAGGACCAAAGGACCTTTACTGACAGAAGAATTGACTCCAGAGAAACTGGCTTAAGAGAGTATAGTATCTCTCTGAATGAGCCAGGGGAAAGGAAGGGAAGGGAAATAGTGCCAGAAGAGCTTTAATTTTGAACAGGTGGTCAGGTTAACAAGACAGATATCTGGGGGAATGTCTAGGGTATTTGGGTGTCAGGTTAAGTCAACAGCAAGCACAAAAGCACGAGCATGCCTAGTGTATTTGAATAACAGCAAGTAGGCCAGTGTGGCTGCAGCAAAGTGAGTGAGGGGGTGAGTAGCAGGAAATAAGAGTGGGGTACCATGAAGTCATTTCATGTAAAGCTTTCATGAAGCATGTGTGAGAAAGACAAGGACTGATGGTGATTACAGGGTGTTATACCTGGGCAATCAGAAGGCCTGAGATGTCCTCAACTAAGATGAGGAAGTCAGCAGAAGATTTGGGTTTGGGGTAGAGATCAGATCATGTCAATTGAAATGACAGACATCAAAGAAGAGATATGAGGTAGGCATATCCACAGAAATATGGATTTCAGTGTAGAGATAACCATTTCAGCTTCATAGAAATGCTTCCTAGGTTGGTAAGGCAGGAGTAGTCCATGCAGGTATGCACATTTTCTTTGAAAAGTGAAAAAGTATCAATCTGTTCTCAGTCTCCTGTAGAGTGATATTTAGCAGGCAGAGCTGATGTGAGGAGTGTGGGAGGGCTAGGTGAAGTAATATATACAAAAGGCATATCTCAGAGTAGATGTTCAATAAATAATCCCTAATGTATTGTATATTTATATTTTTCCAGACACTTTGTTAAGCACTTTGCATAAATCAACTTATTTAGTCTTCACAATCAACTTATGAAGTACATAATATTCTAACCCGATTATATAGATAAGGATCCTGAGGTCTAGACAACTTAAGAATTTTGCCCAAGGTCGTGGAGCTGGTAAGCATCAAAAACTGGATTCAAACAAAGATCTTTTTACTCCTGAACCATTGTTTTTAACCTACGTTCTGTTCCAAAGACACAAACTTATCAGCCTTTACAGGTAATGTAAATGGATGCAGTGACTCACATATCCAGTGCCTACTCAACTTTAACATGTATGTCTCATATGCATCTTCAATGCCACATGGCCAAAACAGAATTATTTCTTTTCCCAACTAAATCTGTTGCTCATTCAGTCCTTCCCACCTCAGTCAATGATACTCTTGTCTAGCCAGTTGTTCAAGCCCAAAATCTGGAATTGTCCTTGATTCCTCTCTTTCCCTCACGCGATGCATTTAATCCATCAGCAAGTCCTGTTGGCTCTATTTCCAACATCTGTCCTATCCTTGTACATTCTGTTCACTTTAATAGCTCCAAACCTCACTCAAACTATCATTATCTCTTATGAGGCTTTGTTTCAACAGTCATTGGTCTTCTCGTTTCCATTTTTTGATTCTATAAACTATTTTACCCACAGTAATCAGAGTAAACGTTAAAAATTATAAACTAGATCATGCTTTAAAATCTTCTATAGCTGTCCATCACATTTAAAATAAAATCCAAAATCCTTATGATAGCCTGTAAGAATTTCCACAATCTGCTCTCTGCTTTCTGATCTCATTTTATACAATTTTCCTTCTTGCTTCCATTTTGCACTGACTGTCCATTTCTTGGAACAAACCAAACTTTCCTTGCCACAGGCTCTTTGACCTTTCTGTTGGCTCTGCTTAGCATCCTCTCTCTGATCTTCAAAAAGTGGCTCCTTCATATTATTGATTCCTCAGAGCAAATGCCAGCTCCTCAGGAGGGTTTTCTGGCCTACTCAATCTATAGTAACATCTCCTCCTGGACACTTTTCACACCACATCATCTTATTCTATTAACTTAATTGCATTTCTCATTATTTGGAATGTTCTTGTTTATTCATTTGTTGCCTCATTTTTTATCAGTATCTCTCCATTAAATGCAGTCTCCATGAGATTTGGGACTTTGCTCTATCTTGTTCCTGCAATATCTCTAGAGCCTAGTACAGTGCCTGACCTGAAGAAGAGCCTCTACAAAGATATTTTAAATAAAACTGGTCAGAGAAAAGATAATAAAAAGTGATTGTTGGGGTCTTGGTGAACTGAATGCATGCTCAGCTTTAAAAAATTAAGTTAAAAAAATTAAAAGCATTTTGCTAGACAAATCAAAAGGTCTGTTGGAATTTCTAATTGCTACACGGCACTACTTCACTTCCTGACCCTCATACCAATTCCACAAGGTTTAGGACTTAAAGATACAGATGCAGAATGACAATGAATTTCAGTATGCACATCAGTAAGTGCTTGCCCTAGGTCTGGTAGTGTTTGCACCAACAGAAGAAATCATCCAATGAGCTAGACTTTCTTTAAGACAAACGTGACACATACAATGAATGTGTTACTTCCCCCAAGGGGGGATTTATTGATGAGCAATTGTTACTAATCCATGAAACAAATAAACAAAAATAAGAAATTGGAAATGCCAAAAACCAGGGAAACAAAATAAAACAGGAGACTCAAAGAACAGTATGAATTTACGTAAGTTAAACACCAGGTGATTTTAAAAAGATTTCACAGCTGGATTTAACATCAGTTATCCCTGCCCCAGTTACTGGGCCCAAGTATTCAGTTTAGAATTTCTAGAGCCCAAGTCTAGTTGAATTCTGGCTGGAACTGTGCATAAGATGTCTTGCTCTAGAGCCCATCAGGAGAAATGCTATGGGAGCTGGCATACCTGTGACTAAGGAGAAACAGACCTTCTTCACTGAATTCTGTTCAAACCTACTTAATGAAAGTCAAGGAGCTCATACCTCTCAAAGACTCCCATTATAAAATATGAGGGTGGAAAAAATCTGAGTTCACATCAAAAACGCAAGAATTCTTAGAAATATTATCAACTGAGAAGAGTAAAATGAGGACTGATAATGTGCCATGAGTTTTGGCAAAAGTGAGACTATTGAGGATGTAATTTCCATTTGGGTGTAGTGGACCCAAGCCTGGTTGAAGTGAGGTGAGGTGAAAACGGGGGGTGAGAAAATAAAAACAACTCTTAAAAGAGCTTGTCTGTGAAGCAGAGGCCAGACATGACACAGTAACTGGAGGAGGCTGCAGAGCCCATGTAGGCTTCTTTAATGTCATGTTTTCATGTTTGAGAGAGAGAAAGAGAGAGAGAGAGAGAGAGAGAGAGAAATTGATGATCAAGGTGAGGGAGGAGAGAGATACAGGTGCAAAGTCCTCGAGGAGCCAAGGTGAAGTGGTGTCCAGAGTACAGTGGAAATGCTGGATATAGCTCATGAATTGTGTCCAAAGAAAAGGTAGAACACATTGGTAGATTCTGTGACAGATAAATAACTCTCTTGAGATTTTTTCTATTTTCTCAGTAAGAATGAGACAGACGGACATAGTTTTGGAGGTTTAAGTAGAGATGAGATGACATAAAATAGTTGTTTTGGAGACTGAGAGAGTGACTTGACCAGAATTTGCAATAAAATTGCAGAGTAACATTGACAACTCATCTGAGATTTGTGGGCATTAGTTTAGAATGAGCTCGAGTTCTGTGCTTGACTATTATTATTATTATTATTATTATTATTATTATTATTGAGGCAGACTCTTGATCTGTTGCCAGGATGGAGTGCAATGGCACAATCTTGGCTCACTGCAACCTCTGCCTCCCGGGCTCAAGTGATTCTCTTGCTTCAGCCTCCCGAGTAGCTGGGATTACAGGCACGTGCCACTCTGCCCAGCTAATTTTTTAAAATTATTTTTAGTAGAGACAGAGTTTCACCATGTTGCTCAGGCTGGTCTTGAACTCCTGACCTCAGATGATCCACCTGCCTCGACCTCCCAAAGTTCTGGGATTACACGTGTGAGCCACTGCGCCTGGCCGGTTGACTATTTTTCTCCAGCCATTTTTTTGCTGCCCTTGTGCCAGTTCTGGGTAGGCAAGGATTGATCTGATCTGCTCCAAAATTTTGCTCAGAATTTTGGTGGGCACCTAAGTGTGTTTAGAAACAAGTAACTTTAATGACAAATACTTAAATTTAAGCTTGGCAAAGAAAGAAGTGGAGAATGTATGTGAGAAGGATTGAGGGGAATGGGGAGCAGTGAGAAGTGGCAGAGTCTATGAGTTGGAAGTCGTAATGGAGTAGAAGTCTAAGCAGTGGAAAGAGAGAGATGCACTGGAAAGATGGGAAGTAAGAGTCAGGCATCAAGTGGAAATGCTTGACATCAAGATTTTGGAGACAGTTCAGTTATTGGTAAACTAAAAGGTGTAAAGTAAACATGGGAGAGGAGATGGCTTAGTTGGTGTGGAAGAAAAGGTTATTCAAAGTGATAGCAAATAACTATAAGACCAGGGTATTGAATGGATCATCTACATGCATGTAGAAGTTATCACAAATGATGCCACCATTTGTCATGGAGACACAGTGAGTCAGAGGCTGCAATATTCAGTGAACGCAAGGGTATGATCCTGAAATCTGTGGCTGACTACATCAAAGAAGAGTAGCAGGTATTGTAGTCTGATGGCATGCACCTCAAAAAAGCAAGGTTTTTGAGAAAGGTAGGGAATAAAATGATCTCTAAGCAGAGGGCCCTCCTCTTTCTCTAGGCACTGCAGTGCATTGAATATGGAGTGGAGGAGGGGGGATTAAAAAAGACTGCAAATGTAGCTCAGAGGCTAAGGGAGAGCCAGGTGTCAGCTGGAGCAAGGCAAGGGAACAATTAGCTAGGAATCTGAGGATGGAGGAAATCTCCATGATTTCCAGACTCAGAATTTCAGCAGCACTGTGGAAAGGTTAGGGAAGATTCATTTATCTTAGGAAATGTGTCAAGCCATATGGAGCAAAATGCTAAAATGATTATGGGAGGCTTGGACTACTGAGGATAACTGAGGGAAACTGGAATATGAAGCAAGTTGGAGCTAGTTCTGATGGCCTCTCGGGGAAACTGAGTAATCAGCCCAAATATAGCCTTTTCCTTAAGGTCCTGTAGGCTGTTTGTTGTGGTGGGCAGGGAGTTCAGACATCACCTCCTTGAGGGTGTTTTCTCTGAGAATCTTATCTGACATGACACTGGCCATCCTTCTCTATCTTGTTTTCCTGTGCATTTTTCTTCACCACATGCATCACTGCCTGAAACTATATTATGTATGTATTCATTTATTTCTGCCTCTAAAATGTGTTTCAGGAAAGAAAGAAACCTTGTCAGTTTTTGTTTATTGCTGTATTTCTATGATCTGTAACACACCTGGCACACATTGAGTGAACACTCAATGGATATATGCTCAAGTTAATGTTTCCTTAAAAAATAATAATGAGGAACTATCATATTTGAAGTATTCTGAGTTCACAAGCAGAAAAACAAAACAATTTAAATTATCTTTTATTATTCCTTTAGTTTATTCTTCTTTATAAAAAATAATGAAAAGCCATTAAGATGCCAATTTTTCTTTTCCCAAGGAGAAAAGGTTTTAATAATAAGTGACTACAAATCTTTGTAATAGTGAGAGGGCAAGAGGAACAACTCACATTTCTTGAGCATCTATTCTTATGTCAGGAACTAAGCTGGGAGCATATTTTTACATATATCATATCATTCTTATAACAATTCACAAGATAGATTTTACAGTATTATTCACATTGAACAGTGAGGAAACAGATGATCAGAGAGGTTGAATAATTTGCTCAAGATTACACAGCTAGTCAGCATAATTGTTGACATTTTGATGAAGTCCTAATTGAGTTTAAAATTTTTATCTTCTCCTTTAGACCATAAGATTCCACAAAAAGCAAAGGCAAATGAACAACTGGAGGCTGCATGGGTGCCCTGAACTCTAGGCCTCAGGAAGAGAGTAGAAATGAATCAACTGTTACTAGGTGCTTATTATTTACCAAGCCCTTTTGTTAGAAAATGTACACACATTACCTCATTTAATCCTCACAACAATACCAAGAATTAAATATTGTCATTAAAGGCAAGAAACCCTAGTTCAGAAAGAGATATTACACATACCCTTGAACTAGTGTAGCCATGTGATTAAGCTCTGGCCAATGAAATATAAGCAGAAGCTGTTGGGAAGAACCTCTAAGATGTTTCAGGAAGACCACATACAGAGAGAGAAAATCCTCACTTGCTTTTCTGCTTTTACTCCATACTCCAATCTGGAACATCTGGATTGATGGCGGGGACTCCAGCAGTCATGATAACTAATGAAAAGACTTTGAAATTGGAAGCCAGAGCTAATATGGTAGAACAAAAAGACAGAAGATGCTGGGTTACTGATGATGTCCCAGAACCACCACACCAGACCTGGCTTTCCTTGGCTTTTATGTGTGAGAATAAACCTTTTTCTGTTTAAACAACTGTTGTTTTAGAATGTTCAGCATATTCAGCCAAAATTCATCTTAATTAATACAGACATGGCGATAAAAAAAAAAGTGTCAATACACTCAGTACCTGAAGTTCATCTTTTCAAATTAATTAAGGGAAGATAATTCAATAAGCTTTCAATAATATTAGCCAAAGGGAACAAAGAAAGATACAAGGAATGATGACAGAGGGTGGGAGGGCCAGAGGGATAAAAGGAGAAAATATTTTGGAACTGAAGTTCCTCAATGATCTTACCTGTTTGTGTATCAAAGCCCCAAATAATAAGAAAGAAAGCAAGGAAAAACATAAAATATATAATGAGGACTCTTGGTTTTGAATATTATTCTGTCACTAAATTACTATGCCATTTGGGAGAATTTACCTGATAAGGTTAATCCTAAATTACCTAATCTGTAACACAGTTTTAATACTGCCTGTATATTTCAGAGTGTTGCTGCAAAGGTTAAGTTAAATATGTTTTACATTTTTTATAAAAAGTAAAGTACCATGGGTTTATTTTTTTGGTTGCTGGGCACTCAATTCGCATTTTTAACAATATCTTTCTATGCCCTTAAGCAAATGTCTTTCATATTACATAAAGTCTGCTGACATAATAAGCAATCAGGGGGTCCACACAACCCAAACAAGCGGCTTGCATGTGATTCAAGGTAGGCCAAACAAGATGCCCTATCTTTGGAATTTAAATCCCAACTAAAGGACAAAGAGGCTAAAAATGGCTAGAATTTGTCTTTATCCTAGTAAGGTGGCCACTTTCCAATGGTTTTGGTTAGGAGGCCTCTCTGGAGGGTCCTGCTTTCTCTCTAGGGCTGCCTTGGTTCTTGTCTATTTCTAGGGCTGGCTCTCCAGGTTTGCAATGGTTGTAGGTGCTCCCAAAATCTTTTCAATAAATTATCCTTTGTTTAAGTGTATCAAAGATAATTTATGTGGTATGAAATAAAAAGTCCTAACTGAAATATTAATACATATTATATAACTATTGTTATTGCTATTGCTACTTTTAATAGTAGTAAAAATAATATGTCTGTTTACCACTTTAGACAGAAATAGCCAAGTCTCGATTGGACAAATAAATGAAGATATCAACTTCATGTCATTCCTTGGAGCCCTGGCAACATTTTCAACTTCTCTTCTTCAAGAGACTATCAATTCCAATCAATCTTATTACCCATCTCCAGAAAGCTCTCAGCAACAATTTTAAGACACCTTTCTAAAGCTTGAAATTTGCCAAATCAGTCACAGTAAATCCAAGTCTATGCTATTAAGACATAGTAGCAGAGGGAAAAGCAGTTTAAGAATGTGAGCAAGGAAGGATAAATCACAGATAAAAAGATAAATTAGCAACCTAAAAGAGCAATGACTTAAAAAGGGAGCATCCATTCTAATTTATAATGCAAAAGGCTCCACTGTCGCCATCCATCTTAGCCTGCAAGCAGCATACAAGGCTTCTTTGTAATTTCAATAATCAGTTTTGATATCCACATTAAAAGCCCCTCAACTTCATACTGCATTAAGAGGATGCTAATGTGCCAGGCTCCTGAATGTCTCCCACTTTATCCCTTAGAACTTATGAAGAGACAATTTAGAAACTATAAAATGTTTTCTCACTCTAATGGAAGGAAGGTGAAGCTTAAAGAAAATTACTTGAATAAAGAAGTACTGAATATTAATCTAGATCCATAATGCTTTGAAGTAGAGGGGATCAAAGAGCATTCTTCTTATCAGCTACTCCTCTCTTCTCTTTCCCAATAGCAAGTAAAACATCCAATCTTGTGAACTTTTTGGCTGCTCAGCCCCAGATTACCTCCAAGCCTCCAGATATTTCCTGAACTCCCCTCTTCTTTCCTTTTACTTAGTTTGTCCTGTAATTAAGTAGCTTTTTCTAGCTCTTGGAAATTTTCCTCTAGCCTTTAATTCCTTGTTGCCTTGGAAGGTAAATTGGCAGACCCTTCTAGTTTTATACATTGCCATACTAATCAGTATAGAAAAACTGTCAAGAAATCATAAAAATAATAAACTAGAGAAATAAGTGTTTCCAGAATTGTATAAAGTATGTTGTCTCTGCTGCTTCATTTCTAACTCCCTTACAGATGTAACTACAAGTCCTGCTGAGCTCCTGCTCTCTAATTTTATCGTTAACAATGTGGCTCATCTTCATCCCTACTCTTTGTCTGATCTTGTTTCTCTGAAAGGTCATGCAGAATCCTTCCTCAGCAATAGTCTTCTTGAAGTGTTTGATCTGAAGATTCCAATTAGTCGTCTTATCTGGATAATTTGAGCTCTGTGTTGGCCAGGTGAAGTGACACCTCTTCACATGTCATTGCCCAACCCAGTCATCACGAAAACACCTTTCAGCATACAAACATGGTGCAGAATCTGAAGGTAGAGACCAGGAACAACAGGAAGGGATAATGTTGTGCTTCGTACATTCTTCTGGATTTCAATTTTTTCCATGACTTGTTCTCTAACACCACAGACAGAATGGAAACAGATAGCACATCTTCACAACTGAAACCACAATGTAAGAAAATGCTGTAAAGTGCAAGGTGATTTATGTCAACCAGGAAGTTGCTCTTTGTGATGATTTACTAATAAGTTTCCACCTCTGCGAAACTCCTATGGCACAAAGTAAAAGCAATGAATTCTTAGTGGCAGCCAACAGAGCTGAATGAGAAACATGCCACCTTCACATTACCATGCATTACATGTCTACCTGTACTTGCCACTAGCCTCTGCCATCATGTTGCCCTTGCCACTGCACCATGTTCCAGGAGAAGTCATATTAGAAAAATTTCAAGTTACTTATCTTTATTGAGCTTATATTTGAGAAGCCATACATGGCTAAGCTCTCCACTACAGTGGAACCATGTGAGAACGGGACCCTTACATATTTATATACCCTATGTGAGAGGTAACTTGACTTTATTTATTCAAACTGAGAAGACAGAAACACTGATGCTATCAAATACTGTTGGCAGAAATAATGCATATTAGTAAATGCAATGAGAACATGATTTTTTTTCTATAAACAAAACATAATTAAATCCCATGATTAAAACCCAATGAAACAGATTTTTTAAAGATAGCCACAGCTATCCATCTGTAGCTAGATGCAACCATCCAACCAAAAGGTATTTAACTCTATCGAATGCTGGGCCTTGTAATAAGTGTTAAGAGTGCTAAAATGAATAAATATCATCCCTGCTCTCAAGAACAGTAGTCTAGTGGTAGAATAACATATGTACAAGGATCTAACAGCAGATTTCTTCCAAGATCACAGCATTTCTGAAGGGTGGGAAAGAGGTCCCAGAGGGGTCGTAAGCACTGATATTGAAAAGGATTGATTATCTAGGAGGAGTATAACTTTTTGGAAAACAGAACGAATGAGATTATTAAGGATATGGCTCATCTCCATGAGAGATGAGCTGTCAGTAGCAACAGCAATAATCACTGAGCTCAAAGCATGGCTAGAGTCATCTCCCTACCACACTTCTTTGTACTTTCCAAACAGTTTAGAAAGAGGCTGCATAACTTTGGGGTTTGTTTCACAATGAATGCCTGGGACCACTTTCATTTCCCACTCACGGAGGCCAGTAAATTCCTTCCCTAACGACACTGTCCTTGAACTTCATGACACGAGGCCCTCTCTGTCACTGCATTTGAGATATCAGCCAACATCACTTGGGAGTAACCTAGCTTCCTCCTTGTCCTTAATTTAGTAGTTAGAAGCTATTATTTTGGAGGGCATTGAATCTTCCTGCAGTTCCCAGGCACTAGATAGTAAACCACTAACAGTTTGCACCCAACAGCTTTACAGAGGTGTTGGGAGGATAATCAATTACCAGGCTAATGCTGCTTCTCCAATTTTCCCTGCCTTCAATTTCTCCTCCATCAAAACATCTGCTATAATGTTGTCAGCTTAATATTTCTGTAATACATTTCTAAGTAAAGCACTCCCTTCCTCAACATCCTTCAATATCTTCTTGTTGCCTATCAAAATTCTCAACAGCCAGTAAAAGTTCTCAATGATCTGGCCTCAAACTACTTTTCCAGCCACACTTTGTGTGTGTGTGTGTATGTGTCTTCTTCCTAAACTTAAGCCATAATATATTGAAATATTGTTTGAAAGATTCCAGGTATAGTTGCAGTACCAGTAATGTCAGTAGATAATAAATAATAATTGTACAACAGAACCCAGGCCTTGATGGAGAAAGAAATTTTCTTCTACTAAATACAAAACTAATAAAAATAATAAAACAAATCATACAAATATGCAAAACAACTGGGTTGATTATTCTCCATTTGCCTCTCCCTATCCGTACCCTCCAATCCATTTTCCATCTTTGTGACCTGAGGGACTGACCATGGGTTCCTTTGCCCTTTGACTTTTGGTCGTGTTCAGCCAACAGGAGACACCAAAAAGAGACAGACAGGCAGAAGGAGAAAGATGTCAGTGCATCTCTCTTCTTGCTCCTTCCTGCTTGGCACTGCAGCTCTTTTGGCTGCTGCATTTTATGCCACATTAATCATTTCTTCCTCCTGCTTCTTTAGGCATAGTAGTAGTGACCATTTCCCACTGTTGCTAGTCATTGGGTATCTCAATATCCCTGCCTACACTTCTGTGAATACCTTTATCGAGTGCCATTTACAATCCCAGCCAGATGTGCTTTGTTTCTTGCTTAGCCAATGACAGCTACAATGCTGGGGTAAACACTCAATGACTAAGTATAATAGCCTCAGATGGCCTTCAAAAATAACTACAGTGGAACTGATCCAGTGGACTAAATGTGAGCACTAATGACACAAATGGGAGAAGATCTGGAGAGGGTAAGCTGACAAACCACTACATTCCCCTTCTTATTCTTAATGGCCTCCCTTATTTTTTATGTGGGGAGAATAAACTTAGAGCAAATGAAGCAGACATGATGATGTAAGAAGAGAGTAATTTAAGTTCAAGGCTTTATTTGATCTCAAATGCAAGGGAATTTATAACAGGTTGGAGTCTAGGGACATGATTTGTCCTCAGTTTCCCTTGCTGTGCATAGGTAATGAGGCTGAAATTGATAACACACTACCCAGAGAGTCACAGTCAAGTTCAGAAAAGAATTTGGAAAATTAACGACCGTGCTATTAAGACTGCCTTCTTCTCCAACCAGCCTCCCCTTCCCTGTGCTGGAAATGAGTTGTTTCAGCATCCCTTTTCCATTATTCTCTTGCACACCATGCACTGGCTAGTTTGGAAGTAAATATGTGAAATTCTGTTCCTATCTAATAGCTGACTGTGCTTTGAGACACTTTCAGAGATGGCTTAAGAGAGCAGTCTCATGGCCAAATTGCATTGACTCGTCTAATAATATGATGTGCGTTTGTCAAAAGTAAAATACAATATGTTAATTTAAAGACTGTTTGACTAGGTCTACTGAAGATGAGTCCACAAAAGTGATGCAGGAAATTCAGAGGTGTAGTTGAATATTCACAATTGAGTACTCTCATACCTCTTTATAACAAAACTGTAACCAGTTTATTGCAAAAATCTCAACTCTGTTGGGGATAAACTAAGAATGACTTTTTATTTTTTGAATTGCTTTCTTTAAATATACTGTACTCATCAGGAGTTCTACAGAGAAACAGAACCAACAGGAAATGAGGCTCATGCACAATGAGGAGGGCAAACTGCTTTACTTAACCTATCAATTAAAATAGATAGGATATTTTAATTATTTATATTATAGTATAGACGCAATTATATTATTTATTTTTAAAAAATAAAACAGAGAGTATTTCAACCAGAAATACCCTCACCGATACACCCAGAATAATGTTTAACCAAACATCTGGGCACCCAGTGGTCCAGGCAAATTGACACGTAAAATCAGACATCACATGGTTTTTGAGTTTCCCTTTGCTATGACACTTGAATAACATCCCAAGCAAATCTCATGACTTTGCAAGCACTTTCAGTTTTGGAACTACATTCCATGCCACTTTAAAACTCCAATCTCATACCAAATATCATGCTTCCCCTCATCACTGGCTCAACATTTGGCCTTTGCTCTTTTACTCATCCTCCCAGCGTAGCCCCTTATGAGATGGGGACAGAGTCTGGGGATGTATCATCTCTTTAGCTCTCCTTTCCAGGCCTAACTCCACAGAGAATAAGGGAGGCAGAGATATACTTAGGTAACTGTTCACTCATTGGTCCAGAAGAGTTCTCCCTGGCCTCCCTCTGGTTCATGGCCTCCATGTGGATAGGGCATTGCTTTACCTGGGGGCATGTTCAGCTTTGACTTAATCCCCTGTCTCTGAAGTCTCCTTCAGAAAGAAGCCATCATATCGCTCTTCCATCCCCAAAGGAATGTAAGTCCTTGTACAACTGAAGGTAGAATATTATGTTACTTGACCAGCAGTAACATGGCCATCTTACAAGTCCTCCCTCCTCTGTAATATTGTATGTTAACCCTCTTGTGGAGTCACAGGAGCTGCTGAAGCACTCTTCTTCCTTTTCTAGTACAGCATAGCTACAAACTAGGAGTTCTAACATCAACATCTAACATCTTGGCATTATGTTACTGCTGCTTCTCTCATCACCTGCTAGCATCTCCCAGGCCTAGGATTTCGACCTATGAACCATCTTGGAAAAAATGATATTCTTCACTGACTTTCAAAACTATATGCTGCCAGAGTGAAAATATTTGCTAGCATTGGCTAATGCTAAAGCCTTCCCATTGGCTTGTTGCCTATGACCTGCTAGCTGGTGACAGAGATCTCTGAGGCATTCTGTTGCATCTTTTTGTACTGCCTGTGCTGAGCTTTGCACCTCCTGGGCTCTGTCTGCCTGTCAAAACACCCCATTACCTCGTACTAAACTTTCCCTCACCTGTCATAGCAAGTTTCTCCTGCCTATTACTAGAGTCTAGACTTTTTTCTCTCATCTTTACCCACTGCTCTTCACTTTTTAACCCCTATCCCACTCCAGTACCTGTTCTACTTCTGTCTAATTCCTGACTCTCTCATTGCTATTTACTTCTTTCAACTTGGTCATGTTATGAGAGTGGATCACTTGCAGTTTTATTTAGTTTGTCTCAGGCTGCTCTGGCCAGTCAAGATTATTTTGGATCCTGAATTTGTCATAATAAACATTAGGTATTTATCTCAAATCTAAAGTAATGTCTACAATTTGTTAGTGGGTTTTGGAGTTATTCAGACCTCTGCTTGAATTCTGGTTCTGCTACTTGTGACACAGGGCAAATAATCTCTCTCATCTACAGATTCTTAATTTGTAAAATAAAGTTGATGTTAAAAATATAAAAAATAAAAATAAATAAATCTGTTAATGAAGTTGGGGTTCAGATCAAGCAAGGCATATTTCATCAAATCTAAAATACTATTGATTTCAACACATACTTCTGAGATACTAAAATATAAAAGCAATGTGTATCATAGAATTGATGCAGTAATATATGTGCAATCCCTCAGCCCAATACCTAGCCATGAGCAAGTGCTGAGAAAATAAGAATTCATTTCCAACTCCCTCATGTGTACCTTATCGTGATCTTACTGCCTTCTTCCTCTTCAAAAATCTCTCAAAGTTACAGGGGAAAAAAATGCCAGAAGGGAAAGTAAGGAATGAATAAAAGATCTGAGAATACTTTTGATCTTTCCTCTTGCTTAAACAGAGGCTTTTCTTCATTTAAAGTCTAAATAGTACTAATCCCAGATGTACAGTTTCCTGTAGAAAATGCTTGTTCCACTTTTGGAACTAGAAGACATTTCAAGAACCAAGAATCAAAGATAGTTTTTCACTTGAGAAAAATGGGATGTTGCTTAGCTTTCACTGTCGCATGCCCAAGATCATAGTGTGTCTCTTGCCACAGGTATGTTTGGCGTGATGTTTTATCTTTTTGATACAAAAATATTATTTTTTACTGTACGCATCTGTATGGCTGGCAGAAAGGTTTGGAAAGATAAACAGAACTAGATTAAAAAGACGCGTTTGGTCAAGCTAATTAATTCAAACTTTTCTCCTGGAAGTGATGGGAGAACACAGAAAGATGTTATGTAGTTATGAATGAGATAATCATACTTTCACTTCCAAAAAGTCATTCAGGGCCAATGTGATGAAAAACTGCGTGAATGAAAAAGTAGAGCACTAAATCTACACTAGAGCCAAAATCCACAAACGATCTAAAATTCCAAGTGAAAATAAATATATGGTAGAAGAGCAATGGTCCAAATGCAGTTTAACACAGGGACGTCCAGCCATACATGTGGTCTCCATCAAGTTGAAAAAACAATGGCTTTAATATATACAGTCGGTGATTGCTTACATATTCAGGTTTCAGAGAGGAAATCCTAAAAGTAAAAAAATGCAGAAACTGTGTTAAGGCAGTTCAAGAGACTCTATGTAGCCTAAGATTTTGCAGTAACAGTGATTATAGTGCTTAGTTTACTTTGCTATAAAAACAGAAATGCCATAGATATGTAGTAAAGATCTAGGGATCAAGATATTCCATGGAACACCTGGATATCAGCTCTGGGCACCAAAAATATTCTTTGTACTTAATAGGCATCTTAAGGTAAATCTTGAAAAGGATTTTAAGACTAATAATTTTCACCTTTATGTCTGAAAGAAAATACCTAAAAAGGTATTCTCTCTGAAGGCAGCGAAAACAATCTGAAGAAGAAGAAAGTCAGGGTACCTTGGTTCTTTCTTGAGATAATTATTCACATTATGTCACTGTAATGTCATCTCCAGGAGATTCCTAAAGCTTCCTTAGAAAGGAGCCTTCCTTTAAGAGTTTAATGACACATCAAGAAAGAATGCCTATAGAAATATTGGCTAATTAATCATGGAGTCTTCGGAGACAAAATAAAATGGGAAGAACCTAACTGGAAAAATAAAAAGAAAGAAAGGAATGCTTGACTGAGCCACCACTGAGAAAGAGGAGGAACAAAACTTGAGTGAACCTCCATAGACTTTGGAGGCAGTATATACCACATTATGCTGTGCTGTCTGGACTCACTGGCCAGGTGACTTGAACAGTTGTTATCTTTGAGGGGGATCCAGAGAAGAGAGGTCTCGCTGCTATACTGTGCTGCAGCACAAGTAGCTATTCCATTTTATTCTTGTTATTGTGCTTGTCCTGTGATGCTGTGTCAAGGGGTGGTATGGAGTCTATAGCAGGTCTCAGGGAGCATATCATGATGGAAGTCACTAAGATTAGCGTCAGTTCAATGAATGTTTAATGAGAGTCTAATACAGGCCAGAATTTTTCTAGGTGCTTGTGAACTGTCAGTGGGCACAAAAGAAACGACATTGAGGAGTTAACATTCTGGTGGGGGGAAAGACAATAAAATTTAAATGGTAAGTAAATTATATAGTGTATTAGAAAGTGAAAAGCACTGTACAAAAAAGTAAAACGAGTAGAGTAGATCAGGAGTTCTGGTGAGAGAGGAGGGGAAAGCTAGGCCTCCTGGAGAATGAGAGATTCAAGCAAAGGCTAGAAGAGGAGGGAGTTTCCACGTGGATACGGGGATGAGGGACATTTCAGACAGAATAACAGCAAGAGCAAAGGCTGGCATGGCATGAACAAAAGTATGGAGTCCTATGTACAGAAAGACAAAAGAGTAAGAAGGAAAGTGGATGTCAGAGGAGTAATGGAGGGTCAGGTACATTGGGCCTTTACTTAGGTTATGAGAGAAAGAGGATGGAATGGTTTGGTACCAACTGTAAACAGATTCTGTGACATGAAATAGGGGAGGGCACCTAGAGTTGACCATGAAGGACAGTGGGGAAGAGAAATTTTATCAGTGGCTAGACCTTGTGTGATATATCTTGGAAGAGGAGTCTAAGGTCCACATCCAAGTTTGTTCATAGGCTGTGGCTAATAGTTGCTGCTACACAAAAAGGGCAGAGAAGAATATTGAGGTATCCAAGGAATGTGCTGGAGTACTTTTGGATACTCCATGCCTGGTGGTAGAAGGCAAGAAAAATCTGTGAAATGCATTCAGGATCTCAAGGGTTAGATCCATCAAGTATAAAGGTTTGGGTTTCACACTGGGTGAGAATATCCACCAGCTGGGATGCAGGCTGAAGGTTTATCAGGTAACCTGGAATGTGAGACTGGATGATCAACAATGCTATGTCCTATGATACACTAAAAAAAAATCACAAAATTGAGATTAAAAATTTTTTGAAGCTGTCCTTTAAAGTTACTCAAACTTGGTCTGCTGCCAAATACTAGTTGTAGAACATCAGACAAGTTACTTAGCTCCCCTAAGCTACAGTTTATTTATAAATCAGGGCTAATTAAAGTGCCCACATGAAAACGCTTAGAGGACTAAATGAGATGATGCATGCATAGAACTTAGCAGAGTGTTATTTTATTATGAATAAATCAAAATCATTTACTCCAGTATATAGCATTATTATTTAATTGGCCTTAGATAGGAGCATAGGTAATTAATCTATAGGCAGGAAAGTAGAGTATTTGAGTGCAGATCCCATCAACTGGGAGTCTGTGGAAGTCCTTATTGCTTCTGTTTACTCAGTAAATTAGAAAGAAGCATCATCAGCTGAGAGTGGGGATAGATTTTGAGAGTTTAAAGAGAGGCAAAGGTATGAAATACTCATCCAGAATTTAAGGAGAGAGAAGAGGCTTGGAATGTATAATATGATTACCTGGAGAAAACCCTGTCTTTTATACAAATAAGAAGTTGCACCTGGATAGCGTCTGAGTATTAGGAGAGATTAAATCCATAAGCCTTGTAATATTATGTTCATATCACACGGAATTCAGATGACCATGTGACAAGGCTGTCCACGAATGGTACATCTTATCTTCTACCCCTTAAAGTCAGGAATACTCTGCCCTGCTGTTCTCTGTCATCAGGAGGAACTGCTTAAGCAAGCCCTGATGTCATAATTAGAAGGCAAGTGCTTTTGGTGCACACCTCTAGGGTGCCTACTCCTCTTGTTCTACTACTCTCATCCCAACCCAGGTCGAGGACTTGCTGGAAATTTCTTAGACACAACCGTCTGAAGGCAAAAAAGAAATGGAATAGGTACTAGAAAGTGAGTCATGCATAACTAATATGGTCTTATGATCAGGAGCAGAAATGGTGAGTTTAATGTCAGTAGCTGTGACAGCAATGTCTGCAACAGATTGATTTTTTTATATGACCTTGGCTGTGGGCCTGGCAGCTGCCTAGCTTTCCTTGCTCCTGCCTGTTTGGCAAACCTCATTCTATAGGTTCCTGTGATTGTATGAATTACTCTCTCTCCTGTTCATTGATTCATCTACTTGTTTTTTTCTTTTCTTTTCCTGTTTTTTTTTTAGATGGAGTCTTGCTCTGTCACCCAGGCTGGAGTGCAATGGTGTGATCTCGTCTCACTGCAACCTACACTTTCTGGGTTCAAGTGACTCTCCTGCCTCAGCCTCCCGAGTAGCTGGGATTACAGGCGTGTGCCACCACACCCAGCTAATTTCTTTTAGTAGAGATGGAGTTTCACCATGTTGGCCAGGCTGATCTCGATCTCTTGACCTCGTGATCTGCCTGCCTCGACCTCCCAAAGTGCTGGGATTACAGGTGTGAGCCACTCTGCCTGGCCAGATTCATCTACTTTTTAAGGGAGCCAGGACTGGTTTCAGTTTCTTGGAACTAAAAAGCCTGACTGACAGTGGTGACTATGACTAGTGTGAGAAATAAAAGATAACTGACTCTAAAAGCAATGCCATCAATCAGGAGGATATATCTCAATGAAAATGGTAGTTAGTGTAAATGTATAATTAAATACATGAGTTTCAGAAATTAGCTGGAGTTCACGTTATATTCCTAGAGATTGGGCTTGTATGAAGAACAATCAGAGAATCCTTCAGGACAAATGCAGAGTTCGAGAAATTCTTTTGGACAATAGTGGATGAGCCAATAAAATTGGAATATGAATGCTCATAGCAGCTTTATTCGACATCACCCCAAACTGGAAATAACCACACACTCATCAAGAGACAAATGGAAAAACAAATGTGATGTGATGATATAATGGAATATTATTCAGTAATAAAAAAGAATGAACTATTGAATAGGAACAACATGTATGAATCTCACAAAACTTTATATCAAGTGAAAAAATCAGGCAAAAAAGAGTATATACTGTACTATTCCTTTTATATGAAGTTCTAGAATTGGAAAAACTAATCTACAGTGATGGCAATCAGATCAATGGTAGCCTAGGGCAAGGAGTAAGAGAGACTGCAAAAGTGCACGAAGCAATTTACTGACTGATGGAAATGTTGTATAATTGGAGTGGGGGTGGTAGCTACAAGGGTACATACATAATCAAATCTTACCAAATGCATCACACTTAAAACATGTGCATTTCATTTATTTAAATTATACCTCAACAGAGTTGATTTAGAAATTACATGCTGGTGGGACATAGATTTGTGGTAAACATAAGCTCTAACTTAACTAGCAGGGTAGTTCGGTATAGACCTTGGAGACACATAGCTGAGTCTGAATCCAAGACACTACATCCAGTTAGTAGCTATGTAACCTTGGCAAAATTAAGGCAGATATAGAAAACTGGTATCCTCATGTCTTTTACAATGTGTTTAAAGGAGATAACACATGAAACTTCCCAGCATGTAGCAGAAACTCAACAAATAATAGTTTCAATAAATAACTGAATGGATTAATGGTGCCCTAATTAATGCTACATATAAGCTTCCTTCTGAGCAAAGCAGATATTAGCAATTCCTTGCATGCAGATTGCTATGTGGTAAGAAATTGTCACTGCACTAAAAGGTCACTATCTATAAAACACAAATAAAAAAGGTCTAAGGCTTATGACATGGTCTGGCATGAGTCTAAGTATTCATATCCTGACATATATTATCGAGCATCACAGCTCTGATGAAGGAGTCTGAAGCTGTACAGCATTAGAACATGTTCTTTGGAGTCAAGACAGTCCTAGTCTGCTGCCATTTAGTCATTAAGAAATTTAGACATACATGTCTTTTCCTTAAACCTCAGTTTTTCATCTGTAAATGGGAGTATATACAATAATCACCTCAAAGAGTTTTAGTAAGAATTAAATGAGATAATGCAAGCTAAGCATTTAGCACAGTGTTATATTTTAATTAACAAATCAATATATTTTCTAATTTCTTTAATTGATTTTGATTTATTAATAATAAAATAACACTCTGCCAAGTTCTATGCATGCATCATCTTATTTGATTCTCTACTCATTGTGGTCCACTTTCTATTTGTGATACCTTTCCACTAAGCAACATATAAAATAAGTCCAATGTACTATTTGAATGACTTTGGAGGAGCAAGAAATTATATTGTAGGAAATTAAATTTTTGCATGGCTCCAGTTATAACAATAAGCTTACTTTGTTAAAGCATATTTTAGACTCCTCATACCTATAACTAAGAAAGAAATGGGAATATTCTGAAGAGGAAGATTAGCATAGCTTCTCTTGACAACTACTTTAGTCATCATTCCAGAAGAATCTTCAAGGAGTTAAGCACATACCCAAAACCTCCATGGGTACCTCTCTAGAACTGGCTGGTGTAGCTAGAACAGTTAGCTAGAAGTATGTGCCACATAAATCAAGAATTCTTTGAGAGCTCATTAATCTCTTTATTCCTATTACTTGCCACATGGTACGCACTCAACAGTTGTTAGCTGGAGTCGGGGTTGGAAGGAAAATAAAAGCAACCAATATCAGTAATAGCTTATGTAAGAGAACCTGTGCCTGTCTCTCAAGGCTCCAAGAAGATAAAATTGTAAGAATGATTAGAAACCATTTATGAGAAGTGGTGAAAAGGACAGGAAATATTGAAGGAGGCACACCTACAGAGCATGGAACATTAGCAACATAAGCTACTTAATTGATACAGGAAGAAGTTACAAGCAGCGGAAAAATATACCATGTAATTGTGAAAATAAGAGGTTTCCCTTAGGATTTACTTAAAATTAGTCTAAGTAATTGAGCCATACAAAAGATAAAGAAGTCACAGTTTAGCACTAGGAAGCTACACTATTAATTGGCAAAATAAAATATAAAGAGGATAAACAAGCCTGAGATCAAACCTTATGGTTCTTTCTGCAATTCTGAAGTCTTAATTTCAGGATATAAAAGTATTCAAAGAGTATTTTGTAATTACAAACCAATAAGAAGATCCATCCAGGAGGAATAATTATATAATTTCTGCCCGGCTTCATTGTATGAGGCTTAGAGAACAGCAATAAATAGAATCCTCTATCATTATGACTGCTGCAGCCAATGACTCACCATTACGACTGGGACTACATCCTAGAAGAGTTTTTTTTTCCCTTTGTGTATCATATGAGAAATTAAACAGACTATGTTTTCCAGTAACTTTAAAAAAATTTAGAAAGAAACCCAAATTTGATTTTGTTTCTCAGGTTCTTGCTAGTAATAAGGTTAACAATAAAGTTGAGCTATTATTAAAAATACAATAAATTTCTGTTTTGAAAACGTTTTTCATTTGCCTTAAATTGCTGTTCTTAATTGATGAGAAACTAATTTATATCTCCAGTGACCCATGGCTCATAAATATTTACAACATCAAAATATCATCCATGTAAATAATTGGGGTTCAGTTTCTGAATTATTAATATTAACACTATAAATTACATTAAGAAATTGGCTTTAATCTTGCTAGTGAGTTTTAATTAATGAATATTATAACTACCTCATTAAAAATTCACATATGATTTGTAAGAAATAATGGCACTTGAAGACTACAAATATAATAAAGAAACAGCATGACTATAAACAAGTTACTCTAAAAACAATGATAAAATCTTAATCTTTTAACTCTCCATTTACCTCAGCCTGATTCAAGAATTTGAAAATTTTTGCCATATAAGTTGTGCTTATTTAGTCAGTTCCATTACTATTTACAGGGGAAATGTAGTATTTCCTTTCAGTACAAGCGTTGGCAATCTTTCACCAAGTGGACTCAGCCTTGGATGTTCTGCCTGGGGAAGACGAATGGTAAAGCACTAAAGGGCAGCAGAAGTAATCAGTCCATGATAAGCCAGGCTGTAATGCAGAATTTTGCTCATGTTGACCCCAATAACCTACATTCAGTTTGTTTAACTTACATGCTAGGGATTCAAAGACAAATGAAACCTGTTCCTGAGCTAGTAGACCATGCAATCTCTGAAGTTCCATACATAATGATATCAGATCCATATTCTGTGTCCCATGGGTGACTGGCTACCCACGTCCACTGAAGCCACATCCAGATCACCTGGTCTAGGTCACTAGTTTCCTTACCTGCAACTTATTACTGGCAAGCATATTTCTGAACCAAGTCAGCTGCTTACAAAATGAATGAAGGTCATTATAGTATGTGATACACATTTCATGGTATCTCTTATTATCCCACCCACGTAATTTTTTTTTTTTAAATAGGAAGTAATTACAGAATGTTTGGCATACCTAGCATGACCAAGTCTTCTACCTTCTTGCTGCTTCCTCTACCTTCCTTTTCAAGATTATCACATTACCTCTCATCTTTGGTCATTGTGCTCTATCTGGGATGAAATGCTGGACTGTGGAGTTAGGCTGTATCCCTGCTACAGATTCTGCTTTTGCTCCAGGCTAGATAGCCTCCTGTTCCTGAACATTCAGGGACACTGAATCAGAAGTTTTCCAGTAGATCTTCTGAAGCTAGCTCATAATTGAGTATCACTCCTGAAGGGTAAATTCCAAGTTTCCCTGAAGGAAACTGGATTGGAAAAAGAAAAAAAAGGCGACCCTGAGAGAAAATATCCAGGCCCGAGAGTGCCTAGCAGTGGCAGGCCATGGTGAGGAGCAGCAGAGTTTCTGAGGGAAAAGAGACTGTGCCCGACAGTTTGGAAGCCACGCTTCCATTGCCACTCCATGAGTGTCCTGGGAGATCATAGTGAACAAACTCCTGATTCCTGGCACATCGCTTCAGTGCTCTTCTCCACCTTCCCTTTTTGTCCCTATAGTCACTGTGAGTGTCTAGAAAGTCCTTGGCAAGGGGAGGGGCAGGACTGCATAAATGACAACGTTGGAGAACAACTGAGCTGTCAGTCTACCTGAATGCAGAAAAATACCAGGGGAGGCAACAGGGCATGCGCTCAAGGAAACAGAATTTAAAGTCTGGCTAGAAAGAACCATTCACTAGTTGTATAACTTTTAGCGAATGGTCCTTTCTAGCACAGAGAGAATCTATTTTAGACGTAAAAGGGAAATGAATGATAATGCCAGCCGGATGTGGTGGTTCACGCCTGTAATCCCAGCACTTTGGGAGGCTGAGGCGGGCGGATCACGAGGTCAGGAGATCGAGACCATTCTGGCTAACAAGTTGAAATCCCGTCTCTACTAAAAATACAAAAAATTAGCCGGGCATGGTGGTGGACGCCTGTAATCCCAGCTACTCGGGAAGCTGAGGCAGGAGAATGGTGTGAACCTGGGAGGCAGAGTTTGCAGTGAGCTGAGATCAAGTCACTGCACTCCAGCCTGGGCGATACAGCAAGACTTCGTCTCAAATAAATAAATAAATAAATAAATAAATAAGAATGCCATCTTTCACAACATTGTTGGCATGATCAAATGGAATATCTATGAAAGTGTGTTGTAAGCTATAGCAAACTGTGAACGAGTTTAATATATATTACTCTATTGTGAGAGTGAATAAGATAATGCAAAGTTCTTAACAATAAGACAGCACTTGCTGCATACTACCTACTGTCATTGCTGTTACTTTGTAATTATTATTGTTAAAAGTAAACCATGGGTGAGGGCTAATGATGAATGATGGATTGGAAAAAGCTAGATTCAAAACATTATAAACAGAATGACCTTAACACATTAAAAAATACATAAGCTTAAAGAGAAAATCAGAAGAAAAAAATATATATATATAAATGTTATCAGTAGTTATCTCTGGGTGAAGAGATTTCAAGTTTAAAAGGGAGATTTATTACAAAGTTTGTTCAGCCTCTTTCTTTGGGGAAGTTTGTCCCCATTCCCTAGTCTACTTGAGTAGAGCAGAAGCAACTATGTCTTGTCATTTTACTGTTCCACTCCAGCCTATGCTATATATGATTGTGCCGGGGTGGGCTATTGACCTAAGTTGGGTCCATGAATTTCTTTCTAAATAATCTAAGTATGGAATGGAGAGGGAGTATAATACTTAAATTTTTCTCTGCATAGATGAGCCATAAATTCTAAAACTTAGGCGTGGCCATGCTTTCTGTCACATGGGTTAGAAAAGGTTGAACTACCAAAAGACTTAAGAACACAGGAAAAGTGCAGAGAGGAGCAGAAAGAGGCCACAAGTGAATCCTAACAGTCCTTGAGGCTTTGGAAACACATGTATTCCTATTGTAGTTTCTCTAAGATGAATTAAACTTAAAATAAATGCCACTGTTTGCTTATCTAGCTTGACTGTGCTTTATGAATGTTTTGTCAAATACAAAGGATTTTTTTCTTTATGTTTCCCATGATGGTTACGCACTTCTCTTACAAACAGAAAAAATAATTTAAAAAGTAGCTGTGCACATAAGTGAATAGAAAGCTAAGATACGGAACTCTAACCCCAGTTATTTTGCAATCACTCAGAAGAGCAGATTTTTACATTAGGTTTAAGAAATGATTTCTACCCCCAGGAGTCACTAGGAAAGGGAACGGGGCCTTGCAGAATATTAGCCACTTGGTTTGATCTTAAGTCTCCAGATTCAAATTAACATCAGTAACATTAAGAGTGAATTAACAAAAAGCCCCAGCCTACTTGATCTCCACTCACATTCTTGCAACTCAGTACTTACTTGTAGCAGTCATGGACTTGGTCCAAGAAAGCTCTTTGCAAAGAAAGTATTAAAAGCAGTGTGATTTCCTTGGCCTGCTCTCTTTATTCTGTTCAAGCACATTAATTTGCCAACTCAACAGAAACTGGTTCTTTTCTATTCCAGAGAAACAGCAGTAAATTTTGAACAGAAATATACAGCAGTAGGGTCTTCTTTTTTTTTCTCTCTCTCTCTCAAATTAAATGCTAGTGCATTTTAAAGACTTTCAGGTTAAATTCCAGATTATTAGGGATTCTAAATTTTGTCTATGCATTTTTTGTTTGCCTTACCCTTAAGTCTTAAATAAGTTCATTTCTTTATTTTCATCTTTGAGGAGAAATGAATTTGCACAGAATAGAGTTCCAAGATGTAGACAGGGGATTTTGAAGAAACCACTGCTCTTTGAGATGTATGTTCTTTCTTATCAGCACATAGGAAAAGAGCAAAGATGGTTTTTCACTGTAGTTTAAGTTGCATATCTGTAAAGTATTTCAGCACAGGTTTAACTGTGATAAACAACATTCCTGAATATTCCATTTTAAATATATATAAATATGACGTGTGTCTCTGGCTGATTTTTTTGCTCCCTCTAATAATAGGAAAGACTGCTGCAAGCTATGAGAGATTAACATCTATAAGTTATTTTGCCTTTTGGTTTAGTGGAGTGAGTTGATTTATCTCTGTTAAGCCAAGAATATGGCTCTAAGTTGAGAGTACAATTAGACACGATCCCTTTTCAAGTGCAGAAAACGTGGAGAAAAAAATAAAATGTATGCTTTTTAAACACATTTCTTATTCTAAATGAAGAAATCTAATTTAGGCCTTAAGTGGGAGATTCACAAATATCTATACCTTCCAGCTCCATAGAAATTAAATTACCAGGAGTGATATTCCTATTTGGTAATTTTAAGAGGGACTGCAGCAACATAAACAGATCCAGACTTCAATCTTTGAAATTTGATTTAGTAAAATAAATTATTTGCCTGATTTCAAATTGGTATGGTTTGCATTCCAATTTTGTTATTTTCTTTATCCTCTGCTCTTGTTTATGTTTCTTTTTTGTTATTTTTACTTTTCTTTTGTGTGACAAACTTTCTCACTAAACAAGATAGCATGTTCTTCATCTAGAAAATAAGTTGGGGAAGGGGAGACCAAACTGCCTTCAGAATCTTCACACTGGGACAACTTATGTTTTCTCTACAGAGATGTGCTGGCCTAAAGGCCATAGTCCTCACTGTTCGAAGTTTTGACAGCAAAACAAGATAGAGCCTGAACCCTTCTGTGCCTAGGCAGCATCTGTTTGGGAGAGTATTGATGCTTGACTCTCAACTCTATGGACTGCTGATGCAGAAAAAGGCCCAGGGCATCATCCTATCATTGTAAAGATGAAGCAAGTAAGGTTCAGAAAAGAAAAGTGACTCGTCCAGGGTTTTCTAGTTTGGGACACAGGTGGGCCTAAACCCAGGGCTGCCAGTTCCGCTTCCAGAACTCCTTCCTATGCTATTTGCCCTTGGCAGGCTATAAGCAATTTTTATATCTAAAGCTGTATTTTTCTAGTTTTAAGTTAATTCCTCAAAAAGCAACACATTCTCTGAGGTTTATAGTTTTGTGTCATTGTCATGCAATCAATATCACTCTTAGAAATAAATTTAATAAAATGTTTATCAAATAGTTTTGCTGCTTCTTGCAGGGGTCTCAAATACATTGGACATACTAGTTTTGTAAATCATATTAGCCAGTCAACTGCCACTAACAAGACAGGTGAAGAAGGAGATCAGGTGTACGAGGTAATGAAGTTACCAAGAACCCAGCAGTGCCAGGAAACTTATGAGCTAGGTAATATATTTTCCATTTTACAGAAAGGAAAATTGAGGGTAGAAAAGCTAAGTAATTGTCCCAAGGACCTACTTGTATGGCAGAGCTAAGATCTCAATCTGAATTTTGATTCCAAAGTTCATCTTTCTGAAACTAAGTATTTGTAAACCAAATAGCAAAACGGGATGGTGCTCTTTAGAAAGCTCTCAAATATTATTCATAAACACTGCTTTTTAAGTCCCTGTATTCCTCTGGCCCTTTGGCTGTTCCCCATGAAAGAAGGTCAAGTACTTAACGACTCCTTTCAGTCATGTTGTTAATAAATAAAGCAATGTTATTTAAACCTTTGGGTGCTATTGTCAGTCAAAGATACCACTGATTTTTCTCTCCCACATAGGGAAATGTACACAAGGTCATGGAAGCCCTGGAAAATTATAAATTTTTCAGGGTAATCCTATTCATCTGGTGCCAGAGTGAATTTGGATTGGCTCTGGGAGGTCACCTGGGTCACATCTGAGTTCCCTTGTCATTCTCATTTTGCTCAACGAAAGAGTCTAAGCATTAAACTCCAAATGGCCAACTTTGTACCACTGATTATTAATTTTAGGAAACTCATGTTTAGATAACTTTTTACATGATATGCAACAAATGATTAACAAAAGTTCCTGGAAAGACAGCTGCAGACCAAAGTTTGGTTTAATTTTTAAAACTCATTACTAATCATCACTCTTTTAAAATAACTAATGGTAATGACTCACAATTATGTAGAGTTTAACAGCAGACCAAATATTTTCACATATATAATCTCATTTAATTCTCACAAGCAATCTTTCAGTAAAATTCAAACATAAGTGAGTATTAATCTCTGTTATGAATTGGGGAAGGCCCTAGAGATACAAAAATAACTAAGAAATTGCCCTTGTCCTCAAGGAACTCACCATAGATACAAAAATAAATAAGAATGACCCTGTTCTCAAGGAACTCACCATTTTTATTATTTTCATATTCTGTAAGATTAGGCAAATAAAGCTTAGAAATTAGAATATACTTGCTCATTAAGTCCAGTTACATGGGGTATGAAATTGGAGTTGTTTTATATCAAAACTTATTTTACTTCATTAACCACCTGCTCAGCATGGGAGTAGAAATGTAAAGGAGTCATAAATATTTGTTAAATTATCTTCCTTAGTTCATTCATTTTTTTAGTTCATGATTTTTATAAATTGGGGAATTTTAAGGTGATGGACACCCTTGTAATCTCTCTTGCTGTCAATACAATGCTTTCTGTTTCTATTGTTTAAACGAAAAGTTTTCATTATGTTTTGTTAAACAGAAACAGCATCCAAGTTATCTTGTTAGCATAACATATTCAACTAAGCAATTCATAGAGTATCATAGCTAAGTATGCTATTAGCTCGTTTTGTGGGTCTCACAGTTGAGAGGATGAAGGCTTGGGTACAGTCATATGAACAAAAGGCAGGTTACTAAAAGGTTAGACACAAAGAAATTGTGAAGAAACCCTCAGGGAATTTGGCTTCAGGATGAGAGCTGAATAACATCTTGATAGCAATCTTCATGTGCATAAGGAGTTATTATACAAGCTGTTTTCTACATCTAAAAACAGAAGAAAATGAGTTAGTTCAAACTACAGCCCTAGAGATTTAGGTTAGCTATGAAAAACGACTTGCTGACAGGTGAGATTGTCAGTTACTAGAACTAGACACCAAGAGAAGTTGTTGAATCTTCCTTAAAAAAAAAAAAAAAAAAAAAAAAAAAAAGATTTCAAATCTCTTGTTATGGTTCAAATGTGACATTGCTTTAGACAGAAGGGTGGACTAGATGGCTTCCCAAGTTACTTTCCAGCTCAATGACTCTACCCCTATAATGATTTCAGCCTCTAAAAGCATTTTTCCATAGTGAACTTAAAGTCCCACTTTTACTTTGCTAATAGTTCCATATAAGCATTCCATATAGGTAATAACTTTAATTTATGTTTTTTTTCCTCCAAAGGTCAGCTACAATTTAAAGAATTTAAAGATACCTTGACCAATGTTTCTAAATGTTAAAAGGTCAAATGTAGGAAATTGCTAACATTTTGAAATTGTTGTCCCTTTCACTCATTAAGCTTCATAAGAATCCCAAACCACGGAGAACCCAGTGGACATGATTATTTTAAAGCTCTGAGATGAAAACCTTTCCCTGAAGTATCCCCCACAAGTTTCAGGCTTTTTATCACCAAAAATAATTTGAAATTGGTCTTCAGCAGCCTCTCCAAAGTAAGTGAAGCACACTAGAGGAACAGGAAGGAACGGGATATGGTGAACCTACAAAATCATTCCATCATTGATTTGACAACCAAGAAATAGCCTAGGATGGTTCAGGAATCTGGTTTAGTAAAATACAAAGTTGAGATTAGAATTCAAGTCTTTTGTCTCCCTGAACAGTAACTGTTTCATAAAACATATTTTTCATTTTCAAAGACTCAAACCAAAGGCAGTTTAAAAAATTAGTTTCAAAATATATCCAGATGTTTAAAGGACTAGACAAACAACATGAAATTCCTTTCTTGTGGAAACGTCTTACTGTGTTTCCATATATGATCATGAAGTCAGGTACCTTCCCATACTGACAGACATATTCCAGCTCTGTGTACAAATGAAATCCATATCTTTTTAATGGATTTGTTATGTGTCAACTTAGCAATTCCTCATAACTGTTAAAAGTAGGTTTTAATGGCAGAAAAACTTGGGTTAATCTTGATTTACCAAGTCTTTATATTTGTATGACTTTGGGCAAGTACCTTCAACTTTTGGTTCTTCCTCTGCAAAATATAGATTGACTGAGGTATTATTATATGTTAGGTGCTTAACACAGGCCTGGCAAACACCAAGTGCTCAGTTAACTGTTGCTGCTCCTGTTATTATTATCATTATTAATTACCATATGTCTCAAGACTCAGAAAATTACCCTAAGACTTGATAAGAGATACAGCCTTTGTATTTGGCATAAAGGATAAAGGGGCTCCTTTTTAGGACAATAAAAGTTTCCCCTGACGCCACGAAAGCCATGTCTCCATCATCAAAAGAAAATTCACTTTAATGGACATTTCCCATATTTCTTGAGAACCTCATGGGTGACTGAGACTCTTCTAGGGGTGATGGGTATAGATATGAAGGAAACAGTCATGCTCTTCAGAGGTTTCATGGCCAAGAGGTGAAAGAATCATATAAATATATAAGCACAGCATGATATGGACAAGCAAACAGTAAGGACAGTACAGTGAGAAGAGCTAGGAGGATGCAGAAGGGCAGTGGGCAGAATTAGGAAGGGCTTATCAGAGATTGTGATCAGTTCAGTTGAGTCTGAATTCTAAGCAAAAAGACAACAAGGGATTATGATTACCAAATGGTTTTTTTAAACTAAAGTTTTATAGGCAAAAAGAAGTCACTGATCAAATTATTTACTTATCTGCCTGATCTTCAGTTGGGCAGAAAGGATCACAAAAGAGTCTTCAATAGATACAAAGAGAGAGAGAGAAAGAGGGAACAATTTTGGACACAAGGCCCTAGATACATACATATTAGTAAGTACTTACCAAGTAAGCCTTTTTTAGTACATCAGGGATAGTTATCAATGTAAGAAGTTCATTTTATTATCATTTTATTTTTCCTAAAAAGACTTCTGATATGGTTTGACTGTGTCCCCACCCAAATCACATCTTGAATTGTAGCTCCCATAATTCCCAAGTGTTGTGGGAGGGATCTGGTGGGAGATAATTGAAATCATGAGGGGTGTTTACCCCCATACTATTCTCATGGTAGTGAATAAGTCTCACAAGATCTGATGGTTTTATAAGGGTTTTGCCTTTTGCTTGGTTCTCATTCCCACTTGTCTGCTGCTATGTGAAACGTCCCTTTTGCCTTCTGCCATGATTGTGCGGTCTCCCCAGACACATGGAACTATGAGTCCATCCAACCTCTTTTTCTTTATAAATTACCCAGTCTCGGGTATGTCTTTATCAGCAGCGCAAAAATGAACTAATACTCCTTAAAGACAAATATCTAGGTAATGCTCTCGATTCTCCCCTTCCACTTGAACATAGATTCTTCTTCTTAACTTGACAAAAAGGCAGGCACATAAGTAGGGTCATTATTGATAACCCCAGGTAGTCTACTGACTCAATAGTAATCTGATTATGCGACTCACATTTACTTTGATGTGAATTAAGATTTTAATTTCTGCTAATTTTTAAATATATGTTGTAAAATGAATTTTACTAATAACAGGAGCAACAGATCAGTCTTTTAAATGTTATGAGACTTGTGAATGTATAGGAGAAATAACCTAAACTCTCTAATAAATCATTCATATAAATAACCTCAAAGAAGATGGCTAGGTGTTTAAAGTATTAGATGCTCATGAGGATGTAGCTCACAAAATTTATCAATGCATAAAATACGTTCTTTGCTGAATTGGCCTCTTTCTCCATTAGGCACTGGAGTCCCAGATACAAGTTTTAGGAGCTCCCTAGACAATACATATCATTTTTCATAATGTATACTACACTAACATGTAAGCAAAAATCACAGCAGCAACAAAATCAAAGGATTATATGGTAAGGTAAGTTCCAAACTTTTCTGAGATTATTTGAAGACACATAACGAATATAACTATATTTCAACTCTTTGCTTTCAAATAACTAAAATGAAAAACAATTTACCAAATGAAAACTCTGAAGTATTGCTATTTTGCTATAGTAACAATACACTAAAAACAACCATTCACAACTAATAACGATAATATTTATCTAGCACTCAGTGCTTTGCCAAGTGTGCTTCTATACCTCATTATATTTGAGCTATGTGGTATCCATGTGAAGTGTTATTGTGGCACCTGAAGAAAGCTAACTTCATAGAGTAAGTGCACTTTTAGCTAACATGTTAAGGAATATGTTCTCTCAAAGAGGGAAATTACTAAGTTAATCCTGAATCTTCTTCTATCCAGAACCACCTGTTACTAAGTGCTGTTAGTTCTAACCCATAGCATTTGGTAAACTTTTCCTTTGCTTTTCATTTCTTCCTTACTAAAAGGAAAGACCTATAAAGGCAGAGAGTTTGTCTATGTTTGCCATATTCTCATTTCTGGAATAGTGGCTGGCAGATAATAGATGCTCAATAAATACTTTTAAACAAATAAATTCCTATTATTCTGTTTCTTCAAACCTCCCTACCCTGGATTTCTATGGAGCCTCCTAATTAGCGCCATGAGCCAGATTTTCTTTTCTCTCATGTACCTTACACTTGACTGCTTGATGGATTTTACTAAAGGACAGATTTGTTTTACTCCCTAGCTTCAGCATTTAAATGTCTCATTATTATTACAAATTTCTCACCCTGGCATTTAGGGTCAGCCACTAATAGCCTGACCTACCTTTCACCAGATCCCTGCCTTTAGTTTCCAAACATCCTTTGTGTCATTCCGATCATCCCTCAGATCATCTTGCCTATTGACTCTGTTCATGCAGGTCCTTTGACTCCCAAAGGCCACATCCATCATCTTTACCTATTGAAATATTATCGGTTTTTGAATATTGCTCTGAAATGTCCCTTCATTCAAGACCCACTGTCGGGAGCCAACACTTTGTCGTATGCACCTGTGTTATTCTGCCTTGTGATTTAAGGTACATGTGAATGCTTGTTTTGTCCTCAGTTCTCTAAGCTCATGAAGCCTGACAACTATGTCTTATGTATCTTTTACCTTAAAGAATTTACCACATGTAATAAATGGTCAACACATCTCTGCTAAGTTGAAGTGATTTCAAAATATAGGGCACAGGATTGGAAAACATGGTGATAATTATAATACCTGCCTTACAGTTTTGTCTAACAAACATAACTGGGAAAATGAAAGTGATGATAATGTTTTGCAAACTTTAAAGTGCTATACAGATTCAGGTATTTTTCAACTGTATTTCATGGAATTTGTCGGATAAATAAGAAATGAAAGCTACTCGGTTATTTTGAGTCCTTCCTGTCATCGCTCGTGGTAAATGAGGGAAGGGGAAAAGGAGAACATTCTTTTGCTCCCGGCAGCCAAATTGCCCAGCAGATGAAAAATTAGCATCTGAACATATTTTATCATTAATGCTCAGCTGGATCCCTAAATTGCTATGTGGTAGCATTTAGAAATGGTTCTTTGTGATATTATTTGGAGGATTAGAGTTTATCATGTATTTAATGCATTAAGCTGATAAAAAAAAAGACTTAAACAAACACATATCTCCAAACAAGGAAACAAAAACATCTTTACTGGAAAATACTGTAATTCTACTCTGTGTTCCTATCATTGTCTTTGGGGGCCCCTCATTTAGAACTCAGCACAAAAGGCAGCCTATGAAGAGAGAAGGGGAGGAAATGGTATTGGGAACTGGCCTGAGTGGTGAGAGCAGTCTTGTCTCCAAAGGAAGCTGTTTCCCATGCCACATTCTGCTTCAGATATTCCTGATTTTAAAGACAAGCTGGATACAGGTTATGGTATCTGAGAACTTTGGACAAATGTGGCTCATTGTGATACAATCTGATTTCAGAAGGGCTTACGCAATTTGCATTCCTTGTCCGAGGCTTTCCCACATTTCTGGATAGCTGATGATATTTTTTTCTCTTTTTAAAATTCAGTAAAGGAGAAAACATCTGCCCATTATCTGAAAGGCTATAACAGCCACCTCTTTGGAGTGAGAGTGGGGCTATGAATCACTGTTTTTGTTTCTTCATTTCATTTATGTGCAGGTTTACTAGACACCCTGGACTGGTTTGAAACCTCCCAATGACGTCAATGGGGCAGAGAAATTGGAGCAGCGGAGACAGCTGCAATGCACCAACTCTACTGAGGTTTTATTCTTTTCTCCCAGGGTGACATCTGAGACAGATATTATCAATCAAGCCCTCCTGGCTCAGCACCAAATCAAAGGTACTTTATCATTCAAAGCAGTAAAAGCTGCAATTAGATGATCTCTTCAGCTTTTCCCTAGCAATATTTTGTTCATGATAATTAATAATGCAATTAAAACTGAATTAAACAAGAGAATGCTTACTAAAACATTTAACTTAAATAGGGGAGCAATTTCCTTTAATGTATCACTTATAAAATTATTAAAGATCCCTCTCTATATATGCTTTGTATAAAAATTCTAAACAAATTACTATATTTCCCCAAAACAATAATAATATCAAATGATAAACTCTACCACGTTTCCAAGAAATGTCCAAATGTTCAGGAAAAGAATAGGTACACATATAACGAAGCTTTACAGTCATTTAGGAAGCAAACAACAGCCACACCGAAAAACCCTGTCACAACTGACAGGAAGGAAGCTAGTGCTCTGTGAACTAACATTTATTTCAAAAACATTCAAAATAAAACCAAAAAGAAAGAAGCAGAGCCAACTGCTTTTTTGCTTGCTAGGCATAGCATATTATTTATTGACTTTTCAAGTCCTTTTTTGAGGAATGGTCGTACTTGCCTGAGTAAATAATAATATGTTCAAATCCAAAAAAAAAAAATAGCACTTATTCCAATTATTTAGTTTTAAAGTAAAGGTCTTTGCTCTTTTTTTTCCTGCTATTTTTTTTAAAAGAAGGAAACTTTAAACTACTAAGGCTATCCAAGGCCAATCATAGCAAATAAAACTAATACATGCACTTAAGATAGATTTTTGTTTGTTTTTAAAGTTACCCAGGAAAGCTAGGCATAGAACACTCTAACCAGAGTGAAAAGTAGGGAATCAACTGCAATCTCATCTTCCCTTTCGTTCTGGAGTACTTGTTGGCAAACAATGCTGGTGGTAAAATAACTACAAAGTGGAGTAGAGAGAAGATTGGGAGTAAAAATAAGGGTGAAAACATCAATGTCAATCTCAAGGTTATGTAGCCACACTCAATAGAATCCAAAGCCATTCAATGTAGAAAGTCAAACTGGCCAAGGGAAAGAAACACAGAAAGAATATTCTTCAGTAATTGCCTATTGTCCAAGAAACAGCATCATCAGCTCATTATGTTATCCCATTAGCTAATAGTATATATGATATGTATTCCTCTAAATTAATAAAAAGATTCCAGAAATATGAAAGATCATTGTGGAGAAGACTTGCTTTTTCAGTGAGGAGCGAACAAGAGAACATGTGTTTAAATGTCAGCACTAAGAGTTTAGGTTAGCTAGAATAACAAACTTCTTGCCAATTAGGTAATGTTTACCCAACGGTAGGTATCTAAAGTGTTCTTTAGTACCTGGATTTAAACAATAAGTTTTGTTTTCACCCTCTTCCATTCATTTAGCTGCGAAACAGACGATAAATTACAGTTCAAGCTACCAAATATCTTGTACATTATTTACAAGCCTGAACTTCCTCCTAACCGAGCAAGCCCTAAACTTTCTTCCACGACCAGATTCATCATTCCTTTCACTCAGCACAATGGTATTGATATGGGCATTGAGGCCTGTTACATGCAGATTTGTACCCAGCTTCATCTCTTAGTAGAAATATGTCCTTGAATGATTCTGCATATACACAGTAATAATGAAATGACACATGCATAAAACACCTCAGAGGCACTCTATATGGGACAGCTATTAGTCTCAGATATTTATTTTAAAATATGTATTATTGTGTTTCAGTGCCAGGCACAGTGCTAGATAGTGGACACATACACACACACACACACACACACACACACACATACACATGCACTCTCTCTCTCTCTTTTTCTATCAATCCACAGAGTAAATCAAGCTATCAACTTGAGAA
Source organism: Mandrillus leucophaeus (assembly GCF_000951045.1). Lineage (NCBI taxonomy): Eukaryota > Metazoa > Chordata > Mammalia > Primates > Cercopithecidae > Mandrillus > Mandrillus leucophaeus. The sequence goes on along the minus strand of NW_012104965.1, from coordinate 278,780 downwards.
TCATTCTTGCCTCCCACATCTGATCACCACTACCACTACCAATAAAAGCAAGTAAGACCCCTTCACAACTGTGGGCAATCTGTTTTAACTGCCAGTGGCCAACCCAAACCTTGCCAGCGTCATGAACAAGTGAACAGCTGCCCAAGTTGTTACCTACCCTGGAGTATTCCACCTCTTTTGCCTTTTTGAATTAGTTTTCTCTTTTTCTGGCAATGGCTGCCCTAATTCATGTCTTTTGATCATCTCTCTCCTGAGTTACTGCTACAGCCTTCTGAACAGTTGCCTGCCTTGAGCTTTATTTCTATGATAATCTTTTAAAATTATAAACCCTGTCATGCCCCTCCGTGCTTACAAACCTCCATGACTTCTCAAAGATTTTATGAAAAAAATCTGTTCCTTAACATGTCACAACAAATTCTATATGATATGTAGCTTGATTCACATTCTAACTTTACTTTTCTGATGTGACTCTTAATATCCACCTGTGCCATAATCTTTCAATTTCCTCAACTTGCTTTGTTGTTTCACATGTTCACATATTTTCTGTCCCTTTCCTCCATATATATCTCCCAATTCCTCTTAATAAATGTTTTTATCATGACAGACACTTACCAGATTGCAATACATGTATTTGTTCACATGTTGGCTTTCCTCCCTACTTGACTGTGAATTCCTGAAAAGTAATAACATGTTACTCATTTCTGTTTCCCCTAAATAGGCATACAATGGCATGCTGTGTTTGAAAAATGTTAAATGAATCCATGAGCATTAGAAGTTATGATTTCTGTTGATCTACCTTGTCAATGAGATTTTAAAATCCTTTCTATAGAATATGGATGGATCTCTGGGGGGATTCTTGGTCAATTAGTCCCCATTTCCTTCCTCCCTGGACCTTGTTTTCATTGAAGAAACAAGCATTGGATTCCGAACTCATAAGAAAGGATTCTAGAAGTTCTAGAATCACACTTAGACATTTAAAATTCCCACCCTCTGAGGGTTCCCTGTGTTTGTAAGAAGTGTACAATCTACCATGTCAGTCCAGAAATTTCAGTGAAGCCAGAGGTGGAAGCCTACAGCAGTCTATACAGCAAGCTAATTAATCATTTATTGACAGCTACACTTGTTCAAATGACCTGAATGTCCTGGACCATTTGTCTATTCATTCATTCAGCAACTATTGATTGGCATCTGTGTCATCCTACACATTGCAAATTCAGTAAGGAGCAAACAGGTTAGTTTATATTTAATAAATATTTACTATGTATACTTTTCTTTCCTTCAAATACATTTTTGATGTTTAAGCAGCCCATAAAGAGGGCTATATTTGCCAATGAGTAGTTCTCACGCTCCTGGATCTTCTTCACGTAACTTCTGTTTCTATGTTCACTCCATACCCTCCATCATATTCTGTGTTGCTACCCATCTCATATGCAGTCTGCACTGACCATTGACAAATAAAGGAGAAAATTATGATGGCTTTCTAAATATGCACAGACACTTATATAGCCTGGTGTTGCTCATTCACTATATGATGGTGCTTTGAGACTGCAAATTTATATGCTGAGTGAGTTTCCATAGTAAGGTTGACAAACTGAAAGAATCAGTAACTTTGAATCAAACAAAGTCATGAAAAGTTAAGGACCTGGTATGGTGGCTCATGCCTGTAATCCCAGCACTTTGGGAGGCTGAGGCAGGCAGATCACCTGAGGTCAGGAGATCGAGACCAGCCTGGCCAACATGGTGAAACCCCGTTTCTACTAAAAATAAAAAACAATTAGCCGGTCCTCCCTAGTGGTGGGTGCCTATAATCCCAGCTACTTGGGAGGCTGAGGCAGGAGAAGAGCTTGACCCTGGAGGCGGAGGTTGCAGTGAGCTTAGATCGCGCCATTGCACTCCAGCCTGTGCAACAAGAGTGAAAATCCATCTCAAAAAAAAAAAAAAAAAAAAGAAAGAAAGAAAAAAGAAAAAAAAAGTTAAGGTAGATCTTTTCTGAATAGTTGATTGACATGTATAGATTAGATATTGAGCATGTATATTTCATTCTCCAAATGTAATCACAAGGTCCTTGAAGATATTTCACTTATTTACAACAGTTCCAGCATGCAGCATATCTTATATAGCCCTTCTTACCCATAGCATGAGTGCCATAAAAATTTGTTGACTTGCATTTGTAAGCAATCAAAATCTTTTTAGTGAGGAGCACCAAATAGCTCTGGATAAATTGGGAAATAAATATTATTTTTCTTTTTTTAAAGGTCACAAGAAAATTTAAACATATTCATTAACTAAAATTTAAATATTTATAAACTTTATAAATAAAAACTTAAAAATTAAAATCACTGCCATTAGCAATCAATAAATCAGTAATTATACAAGTTGTATGTATTTATCATATGGTAGAAAGAGTTTTAGAATAACATAGAACTGAGTTTTCATTCAGATTCTGCTCAATATTTTTTTCATGAAAATGAAAAAGTTAACACCATCACAGCCTCAGTTTTTTAATATGCAACACAGGGACAATAGTTCCTAACTAACAGATTGTTATGAAGAATAAATTAGTGGGTACAAGGCACCCTAAATTGGCATAGAGTAGATATTTGAAGTAGTTTTTTAAAAACAATATAATGAATTTTTGTTTATTTTGACTTCTTTTTGGGGGGGAGAAGAGAAAAAAACATAACATGGTAACTTAAAAATATGTCACCTATCCTGAGCTTTATTAAATACTAAGTTAGAATAAGAGATGTATACATAATTTTCTCCTTTCATTGTCTTTTCTTTCTTTTTAAGGAATAATAGGCATTGTGATGCCACCTGATGGTATCTTAAAATGTGAATTATAATTCCAATTCTCACACTTGGTCCTTTGTATCTTAGAAAGTGATTTTTGATGATGTGACTGGAATTTCACTAGATTTTTTACTAAAAAAACAATGCCTGCCAAAGCCTGTATCGACTTCTGTAAAGCTTTGACTATTTACTGAACCATGATGATCCCACCTTTAGGAAAGGCTTCAGGGCATTCCTGTGGCTAACTTGGAAATCAATAAAACACCAGAGGCCTAACACTAAATATCCTTGAACTAAGGTTCCTAAAATGTCACAGTCTGCATATTTATTATCTGGCTTCACTGCACTGTGGACACAAACCTAAACTTGACTTTTCCTGCCTGCAGCTTATGACACTGCTCAATGACAATGAGATCTTTCAGGGCTTTGAAACTTTGCTGCTGTCAGAATAAAGTTTACAGAGTGATTATTAGTTTTCAAATAAAATCTTCCTTCAGGAAAAGCATTCCCAAGGAAGTAAGAGGGTCAAAGACTAACGCTTGTTAGATGTTATTTCTACAAAGTCACTTGAATTCCCGGATATGCCTAAGTCCCAAGTCACACAGTTACAACTCTCTCTCACACACACATATACATTCACTCATTTCACAAGTATTACCATCTGCTAAACACCATTCCAACTATTTGGCATATATTAGTTAACAAAACAGACAAAATTTCTTGCCTTCATGGTGTTCACATCCCAGTTTGCGGTAGGGATAACATGGGAAAAGGGGGAGACATAAACAAACAATACACATAACCCTACTGTAGGCTTTATCTTTCTCTGAGCCAGTCATGCCCATTTCTGTCTCCATTCATTTGCATTTGTTTTTCTCTCTATCTAGACTACCTCCCTTGTCACACTGTTAGACTGAAGTCAAATGTCACCTCCTCTGTGAAGCAGGTGCTAGCTCTCCTGGGGACCTCATGGAGCTTTATGCATAGCCCTTTTATGCCATTTCTCAGATTGTCTTCTTATTGGCAGATATCTGTCCCTCCCATTAGAGGAGGAATCTAGGCAGGAACGTGGCAAGGAGTAATTCTTAGTAAGTACTGTATTGCCAGGGCCACTGACCAGACAGCAAAAGAGAGTAGCACTCTCAATAAGTGTTCATTTGAGAAGTGAATGCAGTTTTATGCTACATAAGGAAAATAAAGATCAATTGTGAGATTAGTTGTGATTAGGATGTTTCTTTGCATACCATCCACAACAAAGTCTGAATAATTCATATATTTAAGAAATAGTTTACTTTAAATATAACTATTTTATGTGAAGTACATTAGCATTATTTACTGAAAGCTGATTCAGCAGGCATGGTAATTCAAAAGATAACTTTTAATTAGTTGACACAAATAGCCTTGATAGAAATACCAATTTTATAACTTGATTATCTTTTAATATGATAATTTCATCTGTGCTATAATCTGCACTTATATTTGAATAAATTCAGGGCCATAGTTAAGAGATTTATTTTCTTCAACCTTCTAATTATCACAAGAAAATTAAATTACTGCATTATTTAAGAGGGAAGTCTTAGCCATCTGACTAATTCACTGTGATTGGCACAACAGAGCTTGCTTCGGGTAGCTGTGATCTCAGGCAGGGAATGTTCCAAGAGTGGATGGACCTGCAGATTTTAGATGATGCCTAGCCCCCATGCTGTGTTAGATCTGTGGTTTTGTAGGCAGGGTTCTCTCAAGACACTATCTGCACTATCTGTTAGATTAGCTACCTGCTTCTTGCCAGTCAACCTCCAACCTTGGAATTTTCCCGTCTGTCTTTAGCGTGGGCAATCTTGCCTTTGTTGAGTAAACTATGCAATCAAAGAGGAAGCTGCATTTCTGACAGGGAAAAAGGTCTTAGGAGGAAGCTAACATCCCTTTCTGAAATCAGCTCTCAGGATAATTTTAGGTCTACTGAACTGATAGCCTGAGCCATCTGCCTTTAACCAGCTTCTAAGTACTAAATAGCTTTTATACTGAATAAGAATGTGTCCTTTCTCAATCTTTTTTCTCCTAAAAAATCTTTTGCATGACATTTCATGGAAATAATCTCATTAACAGAAAAAGTTTGTTTTTCTGTCTCAAATTTGAGGCAAGTGAACCACACTTCTTTTGTACCTTCCTAATACGTAGTTCCATGCTAAATAGAGCAAATATGTGATGATTCATACAAGACTGACTTTTAAGTGTGTGTTCTGCTGGAGCAGGATGTATGCAATTCTATTATATAGCGTAGAGAGAAAGAAGTAATGTCATTCTTCAAATGTTACATACATTTGTCTTCACCAAAGTAGGGAGTTATAGGCATTTCACTCATACTGCACATGCTAAGGCTCACATCTCAAGAGGAGAAAAATGTCCACAGTGCACAAAAAAAGAATACATTTTTTAAAGTCTTAAATGTTTATAAATAAAAAAGTTGTTGATTGGAATGAAGTTTTCTGCTGTCTGTACCTATCAGGGACTAACAGTCAGAGATAATATATTTGAATGTGCCCAAGTGTTACTATTTTACTGGCTTTTATTTTCATCACAGGGAACTGGTCTCAGGCACAATTTTTTCTCATACTGACTTAGATAATTAAAGCAACGAGTCTTCTTTTAGCTAACAAAGTAGTTCTTTACAACAGAACTACACATAGGACTGCAACCTAATAGTTGTCAAAATAAGCTCTTGCACAGTCTGAAACTTGGCTTCTTCTCAGTGTTTGGCAGTGACAAATACACTCTGTTGGGCTCTATGGATTTTCGACTAGTTCAATAAAGAAATATTTACTGGTTTCTGGAAATGTTTACACATCTATAATTTAGCTTATAATATAATTGCCTTGGTAGGTGATATGGTTTGGCTCTGTGCCCCCACACAAATCTCACCTAGAATTGTAATCCAAATTGTAATTCTTATGTGTTGAGGGAGGGACCTGGTGGGAGGTAATTGGATCATAGGGGCAGGTTTCCCCATGCTGTTCTGGTGATAGTGAGTGAGAGCTCATGAGATTTGATGGTTTAAGTATGACACCTCCTCCCTCTTTCTCTCTCTCCTTCCACTATGTAAGACGTGCCTTGCTTCCCCTTCATCTTCTGCCATGATTGTAAGTTTCCTGAGGCCTCCGAGCCTTGCTTCCTGTTTAGCCTGTGGAACTGTGAGTAAATCAAACCTCTTTTCTTTATAAATCACCCAGTCTCAGGTAGTTCTTTGTTGTTATTGTTGTTTTTGAGACAGAGTCTGGCTCTGTCACACAGGCTGAGTGCAGGGGTGCGATCTCAGCTCACTGCAACCTCCACCTCCCAGGTTCAAGTGATTCTCCTGCCTCAGCCTCCCGTGTAGCTGGGATTACAGGCATGAGCCACCACGCCTGGCTAATTTTTGTATTTCTGGTAGAGATGGGGTTTCACCATGTTGGTTAGGCTGGTCTCGAACTCCTGACCTCATGATCTGCCCACCTCGGCCTCCCAAAGTGCTGGGATTACAAGTATGAGCTACTGTGCTCAGCCAAGGCAGTTCTTTATATCAATGTGAGAATGGATGAATACAGTAGGCAACACTGTTTTAGGTTAAGCCCATACATAATTCCACCTACTAAATTTACGAAATGTAAGTGTGCCTTGCTTTAGAGAATCATGTAGTACAAAATTAATACTTATAAAACAAGTAAATCAGAAAATAATTTTACTATAAACGTAATTCTTCTCTTTGCTCAAGGATTTCCCCTAGAGTTCATAAAATTTAACTCCCCTACTGCATTTAAGTGATTTTTAACCTCTAATTAATTGATTTAAGTGTAATTTAAAATGTAGAGTTCCATTTTATTTTCTCACCTGAATTCATCATTAGCTGTAGTTCAGTAGAAAAAAAAATTGTAGGTAAAGTAACTTAAAAAAATAAAGTTAGATGCAGTGGCTGACACCTGTAATCTCAGCACTTTGGGGGGCCAAGGCAGGCAGATTGCTTGAGCCCAGGAGTTTGAGATCAGCCTGGGCAACATAGCAAAAACTCCTCTCTGCTAAAAATATGAAAATTAGCCAGGTGTGGTGACACAAGCCTGTGGTCCCTGCTACTCAGGAGGCTGAGGTGGGAGGAATCCTTTGAGCCCAAGAGGTGGAGGTTGCAGTGAGCAGTGATCATATCACTGTAGTCCAGCCTGGGTGACAGAGCAAGACTCTGCATCAAAAAACAAACAAAAAAACTAAGTAAGTCAAATGAGCTCAACTGGAGAAAATAAAAAGTTATTCTTAACTCTTAATGACTTACATAAAAACAGATAAATCTTTATCAGGTAGAGGGCTTACAAGGATACTCTAGGCAGGCTTCTAAGCCTTTAGCTGTTGAATCTTTAAAACATTTTACCACTTAACAATTCAACAGCTTAATTGTGATGTTCCATTTTGATCGCTGCAAATTGCCATATAAGAGTAGTCCAAGCCATTGGGCCACCTCAAAGATTATAGGTAAATTCAAAAAGACTCTTGTGGGTTTAGCAGCACTTGCTTGAGTTTTTCCCTCTTAAAATAGAATACAATTCTATTACAATGGAAGCGCCCTTAGCTTTCATGGAAAACACCCTGACCAGTTTCTGACTCCAGGGTAGCCCCATATTTTGGCTTATGCCCTTCTCTGCTTTCATACTTTACGGTCTCTCACAGCTTTCAGGAGAAAGCTGAAGTTCTCATGAGGGCTTATCCAGCCCTGTTGCCTATTCGGTGTTGTCACAAGCAATGATTTTCCTTCTCGTGACTTAGAACATCAATAGTTATTCTCCAGGATGCATCATGCTATGCTATATTATGCCTGGAAGGTCTTCCTTCTGATTTTTGTTTACTTGTGGCCTACTTATCCATGAAAATTCTGATTACGGGTCACCTCCTGTACTCCCAATCTGATACAGGTGTATCCATGTGCCCAAAGCAGACTGTATACACATCAATTATGGTTTTAACAAGCTGATTTATAATCATTCATTTATTTGGGGGCTCACTCCATCTGAAAATTATACAACTTTAGATTCCAGAAGCCAGCACAGTACCTGGTACATAGAAAGTACTAAGTATATACCAAAAAGAAGAATGAATCAACCATTTCAATAGATAAGTGTAATTTTTAAAAGTTGCTTTAAACATCATATTATAACTGAAAGGATCTGGATTTCCAAAAAAGAGCCTGCTAACTTATACATAATGTGAAGGTGAGGAGATGAAAAAAGGAAAGAAGCTGTCATTTACCAAATTAATTCTCTTTAACATTTCTCAACATCACTAATTATCAGAAAAATGCAAACAAAAACTATGATGGGCTACCATCTCACAATAGTCAGAATGGCTATAATCAACAAGTCAAAAAACAATACTTCTGAGGAGGCTGCAGAGAAAAGGGAACACTTATACATTGTTAGTAGGAATGTAAATTAGGTCAGCCACTGTGGAAAGCAGTTTGGAAATTTCTCAAAGATCTTAAAACAAAACTATCATTCAATCCAGCAATCCCATTACTGGGCATATACCCAAAGGAAAATAAATTGTTCTACCAAAAACACACATCCATTCATATGTTCATCACAGCACTATTCACAATAGCAAAGACATGGAATCACTGTAGGTGCCCATTCACAGTGAATTGGATAAAGAAAATGTGGTACTTATACACCACGGAATACTATGCAGCCATAAGAAAAAATGAAATCATACACTTTGCAGCAATATAGATGCAGCTGGAGGCCATTATCCTAAGTGAATTAATGCAGGAACAGAAAAGCAAATACCTCGTGTTCTCACTTATAAGAGGGAGCTAAACATTGCATACACATGGACACAAAGATGGGAATAATAAACACTGTGGACTCCAAAAGCAGGAGATAAGGGTAGAGTTGGAAAACTACCCATTGGGTACTATGTTCATTATCTGCATGCTAGAATCAAGTATACTCCAAACCTCAGCATCACACAATATACCAGTATAACAAACCTGCACATGTACTCCCTAAATCTAAAATAGAAGTTGAAATTTTTTAAAAAGAAAGCTAGAATTTGCTGAGTTAATTCTTTGGACAAGGCCCTGTGCTAAGTACTTTTACACCTCATTGAAACACCACAATGAGTCACATATCAATATGATTTTGTATATTTCATTCTTAATATAAGTTTAGTTTTTATTGAGTGCTTCAGATGTGCCAGTAACTATGCTGGGTGCTTCATATTACATCGCAATCTTCACAATATTTCAAGGGAAGCATTATAAACTCATTTACACACAAGAAAATTAGAGCTCAGGCCTGCTTGAGGTAAACAAGCTGTAATTTTCAACAGTATTGATCTGGTTCTGTAGGCAGTGTTTGTTTCACTGAAGCAACATCATGTCACCCAGGCTGTTCCAGAAGGTCACTGAGATATTAATAGGCACTTCACCTCCAAAAAGAGTTTTGTGATCAGATAAGCTTAAATTATTTTTCGCTTTTTAATATATTATTTTTAAAGAAAATTATGATGACAGTTATATATCATATGTCTGAAAACCAACAAGAACCTTCTTAACTTTCTAATCACATGTTCTCTAGTTTCAAGAAACTGCCTCCTTTTATATTTTGTGGCAGAAGACTAATGCTCCATCCCATAAAGTACATGACTGCTTTCAACTTAAGTTATTAAAATGGGAAGAAAAGATTTCATTTTTGACCCAATTACTCAAAATTCTCTTTTGAATTCCACTTTTTATGGGAATAGTAAAAATTCTAAATTCCTTTTCCTTGAATGTCTCTGATATTTTCTATCAATCCCAGAAAAAAATGTGAGTGGGCAAAATTGTGAACTGATTTAAGAATTAATCATGTTCAAAATTAAGAGTAAGTAACTCTTAATCTTAATTAAGAAGTGCTTTGCTTTTCTGATTTACTCATCAACACCACCCAAAAGTCTCATGCCAGGTAGGCACTGCGCACAGAAATTATGCCAGCCACAATTTCTGCCCTCCAAAAAGCCTTGGCATTCAGAGCAGCTCAAAGTTTAATCTCCAACCAAGCAATGCTCCTATTTAAAATGTATGGTCACACGCCTCTGTTTTGTTGCACATGTAAACCTGGTACTATGATATTACAAAAGGGTAAATCAGTTTAAAAATTACACAAATTACTGATTGGTTCTAGTTTGTGATATCCTTTGCATTCCCCCACCCACAATTCCATGTTTTTGCTGTGTTAACCGTCAAAATGGAGACACAGTTCATGGACACCAGAAATATTTTAAGCAATGTGAAGTATTTTAAACCTCTCTGATAGCTCTAAAAAGAGATTTAAAAAAATCATCAATTATTCATTAGTCACATAAAAATATATATCTAGGAGTAGCAGAAAATCTTTACAATTTGTCATAACTGCTCATTACCTTCTATTTCTTTTAGTAAAAGTCTGATAGGGAAAAGCTTTTTAAAAGTGTCAGATTTGAATTTCAAAGACAAAAATAAATATCATTCACAGATGGTAGCCTGACCTGAGGAAAGAGATAATTTATTCTTACAGAAAAGCTCCACACTCAATTCACAAGCTACGCCTATAAGTTTTTAAAAAGGTAAGTAAGGAAATTTTAATATAAATAATGTACTCAATGCATTTTTTCCTAAAAATCGTATAATTTTGCAAAGCATAATATTTTCCCTAAACATTTTACTTATTTAACATTTCTCATTACTCAGTGTTTTTAAATATAACACCATCTCCCAGCTTGATTCCCGAACTGTCAGATAAAGTTTGATGTTCACAGCATCAGTAACACCTACCATATCTACGAATGTTGTTGAGGAACTAACGTGCAACATCCTGAAAAGCTGGTACACTATCCGTATCTCACTCTCAGGGACTTAGCTCATTTTCATTATCTTCCCTGTGTTCTTGCTGCTACATAATTATTACTTAACTCTTTGTCCTTTTATTTTTCTTTCTGATGGCATGCCACTTACCACTGCAGAGTAAATATAATTTTCAATATGAATACAACTGACTTAGCAATCAACACGTAAGCATTCAACAGGAACATCGTCAGTAGTTTGCTTAAGAAATCAAATGAGAAAACCAATCTGTAGCCAAATCTGAATGATAGCTTCCCATGATGCGTGTAGGATTTTTTCCAATTTACCTCAGAAAAAGAAATAATTTGAGTTTCCCAAATTGCAGAAATATCTCCCTTTAAACAGTATCCTCTGTTTTCATTCTCATTTTGCATTTTCTCTTCTATGCCTGGTGATATGTCAGCATGTTCAGGGGTTTCTTTTAGCAGAAGTTCACAGTGATCTGATTAATCAAATACAATTCTCTCTCCTTCTCTGGTTTGCATTGCATTTGGAGCTATCCAGCCTCCTGTCTGACTCGGTCTGCGTTGTTTAGCTCATTCAGTGCACCATGAGAGAACACCTAACACATGGGGTCAGATTTCCTGAATGACACATGTGAGACCACAACAAAGGCAAAAACCCTGGAGAGATTATAGGTCCTTTTCATCACAGAAGATTAGAGAGCAAAGAAAATATCTATGTTACACAAAGAAATAACAGTGCGACTGGAATAATGAATTCAACTTCCAGATTTAGGACCAACTCCCCTGACTGCTCTAAGCATGCTAGTGTATATTTAAACTTTCACCACTGGCGCAGGAAGACTGGCCTCTAAGCAGATACAATAGCACTTGAAGGCCATTGAAATCACAATTAACCCAGCACAACAGTATTAGGTTCAAAAATCCTCTGATCTCTGAAAAACTGATGGCATTTCCCAGAGTGACAAATTATACCCCAAAGGCATTCAACAGAGAGAACAAGGGTCCTGGCATTCTGAATTTCTGAGTAAAATGTAGATGACTCACACTGAAAAACCCTGGTTTGCAATCAAATGAGAAGGCATTTTTGAATGGTCTCCCCTTTGTCTGTTTTTCAGGGCATAGTATCATTTATCTTCCTTCGGGAACCTGATAATCCTGTATTTTAGTTGGATCTGTGTTCCTAGAAGGGATGCCTTATTTCTTTATTTCAGATTTGCCTCACATCTCATCTCCCCGACCCTCACAATGTCTCAGAGAAGCTGACCTTAGGACAAGACTCATTTTGTGCAATGGTAGCAACAGGTGTAAAAAATAATACAGGTACGTAGAAGGTCAAAACTTAATTGCGAAAACCAGTTTCTAATTGGACTTCCTCTTGTGCCCTTGTCTTTCCTTCAGCTTATTTTCAAAATAGTATCCAAGATAATCTTTTAGAAACATAACTCAGGTCACACATCATTCGCCAGCTGAACATCTTCCAGCTGGCCTCCCTTCTATTCACAATGACAGCCAAAGTTCTTACAATGGTCTCCAAGATGGTAGATATGGTCCTCATTCCCTATTCTCCCCATTCCCCACACTGCTGAAGCCACAGTGACCCTTTGAGGTTTCTACACCATGCCAGGCATGCTCTTGCCTCTGGAGTTTTTCGATGGCTATTTTCTCTGCCTAATGTGCTCTTCCCCAGTTTGCTCCATAGCTCACTCCCACACTTACTCAGACCTTGTTCAAATGTCACCTCGTTTTCAAAGCCTTGTCTGACCACCCTACCACCACAGCACTGTCTTTATTCTGCTTTTTTTTTTCTCACAACATCACTGTCTAATATACCATGTATTTATTATATGTATCATCTGTACCCTTGCACTAGAATGTGACTCCAAGAGAAAGAAGATTTCTGTATTTTTTCACTATTTTGTTGTCAGTGCCTACTCTAGTGCCTAACACAAAGTAGGAACTCAATAAATAGTTGTTGAAAAATAAATTAATTTATAAATGAATAAAAACAAATGCTAGTCTGGAGGTTTTCAGCTAATGAGAAAGAAGATAGCTGGTCTAGTTCATAATAAATAGAAGTGATTTTCATGAAAATAATATTTTGGGTCAGAGTGAATGAATGTTCAAGGTAACTCTCTTACAGGAGAAGGCTTTATTTTCTCAGGTCATTTGGAGATTAATTTAATTTTTGAGAAGGACTGAATAGAAAAGAGAGAGGCATTGGTGCATGTGTACATTTAATCTAATCTGGCGACAAAATGACTTTTGAGAATGCTTCTAAAGTATTGCTTTTAGATTATGAAGAAAATATAAAATTAGCAAAGATGATCTAGGAATATTGGATAAGGGGAATTTTAAAGATGACATGTCGCTAATTCACCACATGATTCACACTAATTTACCACTATAACCACAGAGAGACACTTGGCTTATACTCTTGAAAATGGAAAGGAAGTAACCTATTTTCTTTTTCACTTCCATAGAAATATCAAAGTGCTTAAGTTCCTTTTTAAATAACTGCTTTATTAAGATACAATTCATATGCTGTAAAATTTACATTTATAAAATGTCCAATTCAATGGTTTTTAATATATTAACATTTTACAACCATCTCCACTATCAAATTTTATAAAATGTTGATCAGCCCTAAAGGGAACTCCATTTCCATTTACTCCTAACAGGGAGTTGCCCATTCTGAATACTTCATGTTAATTGAATCACACACTGTGTGGGTTCTCTCACTTAAAGTTTTAAAAATTCATTCATTTTGTAGCATATATCAGTACTTTATTCCTTTTTACCACCAAAATAAATTCTATTGTACTCATATATCACATTTTGTTTAAGTTGATTGTCATTGAGTTGTTTCTACTTTTTAGCTATTATGTATGAATAATACTTTTATGAATACTCATGTACAAGTTTTTGCATGAATTTATGTGATCATTTTTCCTGTACATAAACGTAGGTGTAAACTTGCTCTAACTTTATGTTTAACATTTTGAGAAACTGCCAAACTGTTTTCCAATGTGGTCACACCATTTTACAATCCCACCAGAAATGTATCAGAGTTCCAATTTCCCTAACATTCTCTCCAGCATTTGTTATCGGCTGTCTTATTGACCATAGCCATCCTAGTGGGTGTGAAGCAATATCTCATTGTGGTTTTGATTTACATTTTCCTAATGACTAATGGTGTGAAAGTCTATTTTCATATGATCATTGTCCATTTGTATTTCTTCTTTGGAGAAATGCCTATTCAAATCCTTTGCCCATTTGTTAGTTACGGTCTGTGGCTTTTTGTTGTTGAATTGTAAGTATTCTTTGTTTATTCCAGAAACATGTCCCCTGGTCAGATACATGATTAACAAATATTTTCTCCCATTCTGTGGATTGTCCTTTCACTTTATTTTATTTATTTATTTATTTTTCGAGACAGAGTCTCGCTCTTTTCCTAGGCTGGAGTGCAGTGGCAACATCTCGGCTCACTGCAACCTCCACCTCCTGGGTTCAAGCGATTCTCCTGCCTCAGCCTCCTGAGTAGCTGAGATCACAGGAGCGTGTCACCATGCCCGGCTAACTTTTGTATTTTTAGTAGAGATGGGGTTTCATCATGTTGGTCAGGCTGGCCTCAAACTCTTGACCTCGTGATCTGCATACCTTTGCCTCCCAAAGTGCCGGAATTACAAGTATGAACCATCCCGTCCAGCCCCCTTTCAGTGTTTTAATAGTGTCCTTGGAAGAACAAAAAGTTTTCCACTTTAATGAAGTCTATTTCATCCATTTTTTCTTTGACATTTGTGTAATTGGTGTCATAGCTAAGAAACCATTGACCAACCCTCGGTCGTGAATATTTACTCCTCTTTTTTCTTATAAGATTGTTATGGTTTTAGCTCTTAGTTTTAGAACTATGATTCACTTTAGTTAATTTTTGTACATGGAGTAAATTAGGAGTCCAACTCCATTCTTTTGCATGTGGATATCCAGCTGTCTCTGTATTATTAGTTGAAAAGGGTATTCTCCCTTCCCCACCCCTCCATTGAATTATCTTGGCACCTTGGTCAAAAATAGATTGATTATACAGGCATAGATTTCTTTCTAGCCTCTCAATTCTATTCTATTAATCTATCTATATATATCTATCTTATGTCAGTCCTATATTGTCATTTTAGTAAATTTTTAAGCTGGAAAGTGTGAATCCTCCAACTTTGTTTTTTTTTCCCCTCAGGTTTGATTTGGTTTTTAAAGTTCCCTTGCATTTCCATATAAATCCTAGGATCAGTTTGTCAATTTCTTAAAAAAAAAAAAAAACAATTGGAATATTGATAAGGATTGTATTGAATCTGTAAACCAATCTGGGGAGTAGTACCATCTTAAAATTTGAGTCTTCCAATCTACTAACATAGGATGTTCTTCTATTTATTTAAGTCTTCCTTAATTTTTCTTCACAATGTTTTATAGTTTTCAGCATAAAAATCTTGTATTGCCTTGGCAAATGTTTTTAAATATTTTATTCTTTTCGATGCTATTATAAAGGGAATTGTTTTCTTAAATTTCAAATTATTCATTGCTATTATATAGAATTACAATTGATTTGTATGTATTGATCTTATATCCTGCCACCTTGCTGAATCTCATTTATTAGTTTTTTTAGTTTGTGTATATGTGTACTTCTTAGAATCGTCTCTATAAAAATTATATTATCTGCAAGATTAAGTTCTTTTACAATGAATTTTATTTAGCTCACTAGAATTAAAGGAGGAAAAATGCATTTCTTTGAGTTTCCTGAGAGAAATCCATTGCCCCTCAGATAATAGTCTTAGAAAAAAATTAACTTTGACTTGCATCTCTTATTAAATACTACAATGTTAACATTAAAATAATCATAGTAATAATAACAATAGCTATTATATATACCAGAGACCATACTTTTCAAACTTTATTTTATTTAATCTTCCCAACAATTCTCTGAAGAAAATTTTTATCTTATTTTATAACAGAAAGTGAGCCTGAGAAGGATTACATGACTTGTCCAAGGACATGGTTAATTAGATATAGTAGCAGTGCAGGAATTCAAATATAAGTTAAAGAAATTAAGTCTGAGAGACACAGCTTGCTCAAAGTAACTCATCCAGAAGATCCAGAGTTAGGGCTCGAACTTAAGTTCTCAGACTCTATATTTCATATGCATTATGCCCTACTGCCTATAACAAAGATCGCTGGTCTTTTCTTTCTTTTTTTTTTTTTGAGACGGAGTCTCCCTCTGTTGCCCAGGCTGGAGTGCAGTGGCATGGTCTCGGCTCACTGCAACCTCTGCCTCCCAGGTTCAAGCAATTCTCAATTCTCCTGACTCAGCCTCCCGAGTAGCTGGGATTACAGGCGCCTGCCACCATGCCCGGCTAATTTTTTTTTTTTTGTATTTTTAGTAGAGATGGGGTCTCCCTCTGTTGCCCAGGCTGGTCTTGAACTCCTGACCTCGTGATCCACCCACTTTGGCCTCCCAAAGCGCTGGGATTACAGACGTGAGCCACCGTGCCTGGCCTGATTGCTGGTCTTTTCATAAGAGATGAACCACCAGTAGTAGTAATTTCTTGGGTTGGGGAAAAAAGACCACACATACGAAATACATTACTCTAGGATTATGTCTGCAAATGGTTCTCTTTTTGTTATCTACTAAAGTATGTCTTGTTGATGGAGTAAATTTTGGTTTCTAGCTGAGAGGGCTGGGTAACATCAGGAAATAATGGAAAAAATCTATGGCAGGGACTTGCATACTTATAGACAAATGCACCTGAAGACTTGTTTCAAAAGCTTACTAGAGGAAAAACAACAAGGAATGTTATCTGAGAGTGCAAATGCACATAGGTTGTCCGTCAACAGCTAACAGGATAAAAGACACCAAAACAACCTCACCTAAGCTGGCAGCTTCACTTAGCAGTAAGTCACACACCAGTACCAGGTGAAGATCTTCTATAGGGTGGTGCTGAAAATCTGAAGTGCGATGGGAAGGTGGGCAGCTGTTAAATACTTAAACAGGCAGCACTTATTTTATTTCACTAATTTTTAACCTCACTAGCTTTAAGTGACATTTTAAAAATTATTTCTCTCAACAATTTTACATGCTGAAACATGACAGTTTTGTTAAAGTATATTATAATAAATGTGTCTCTAGACAATATCTTATGGACTCAAACATTTGAAAATTTATTTCTAAGCAATCTATTTATATAAGTAATTCTTTAATATGAAAAATCAGAATCTATACTATTGACTTAGACATCATAAGAGCCACAAAAATGATTAATATAATGGTTATATATTATAATACAAATAATTATGAGATTAATAGTACTAATAATTACCTTTATACATTATTACGGAGTTCCTAAAATGTTTTCACATATATCATTGCATTTAATCCCCATCACAATCTTCCGAGAAAAGTACCCCATCTTCATTTTATAGATAAGAAACTAAACATCCAGATGTCAGTTTTAATTTCAACAAACATCAGTGTATTGGATGTTATGCAAGGTATTGCCACCTGTGCAATCCTACCTACCAATAACTCTTATTGGTCACTCACAACATCTTTTGAGGAAGGCATTGCCAATTTCATTCTGCAGGTGAGTCTTGGGAAGAATTAGATTAGATTACTGTAGCCAGTAGGAGGCAGGGAAAGGAGTTGAGCACACTTCTTTGCAGTCTAAGGCTAATCTCTTACAGTAAGAAACCTTATGGCAAACCTAGAAGGATGGTAGCATTATTACCCTGATTTAGGATATTGGAAAACTGAACTAAAAGAAGCTCAGTAGCCTTTCCATGACCACAGTAGAACTATTTGCCTTCAAGTAATAAAAGTTGACTTGGGTCTTCTGTTTCTTACAGACAAAAACACAATTGATAATTAATCGATCCATTATTGTAACAACTGATAGTACTTAACCCATTCCTCAGTTTATCAAGTGTCCAGCACCACCTCATTCACACACTATGACCAGAAGCAAGTACAGATGAAGCATCTCAAATCCAAAAATCGCAAATCTGAAACACTCCAAAATCTGAAACATTTTGAGTGCCAACATGACACACAAAAGAAAGGCTCATTGGAGCATTTTGAGCTTCAGATTTTTAGATTTGGTATGCTCAATGAGTAAGTATATGCAAATATTCCAATACCTGAAAAAAAATCCAAAATCTGAAACATTTCTTGTCCCAAGCATTTCAGATAAGGCATACTCAACCTGTATAGTCTGGGCATCAAGCTGGACCTGTAGTCATGGAACAGAAAGAAGCTGGCTGACTTACCCAAGATCTGGTGCATTCTCTGACAGTTTACCTGCTCTAATAGACACTACTCCCAAATGAGAGCATCACGGGAGTATGGAATTGACTCTCTCCCTTCCCTGGAAGCCACAGACTATTAGATGCTATATGTGTATGGGTCACCAGAATAGCAAAAAAAAAAAAAAAAAAGACAAGTCCACAAACCATACCACCAAAGGACCTGTGAAATCGCAAGTCTTGTCCCGTCCCTGTACATTAGTTTTCAATTAGGGACAAAGCGAGGAGGGAGAATGTCCCTAGAGCCTCAGGGCACCTTAGCACTGACCACGTTATGCTATAAAAGTTTCACTGAATTTTTGGAGCTTCCATAGACCCTTAGAGAATCAGCACCAAATAGGTCACTTTTTTTTTTTCAGCAACCAAGAGCACTTGGAGTAAAACTAGCACCATTTAGTGAGCACCTACTCTGCAGTGATGAGTGCTAAGGGCTTCATATAGTTTCTTATTTAATACTCACTAAAAGCTTATAATTCAGTTATTACTGCCTTCATTTTAAATATATAAGAACAAAGGATCCAAGAGATTAAGTCACCTGCTTAAAAAGTCACAAAGCTGGTAGGTGAATTTGGGATTTCAACCCAGACATGTTTGGTTGTAAATCCCTTACTCTTTGTGTTATCTGAAGCCAGAGTAGAGTATCAGTGAGATAAGTGACTTATTCTGGGACATACTTGTTAGCTGTAACTTATCCTGGGACACAGAGCTAGTAAGTGTGTTCCTGGATGTCATTTGTTCCGTCGACCCTCAGTGTCTTCATCTTTAAATGCAAATAATAATAGAGCTTCTGTGATAATGAAAGACAAGCAGGTAAAACATAAATAATAATAATAATAATAGCCTTATATGTTTGGTACATAATTTAAACACTTTACATAGGTAATTTGCATGAAAACATCTGGTAAGCAATAAAATATCATATCAATATGAGCTTAAAAATAATTAGAGCACCTGTGAAAAAAGACATTCTGAAAGGTGAACTGATTTTCTTTTACAAAGAATTGAGTATTAAACCAGAAATGCATTTAGGGTAAGATTATTCTGATACTTCAGACTGAGTGAGTATCAAAAGCTGACAAAGGGGACAATTTTAAGCACCCTTTCTGAGAACACATTAAAAAGAAAACAAAAAGACCATTGTGTGTGACTGTGTGTGTGTGTGTGTGTGTGTGTGTGCAGGTTTGACTCCTGTACCTGTTTGTGCATGTCGGTGCTGAAACGGGCTTCACTGTACTGATTTTACCTCCAACATAATCATCTATATCGCAGCTGATGTTCTGTAGGAGTTGTTAGATGCCCAATTTGAATGCCAAAGGAAGGTGCTTATAACAACCATTCCAAAATAATGTGTTTTCAAGATTTAGGGGTGTATGCTATAATTTTCAAGGAAAAAAAAATGCCTTTCATCTTCCAGAAGATTGGTTGTTTCTGGGTATTTTTAAATTTCTTCCTGACAATGCACACATGTCTTTTAGGATGGGACTCTGATCTGGCAATAAGAAGATATTGATGTTCTGGCAGTGCCACTCTAGACTTATTGCTGGAGGACTAGAAGCCAACTTGGCTCATGATTATGAGGTCTGATAGAGGCACTTCCTTTTGTTTTCATATTTAAATAAATCCTAGAGGCACAGTCAGTATAATTAGATCTTCAGAGGCACTAAGAATCTGTTTGATTTTAGACAACTTTCCACAAGAAACAAAATTCAGAGGTCCTAGATTTCACCTTGGTCATTTTACAAATAAAGAAACAAGCAAGGACATGTGCCAGGACACTTAGATAGCTTTTTATTCTTGTAACTACATTAGATGCTGGTCTCCATTAATAAAAAAAAAATACATTGTGTCACATATTTAACTATCTGCTGAGTGCTACCTTTCAAAGGTATAAAAAGAATGGCAATGTAATGCATTGGACAGAGCAGAAGGCTATTAGAACCCACAGACCTGAATTTAATACCATTTCGCCACGTAACAGATAAAAAGTGATTTAACTTTTTACGCTTTGGGGGTTGTATCCATAAAAAGGAGATATAATTTATTGCACTATGTAGAGCTCCTGTAATTGCAAGTGTCAAATAGCCAATTAAATGGACATAAGGAGGAAGCCATTGGTTCATATAAGGAAGCAATTGAAAGAATTGAAAGGGTAGAGGCAGCACCAACCTCAAAGAAGACAGAAAGGATTCAAACACCTTTGGGTCTCTTGTCTCTGATCTGTCTCTATTCTCCATATACCTGGTAAATTCTCTCAGTCATACTCCTCCACACAGTAGGACATTGGCATGGGTTATGCCTTATGGTATTGTGATACGAGGGAACAATTTTCCCCTTTTAACACCCATGGTAAAAATCCTGTGTGAGGAATCTATTTGGTTCATTCTTGGTCCCAGACAACTCCTCTGGCCAGCAGGCGAGAGCTGTATGTAGAGTGCCTATTAAAACATCCGGCATTTGAATGGGAAGAGTCATTTCCTAGAAGAGCAAGGAGACTATTCCAGATTGACAAAACTGTAAATGTCTACTACAAATACCTAACTCAGGAACTTAAAGATCAAATAAGATAACAGACTTAAAATGCTGAGCACACAGTAGGTACACAATAAACGGCAGCTACTCTATTCTACTGTAAATTTTGAAGTAATTTGAAATGCTTCCCAGGAAAGTGTGGGGAGCACTTAATTCACGGCCTATAAAGACTAAGAGCTTTTATATGATTTCTACAAGGACAAAAGAGGACACTACCCCAGTGTGCTAGGATTTGAGGCACCAGGCAAAACTCTCAAAATTATTCAACCCATGTCCAAGATCCTATTGTCTACAGCACTTTACAAACAGATTGTCTGAAGTGGCTTTTTAATACTTGAATTTTCTCTTCTTTTTTAAAAAGTTTTATTTTGACCGGATGTGGTGGCTCATGCCTGTAATCCCAACACTTTGGGAGGCCGAGGCAGGTGGATCATCTGAGGTCAGGAGTTTCAGACTAGCCTGGCCGACATGGTGAAACCCCTTCTCTACAAAAAATAAAAAAAAAAAAAAAGTAGCTGGGTGTGGTGGCGCACACTCATAGTCCCTGCTACCTGGGAGGCTAAAACATGAGAATTGCTTGAACCCGGGAGGCAAAGGTTGCAGTGGGCCGAGATTGCACCACTATACTCCAGCCTGTGCAACACAGTGAGGCTCTTTCTCAAAAAAAAAAAAAAAAGTTTTATTTTATTTATAAATGACCTCTAATAACTGTGCATATTTATGGGGTACAGTGTGATGTTCCAGTACATGTATACATTATATAATGATCAAATCAGGGTAATTAGCACATCCACCACTTAAAACATTTATCATTCTTTGTGGTGATAACTTTCAAAATCCTCTCTCATAGCTATCTTAAAATATACAATACATTTTTATTATGTATCACCTTATTGTGTAATAGAACACCAAAACTTGTTCTTCCTAACTGTAAGTTTGTACCCTTTTGCTAATTTCTCTCCATCCTCCTTTATCCACTACCCTTCTCAGCATCTGGTAACCACTATTCTAATCTCTAATTTTATGAGATCATCTTTTTTAGATTCCACAAATGAGTGAGATCACGCAGTATTTGTCTTTCTGTGCCTAGCTGATTTCACTTAACATAATGTCCTCCAAGTTCAACCACATTGCCACAAATGACAGGATATCATTTTGTGTTATGACTGGATAGTATTCCATTGTGTATATATGTCATGTTTGCTGTATCCATGCACCCACTGATAGGCACATAGTTTGATTCCGTATTTTGGCTATTGTGAATAATGCAGCAATAAACATGGGAGTGACAATATCTCTTTGACATACTGATTTTCTTCGGATACATAACTAGTAGTGGGATTGTTGGATAATATGGTACTTCTAGTTTTAGTTTTTTAAGGAAACTCTTCACTATTTTCCAGAATGGCTGTACTAATTCACGCTCTTACCAACAGTATATGAGTCCCCCTTTCTCTACTGGAGTGTGGTTTTGATTTGCATTTCCCTGACAATTAGTGATGTTGAGTATTTTTTTCACATACCTGTCACCCATCTGTATGTCTATTCAGGTCTTTTGCCCATTTTGAAATAGCATTACTTGTTCTTTTGCTGGATATTAACCCCTTGTGAGGTGCACAGTTTGCAAGTTACCTTCTCTCATCCTGTAGGTTATCTCCTCACTCTTGATTGTTTCTGTTGCTGTACGGTAGCTTTTAAGTTTGATGTAATACCATTGTGTTATCTCTGCTGCCCTTTTAAGTTTCACTGGATCAAAAGTTTAAAATTTGCGAATTCCTATGTTTTTAGGGCAATTCTCCTGCCACTGTTGGAATTATGCCTAAATCTATGCAGTAGAACATTAGTGTGAAATGCTTCCATACCAATGGAGATGATACTGATGTCTCTGTCATAAACCCATACCTCATCAACACAAACTGCAATTACACAAGTGCTCTAATATCATGTATCTCCATTTATCCAAAAGAATCTGAGATCATGTTCTCAAAATACTTCCTCAGAATATGCTAGAGAGATCAAAAAATATGGAAATATGATCACTTTTTTTCCATGGGCTTTGGTCATGAAAAGAACACTTGACTTCTAATTGAAAGGTTTATATTTACATCTCATTCTTTCATTCAGTATCTATTTATTTGACACCTACAATAATATAGCACTGTTCTAGATGTTGGGGATATAGGAGAAAACAAACCTCTTGGACTTACATTCTACTGAGAGAAAGAGAGATCATAAATAATTAAGCAAATATATACTATATTGACCAGTAAGGGAATAAGGAAAATAAAGAGGGTTAAGGGACAAAAAGCTGTAGGATGGGAAAGAGAGATTACATTTGGGTAGAATCAGAAGGAACTGAGGGAATGAATTATGAGAAGGTCTGGTAGAGGAAAATTCTAGACAGAGCCAGTAACTGCAAATACCTTAAGGTAGAACTAAGTTTGAAGCGAAAGGCAGGACCCAGGTCATGAAGGTCTATATGTTCTAGAAAAAGACTGGGTTTTCATCAGAATATGAAGGGAATACCACTAGATTATTTGAAAGTATCACTTTGACTGCACTCAAAAGGAGCTAGAAAGGAATTGAAGAACCAAGTTAAAAAGCTGTTCCAGAAGTCTAAGTGATGATAATGGTGGCTTTCTCTAGGTTGGCAGAGGTGTAGGTAGTAATAACTAGTCAGATTCTAAGGACATGTGGATAGATGAAATGCTGAGAATGAGAAAAGAGAGGCCTTAGGGATGACATCTACATTTCCAGCTAGGGCATCTGTGCATGAATTTAGTACCACTTCCTGAGAAGGGGAGCACTTGCATTAGAGCAGGGTCCTCCAGGGTTCAGTTTTAGGATTGTAAGTTTGAGATGCCTATCTAAAGAGAGTTAAGAAGGCTGTTGGCTACACAAGTTCAGAGCTTAACGGAGAGAACTGGGTTGAAGATAGAAACTGGGAGTCATCAGCTTTCAAATCATGTTGAAAACTAGGGTCTGGTTGAGATCACCTTGGGAGTGAGTGTATTGAGAGACAATAACTGAGCAGTGGGACCATTAAAAGTGCAGAGGAGGATAAACCAGTGAAATAGGTGGGAAACCCGTGAAATATACTGTGTCTGAAGCCAAGTGAAGAAGAGTGTTTCCAGGAAGAGAGACTGAACAGACACGATGGGCATTTCTAATGACCTTGATAAAAGCAATTTCAGTGAAGTTGTGGGAACAAAAACCAGATCTGTATCGACTGACGAAAGAATGTTAGGTGAGAAAGTCAAGATAACGAACATAGACAACTCTTGGGCTTTGCTGTAAAAGAAAGAAGATATTAAGGTTTTTGTTTTTGTTTTTGTTTTTTTTCCTGGTGGGGAATGTGGAGTCGAAGGATGGAGATATTAGCGAATGCTTGCCCAATGAAGATAATGGTCCAATGTAGATTGAAAAATTGAGTTTAAATAGGATAATAAATGTGAGTATGCTTTGTAAATTACAAAATGCTCAACAAGTGTCAGGTGTTTGATTTTGATCTAAATGAACATTCACTGTCTAACCTTTCTCAACAATGTCTCCCAAAACATTGTATCATGTCCTTATAAATATTTATGATGACATCATAAACACTCTCCTGACTACTTCTTGTTTGTGCACAACTTATAAGAGTCGCTTTGTTGGCCACAACAATAGCTATTGAGACTGAAAAAGGATTAAATTGTTCATGTACCAATGAACTCACCCTTTTAGTTTCCTTTTACTCACTCATTCCTAATGAATCTGAAGCCAGATAAAACCACAAATGCCACTTTTTAATCCACTCTAACAAAAATACATAAAATAGTTTACTATGTGAAGGCAAGATTAGGTTTTGTGATATTTACACATTAGTTAGGATAATAACATTTAGACACTGAATCAACCTGTCTCTCAAGTTTATCTTTACTTCATCCCATACTTTCTACTTCTCCTGATTCTGTCATGTGCCAAGGCAAGGGCATGGATTAACATTGGTTTTGTAGAAGCATAAAGTACAATAAATCGGGCAGGGGTCAGAAATAAAAACAGAGAAACAGGCGGTAAAACATCCTTACGTGAATTTGGATGATAAATGTCATTAATGATTTTAAGCAGGGAATATCATGGTTTGACTCATGTGTTGGAAGGATTACTCATTTGAAGTTAGATTAGATGAGGACAAGTAAGAAGGAAAGTAATCAGTTAGAAATTAGTTCCACTAGGGCAGATTTATGTTTTCTCATGATGGTATTGCCAGTACCTAGCACAAATCTTGGCATTCTGTAGGTACTATATATAGTATATATGTTTATATATAGATATATACACATGTATATATAAATATGTATGTATAAAAAATAAATAATATAGTGGCTACAAATGATAGGTAACAATATAAAATCAGCTCTAGATTATGTTAGGGCAAATGAAGCAATTTATTCATTGACCCTGCTAAAAATTAATTTTAAGAACATATTTCTGGGGAGATTAAAATAAGTATGAACCATGGGGTATCTACGTGGAGGCATATATCTTTAAATCTGAAATAATGAGGCTGTGAGTGTCTGGGGTAGCCACACTAGGTCCTGTGAAGTTGTGAGGGGGCAGAAATTGTAGGTAAGCAGAAGACACGAGGAAAGAGAAGAGACGTATAGGGAAAGAGGAGCAAGAGGAAAATGGAGTGACTCTGTGGAGGGAAGGAGAGCAGAAGAAAGAGCTCATTCAGCTAATGAGAAAGAAACAGAAAATAGCTGACTCCAAAGTCACCTCGGCTTCCATCTTGGTTTCAGCTCCAATCTATATGTAACTTTCTTTTTTTCCAGAGAGAGGGTTTCACTCCTGTTGCCCAGGCAGGAGTGCCGTGGCACAATCACAGCCCATCGCAGCCTCAACCACCCGGGCTCAAGAGATCCTCCTGCCTTATTTTCTTATTTTTTGGTAGAGATGAGGTCTTGTTATGTTGCTCAGGCCTGTCTCAAATTCCTGGGCTCAAGCATTCTTCCCACCTCAGCCTCCAAAGTGCTGAGATTACACACTGTGCCCAGCCTAGGTGTAATTTTATAGTTCCCATCCTATTACTTCAGGAAATTTTTGCAGGTCTGCATTCTGCAACCACAAGGGGCTTGGAAAAAGCACTTTTTGGATGTCTTTTCAAGCATATTCCTTGAGCAAAGGAGAAGGGGTAACGAATGGAAGAGACAGGCATGAGAAGAGATTTGCGTTCTCAATCCATGCGGAAGGAGAAGATATTTGAAAGCATTTTTGCTTTTGTAAATGGAGCATGTGTAGCCACCTTTCCACTTGACAAAATGCTTCTGGAAAATCTCCTGCCAGCTGATGGTACTTCAGATCATGTATCACAAAACAAAAGAAAACAGCATGTTCAATTCACAAGGCACTTTATCCATGAATGAAACCAAAAAGTGGACAACAGCCAACAGCAGAATCAAGGATGGGCCTAGGCACTGAAGTGATTTCCCGAAAGTCCCTTTTTTCCTATCTGTTTTCCTCTCTTTGCCTTTCAATTCTCTTTTATCAAGTCTGTCCCCTACATATGCTCATGGGTCATTCTATCAGAGAAGAAAGGCAAACAGGTATATCACCATGGAGAGCCACCTGGTCATTCCAGGAATCTTACAGAGCATTCCACTGTGTGTTTGGCACTGTGCTCTGTGTTGAGATTATAGAGATGAAAAACACAGTTTTTCCCTTTACGAGCTCAGTCTGGTGGAGGAGCTCAGGTAAGCAATAAACACATAAGAACTAGAGGATAAAACATTTCTGCTGTAACAGGCACAGGGTGCTCTTGGGACCCAGGGGAGGAGCTCTTAACTCCTTTGTGTGGTAGGAGTCTTTCAGGGAGAGCAGTTTAGCTGCCTTAAAGGAGAAAGGGAAGATAAAAAGGTAAAAAAAAGAAGGGAAAAGAATTTTTAAAAGTTAATATAGGCATTTAGTAATTCCTCCCAGGTACATTTAGAGATAGGATAATTCTGAACTTGGATGAATGAATGATGGTATATCAGGCAACTTAGCAACAGAGATATTTTTGGATCAGTAAGCCTCCTTGATGCCCCTCAGATCACACCATACACACTACTCCTCTGTAAGTCTTATGAGGACAGAGCTTTCCAGCCCACTACAAGCCTGCTGTCTGCTCTGGCTAATGTCTGTATGTAGGAGTATTAAGGTAAGGAGATATTAAAAGGAAAGTGACTGTACTTCTGCAGCCGGAATTAATTCAGTTCAATGAGTTCTTGTGGATACCTATGGTTGACTTATTTGCCTTCCCCACTGGGCTATAAAGACTCAGAGTGCTGGAAACTAGTCTAATTAATCTTTATATTCCTGGGAAGCTAGCAAAGAACAGGGAACAGAAAAAGAATAAAGATTGCCATATGAATGGAAGCTCTATACCCTGTCGGGAACAAAGATATTAAAGCAAAACAAGACAAAACAAAACAAAAAAATCCACGAGGTTCCTGACCCCCCTCAGGCTATAAGAGAGACGGAATGGTTGCCATGAATACATTTACAAATAATGCAAAGCAGAGCAAGGAGGTTTTACTTCAAGGACATCTGTTGGGGGTTCAAGAGAGGAAGAGACAATATTTAAACCAGAAAGCAGCCAAGGTTTGGGAAGGAAAATGACATTTGCACAGGATCCAAGAGATAAGGGTAGGAATTTGACAACTGGGTTGGACAACTGGGAGGAAAGAGAATCTTGAGTAGGGATGGAGAAAAAGCAAAGGCACCACAAGGCAGAGAAGTGCAGGGCTTCTTCAGAGCAAGCTTTGCAATCTGGTGTGGGGCATGAGAAGTCATGGAAGATACAAGCTGGGAGAGGGAAGCATGTCCCATGTGTCACAGGGCCTTGTGATGATTAGTTCTATGTATCAACTTGGCTAGGCTATAGTATTCACGTATTTAATCAAACAATAATCTGCATGTTGCTGCAAAGATGTTTTGCAGATGTGGTTAACATCCACAATCAGTTGACTTTACATTAAACAGATTACTCTCAATACTGTGTGTGGGGTCTCCTAGTATCAGCTGAAGACCGTAAGGGCAAAAACATATTTCCCAGAGAAGAGGAAATTCTGCCTCAAGACTCCAGCACTGACACCTGCTTAAATTTCCAGTCTGCTAGCCTAACCTATTAATTTCAGACTCAAGACTGCAACATTGACTCCAGACTGAGTTTCTAGCCTGCTGGCTTGCCCTACAAATTTTGGACTTGTCAGACCCCAAAACTACGTGAGTCGGATCCTTACAATGAATTTCTTAGTGTGTGTGTATGTGTGTGTGTGTGTATAGTGTGCATATGTGTGTGTGTGTGTGTATATATGCACACACTTATATGCACACACTTAACCATATATTATATATATACACCCTATATTATATATATACTGTATATGTATATACCTGTGACACAATCTCAATCAACCATTATATTCAAATTCTCAGAAATAAGGCTGCTGTTATTTCATGACATCGTTCATGAAGCTCTTACTCCCCAGAATGAACTATGCCTTTATTCATTTCTTCTCCCTCTCTGCCTCTGTCTTGTGAGGCTGAAAAATTCCTATACCCTATATTGTATATATACCATATATAAATACATGCACCATATATTATATATATATATATATATATACACACACCACATATATACATATATCAATTCTGTTTATCACACACCTTATCAGTTCTGTTTCTCTGGAGAACCATGACTGATACTGGCTTCCAATGCTATGTTAAAAAGTACAGAGCTTGCATAGGTGGTGGTCTGCTGCTGCTGCTACAGACAATGCTGCCACCCTGCCTGCTCATCTTCATCTTGTGACAGAGGGAGAATTTAAGAAACATTAAATCTTCTCCTGTCTTTGGGGATCCTACAATGCTCCTGAGTTTTCCACATTATAAAGCATTTAAGTAAGCAGCACTGGGAATTGCTTCCAGATACAGAGAACAAAAGTTGTCATTGAAAGCTTCTAAAATAGATTTCCCCTCCCCTAGCATCAAGCAGTGCTGTTATTATGATCACTAGAATCCCCAAACACAGCTCTGTTACACCAAAAATCTTCAAGTGTAATTATGTATCAAAACACAACAGAATTGTTTTTGTATTTTCTAAAAAGATGTCATCCAAACAGATTTTTATCATTTCTATTTTTTACAGCTACTTTGAGGTTTTCATGGTGTCTTTTTACTGAAGAGTTCAAAATGTGCTACTGACATTATAATATTAATTTATCATTCAGTCGAGTTAACTTCAATGAGCATTTCTCAGTGTTGCACTAGGTGCTATAAGAAGCATAGAGAAATACAGTAACATCCCAGCTCTCCAAAATGCTGGGGAGAACTTCATTCGAGATAGCCAGGTTTATTCATTAGCTCCACAATTATTTATTGAGTGTCTACTGTGTGACAGGCACCCTGGGAGATTGGAAATAAAGAGATGAATCAAATATGGTGCCTGCCATCAAAAGACTTACAATAGGCGAGAAACAGACATATTAACAAAAAGTACCCAGACTGTTAGACATTCTTCACTGGTGTTTTATGTAGGTGACACTCCAGGTGAGTTTTGAACCATAGATAGGAATTTTTCAGCCTCACAAGACAGAGGCAAAGAGGGAGAAGAAATGAATAAAGGCATGGTTCATTCTGGGGAGTAAGAGCTTCTTGAACGAAGTCATGAAATAACAGCAGCCTTATTTCTGAGAATTTGAATATAATGGTTGATTGAGATTGTGTCACAGACTTAATACAATGCCTGGAAGAGAGTAACTATTATTATGAAATCAGCATGGAAGATGCTTAAAGTGTGAAAGAAGTAGTGACAAGAGATGAATGAAGCTGGAGGGATTGAGCAAGTTCCACATTAGGAAGAGCCATGAATCAGACTAATGAGATTAAATTTTAACATATAGGCAATGGGGAGTCACTTCAGCTACAGCTGCTTTTGTTTTCTAACTGCTCCTTAAAAAGGTTCTATTACATTTTACTGTTCTCTTTGCCTATAAGCCCTTTTTTCCAAAAAACACCCAACAATGAAAAGTTCAAACCCACATGACTTTACTGGTGAATTATATCCAACATTTAAAGAAGTAACACAAATCCTTATAAAATCTATTTTTTTTCAACAAATAAAAGAAGAGGAAACACTTTTCAACTCATTATCTGAGGTCAGTACTATTTTGATTCTAAAATCAGGTGACGACATCACAAGGAAAGAAAAGTACAGGCTAACATCCTGTATGAATATTGATATAAAAAATTCCTCAACAAAATTCTAGGGAATTGAATCGAGCATCATATAAAAGCATTAGACACCATGGTCAAGTGGGATTTAACCCAGGAATCCAAGGCTGGTTTAACATACAAAAGTTAATTAACGTAATAGACCATATTTACAAATTAAAGAATAAAAACCACATGATTATTTCAATAGACAGAGTAAAAGCATATAACAAATTCCACATCCTTTCATGAAAAAATACCCAACAAAGTAGGGGTATGATGGAATTTCCATAACGCGATGAAAGACATCTATGAAAAACCCATAGCCACTGTCATAGTTAACAGGGAAAGACTGGGTGCTTTCCCCTATGTTGAGGGACAAAACGAGGCTGTCTGCTCTTGCCACATCTTTTCAACATTGTACTGAAGATTCTAGTCAGTACGATTAGGCAATAAAAAGAAATAAAAGGCATCATTGTTGGAAAGGAAGAGGTAAAACAATTTATATTTGGAGATGTCATGATCTTGTAAATAGAAAATCTTAAGGAATCTGATAGAAAAATATCAGTGCTAATAAATGACTTCAAGTAAAGTTGCAGGATACAAGATCCACATATGTAAATCAATTGTATTTCCATATGTTATCAATGAATAATGTGAAAATGATCTTCAGAACCAGTGCAATCCCTGCCACAATTCCATTGGCCTTTTTTTTTTCCCCCAGAAATTGAAAAGCTGATTCCAAAATTCTTATGGGGTTACAAAGGCCCCTAAATAGCTAACATCATCTTGAAAAAGAACCAAGTTTTACAATTCCTGATTTCAAAATCAAAGTTATAAGACAGTGTGATACTAGCTTAAGGATACACATAGAGATCAATGGAATGGAATTGAGAGTCTAGATATAAACTCACACATGTATGGTCAATTAATTTTCTACAAGGGTTCCATAACAATTTAATGGGGAAAGAACAGTCTTTTCAACAAATGGTGAGGAGATAACTGGCTACCCACATAACAAAGAATGCAGTTGGACTCCTACCTTACAACATATTAAAAAATTATCTCAACGTTTATCAGAGTCCAAACTTTATTTCTCATTTTATTTTATTTTATTTTATATATTTTTCGAGGTGGGGTATTTCTGTGTCACCCAGACTGGAGTGCAGTGGCACAATCATAGCTTACTGCATCCTCAAACTCCTGAGATCAAGGGATGCTCCTGCCTCCGCCTACTGAGTAGCTGAGACTGCAGGCATGTGCCACCACACCTGGATAATATTTTACTTTTTTGGAGAGATGGGTCTCACTATGTTGCCCAGGCTGATCTCAAATTCCTGGCCTCAAGCTATCCCCCTATCTTGACTTCCCAAAGTTCTGGGATTACTGAGCACCCCAGAACCCCCAAAACCTTAAGTTTGTGGAAGAAAGCACGGGAGTAAATTCTCATAACCTTCTGTTAGGTAATGGTTTCTTAGAAGGGACACCAACAGCACAAGTGACAAAAGAAAAAAAATGCAAATTTGACCACATCAAAATTAATGTGCTACAAATGATAACATCAAGGGAGTAAAAAGACAATCCATAGAATAGGAGAAAACATTTGCAAATTATATAACCAATAATCACATATATTTGTGTCCAGAATATATAAATAACTCAATAGTTTAAAAATATAATATAAATTTAAATGGGGATTTAGACAGACGTTTCTCAAAAAAATATAAACAAATGGCCATCAGCACATGAAAAGATACTCACCATCATCATTCAAGAGCAATGCATATTAAAACCACAATTGTATGCTACTAACACTCATTAGAGTAGCTAAAATAACAAAGACAAACAGTAAAAAGCATTGGCAAGGATGTGGAGATATCAGAATGCTCATTCACTGCTGATGAGATTGAAAAATGGTACACCTGCTTTGGGAAAATTTGGCAGTTCTTCAAAAGGTTAAACATAGTTACCATATGACCTAGCGATTTCCATCCTAGTTATACAAAAACTTGTGCATGGATCTTATAACAGCATTGCTCATGATAGTCAAAAACTAGAAAGAACCCAAATGTTCATCAATTGATGAGCGGATAAACAAAATGTGGTATAGCCATACAATGGAATATTATCCAACGATAAAAAGGAATAAAGTACAGATACATGCTACATGAATAAACCCTAAAAACATTATGCTAAATAAAAGAAGTCAGTCACAAAAAACCACATATTGCAAGATTTCATTTATATAAAATAACCAGAATAGGCAAATATATAGAGACAGAAAATAGATTAGTGTTGCCAAGGACTGAGGATGGTGGTAGTAGAGAGTAAATGCTCATGGAGAGTGAATGCTAATAAAGGATTTCTTAGGGGAGATATCCAAAGATTTTAAACTTAAATGTGGGTGATGATTGCACAATTCCATAAATGTACTAAAAATAATTAAATTGTAAACTTTATAAAGATAAATTTTATGGTCTGTAAATTATAAATCAATAAACATACTTAAAAGACAACAAACTATAGAAAGTAAGACATGGATATTATCGTGTGAAATAGAATCGGCATAGAAAGCTTTCAGCATCCTTCAAGAATAGACAAGATTTAGATAACAAGTGAGATCATAGAAAATTCCTTGGGGAAGCCAGTGCAAATTCTTACATTCCTAAGAATGTATTCTTTTACTTATTTATTTTATTATTACTATTTTTAAGACAGAGTCTCACTCCATCACCCAAGCTGGAGTGCAGTGGCACAATCTGGGCTCACTGCAACCACTGCCTCTCAGGTTCAAACAATTCTCATGCTTCAGCCTCCCGAGTAGCTGAAATTACAGGTTCTCGCCACCAAGCTTGGCTAAGTTTTGTATTTTCAGTATAGACAGGGTTTTGCCAAGTTGGCCAGGCTGGTCTTGAACTCCCGACCTCAAAAATCCATCTATCTCCACCTCCCTAAGTGCTGGAATTACAGGCATAAGCCACCATGCCTGGCCCAAGAATGTATTCTTTTAATGATACAGATGAGATAGTGACCCCCAAAAGAAGAGAAAACATGTTTTCCTCATTTCTATTGTCTTTTTGCAAGACTTGGTAGGGTTTACTTGGGTACAGTCCAAATAAGTAGTGCCTCAAGTGATAGAGTAATAGCAAATCATTAAAGAGGTCTGTCAGGGCAGAGCTCCTTACAAGTCTGGCTTTCTCACTCTAGTTTCTCTTCCTAAGTGATTTAAAACATCTCCAAGTGGAGTTCCAAGAAACAGAATAAAGTGGCTAAGAAATGCCCCACTGGAAGCACCCTATTACTGCCATCTATCATTTGCTCATTCCATTCTGAAGTCTGACTGAATCCAAGCAGACAAGAAGATTTACCAGATTTAGAAAATAGCTTTTACTCTGCACCAGGCATTTGAACCGGAAAAAGCAACTCAATATGCATGGACTGTTTTTCCTCTCCCCTGAAACTGTATGGTTATTAAGAGGAAACTGTGAGTGTGGGTATGTGGAAGGTAGCTGGTGTCATAGACAGTGCACTGTGGGCATGGTTCAGGTTCCTTTTCCCAATCCTTTGATCGCTAACAGTGTTATCTTGGGCAAATCACTACTGAATCTCAGTTTCATCCTTTGAAAAATGACAATATTCCCGACCTTACCGGGCTGGTAGGTGGGCCAAATATGATAACAAATATTTATTAAGAATTAACTTAAGAAATATTTATTCTTGCAATACACCTAATGTAAATGATGAGTTAATGGGTGCAGCTCACCAACATGGCACACGTATACATATGTAACAAACCTGTATGTTGTGCACATGTACTCTAGAACTTAAAATATAATAAAAAAAGAAATATTTGTTAGGAATTTACTTTTGTTTAGAGCATTGGGAACACAAATAATTTGAAAATGGTCTTTGACTGACAAAGGTCACAGTCTCATGTGCAAGTGCTTTCTGAAGTATAATATATTGATCAAATATGTTATTTTTGCTTTCCTTCCACGTGAATTGCTCCTTACTGCACAAAATTTTTCACTTGGGTTTCACAGGCTGTCAACCTATTTGAAGGCTATTGGCTGATTTATTAATGTAGTCATATATAAACCCTTGAGAGCATAGATCCACAAATTCAAAAAGAGTTGAATTTCCAGGCCCTAGAGTTACATACAGCTCATTGGAGAAGCTGTCCTTTGTCCTTTGTGTTTACCCATCATTTTTAGTGTGCAATAGGAATAAGAAAGTACAGATTTTTAAACAGGGCCAGTTTTAATGAAACACTAATTTTCCTCTATGGTAAGTAGTTTAAAATAGGACTTGTGTCTTAAAACAAACAGATAGTAGAATAGAAGCAAAATTTACATGAAATTTTAATATTTCACTTTGAGTCTTCAGAATAGCACGCAGGCTCCCAAAGAGTGTGATGCTTGAAATGTGGTGGACACATTTCAAATATCTTAGCTCAGAGTTGTGAGGTCTGACTCTGTGGATTTTTTATTGCACAACTTCAGGGCTACCATTCACATAGATTCTTATTTGAACAGTGGAGTTGTGCAACAGTGGTAACCGTTTAGCTGCTCATCCAAGGGAAAAAGTCATGGTAGACTAAGTCCATAAAATCATGCTGCCCAGGCAATGGCCTTCTCCTAAACTTGTTCAGGATGAGCAGTTTTCATATATTTCTATTATGCTGTGAACAGTAAAAAAGAAGAATGTCTAACAGCAGATGTTAAAAGTTACTTCCAGAGGTGAGGGGTGGACTAGTTAACCTGTCAAATGCCTTCCTGTCCTTACTGACTTTTGTGAAGTGAAGCAAATATGGCAGTCATATAGCAGTCATACAATTCTCAAAACACACACACACACACACACACACACACACACAATCTTAATAATAGCAGGGATCATTATTCAACATCAGAGCTGATACTATCACTTTGAGGAAATAATTAGGAGAAAAACACTACTCAGTATTTATCCAGAGAAGCACAACAATCCACTGTGGGAAGCAAAGCAGCAATGAACTGGCTGGAAAGGCACCTTCTTTGTTTTATCTCATCCCACATTTCTTAAAGGGCAAGTAGTAAAGCATAAAAGCTTTTGCGGAAATCACTTCCCATTGTCTGAAGACCACAGGATTGCTACTTAAATAAAAAGCTCAGAAATGACCTGACTTCCAAAGTTCCCTGAGACTCAAGACTTCAAAACATACTGCATTCATCATACAAAGATAAATGATGGGATGCCCTTATCCCCAGAAAAGGCCTATATATAGGGGGTGATCAATAATGTTTGATGAATGTCTGGAAAGGAATAGGTTAATGCTGATATTGAATGTTTGTTTTAGAAGCTAGCAATCAAGTTTGTAGATTGCTGCTCATGGCCACCATAGCTTCATCAAGGCATAAAGAGGTTATATTTCGCACATCAGTCCATTCTACTATTGTAAAAAGTTAATAGTTTGATGAGATGCAGTGGTTTTTAAAAGTGGAGATGGGAACCTCTGGAAGTGTATGAGAGTAGAGTAGCTATCCATAACTGTCCACTGGTGGTATGTATATGTCTCCCAAGATAATACCTCTCCAGTTACTCAATTCATTTTCCTTTAGAAAGACACTAATTTTGTGCTCCCTTAACTCAAAGTCACTGGCGAAAAAGTACCATGGCCTCTTTTATTCTGCAGCACTAATGTACAGGTTGAATATCCCTTATCCTCCAAAAATGTTTGGGACCAGAAGTCTTTTGGAGCTCAGATTTTTGTAATAATTGCATTATACTTACTGGTTGAATGGTTGAGCCTCCTTAATCTGAAAATTTAAATCTAAATCTAAACTCTCCAATGAGCATTCCCATTGAGTGTCATGTTAACGCTCCAAGTTTCTAACTTTGGAGCATTTCAGAGATTCACATTAGGAATGCTCAATTTGTATCAGTAACCAATTTACACTCCAAATCTTTGGTGCAGCTGGAAGAAAACAGTTTATTCTCTACTAGAGTTTCAGGAATTTTTATAAATTTATAAATCACAGTTTTCAAATCCAAACTATTTATGATTAAGTTTGACATGCTTGTTTCTATTAGATCGTGTGCTTCCTGAAGGGTCTCATTACATACATTTTTGTACCCCTGGAATCCAGTAAAATGTCTGACACATAACAGTGGCACAATAAATAAATAAATATTTGTTTAATTGTTGAATGAATGGATGTAATAACGTGCAATTCTTCAATGGAAAAAAACCTGGAACCGTTTGCTCGGTACTGACTTGGGAAAATCTGGCAAGTTTTCCTTTCTCCCTCCTTACAATTCTTAGGGCTTGTAACTTCCATTCAACTTTTCCCCTCAACTATTTTCACTTTTCCCCACAGGCCATCTATATTAATAAGGATTCAATTTAGCTGCTCTAGCAGAAATCTGGTTACAGTGGTTTAAACAAATAAGTTTGTTTTTCTCCCATAACAAGGAGTCTGGGGTAGGCAGACCTGAGTTACTGCAGCTACTCAACCAAGCTCCTTCTTTCTTCCTGCTCTAGGATCCTTAGCACAAGACGTCTGCCTACAAGACATCTGCCATCCTGGTTACAAGATGGCTGCCCATTCCTACAAATTGAGTGGAAAGAAGGGTGCAGGGCAACATGAAAAAAGCAAATGTCAGCTTTGACTTTCTCCTTTTCAAGAGGCTTTCAGAATGTCCTCTGGCTATATCTCAACTTCTGTTTATGTCTCAATAGCCTGAACTATGTTACATACCCATCCCTTGCTACAAGATAGTTCTGAGAAAATAGGTGATTTTATGTTGAGCACATTGGCTTTCAAATTAGAATTAAGAGTCCTGTTCATAAGGAGGAGTGCCCAGCAGTGTCTGCTATTCCACTATATGGCATCACCACCCACCCTAGAAGCACCCTGGCTGGCAGAGCATCAAGGATCTTCTGACTTCACTGTCCTGTTCCAATTAACCAGAGTCCTATTAGTCTCATCTCTCTGCATTACTCCTTATTTCAACCATGCTCAAATTGTTGCCGTGGATTCCAGATGTAATGTCTGATCCACGTACCATTCCCACTTTTCCATTTTCTACCTGCAAATATTGTCCCTATTTGTCAAGTCTCCACTTACACCTTGTATACTCAATGAAGCATCCTTACTTCCCCTGGTTAAAATGGATTCTGAATTTTGGTGTATACATGGCTCATAATACAGTTGTGAATGAACCTGTTTCACTAGAAACAAAGACAAACCCTTGTCTTCACTTTTATTGCAGTTCAGTGTCTAGCAAAAGAGAAGTCCTTTATAAGTATCTTTTGCACTAAAGTGATGCTATTCTGATTCTTCCAGCATTTTCTGGGCTTCTTATTCTAATCAACACTGTGGCTCCTGTGCTATGCTCTTTGTACTGCATCTACAGCATTTTGTAAATGCCTGTTACGACACAGATGCAAAACACAGACGTGAGCTGAACTGTTCTCTCTCCCTTAGCTTACTCTCTGTATTACCCACCCGTTCTCTGATGCTGGGAGAAAAATCTTTTGTGGAAACCTTTTCTGGTGGCTGAACTAAGTATTGAAGGAAACCTTCAACTGTTCTTTCTGACTAACTTTTTTCTGGACTGAAGGCTGTAAGACACAAAATTACCAGATGTGGCCAGATAACAAAAGATCAAAACACCGACATTACAATATTATTAAATGAGAATATAACTGTGTCACTTCGAAAGGAATATAAAGCTTTTTCCATGATGCAAATGCTCTGTATATAACACACAACAACTTTATTTCCTATTCATTTCTGGATTTTTCCACACAAAAGAACTAGTCCAGAAGTTGTTTCCTCCTAACAGTAGAGTTATTTTTAAAGCAGGTATTCTTGTAAATGAACTCTGTTGTGCTTGCTTTCTAACACTGCATTCTGTCAAAAAATTTTTAAAACACACTGTTAGTATGTTGGCATACTGCAGCAAAATTCAACTTCCTCCTATGATTTTCTTTATTAAAAAATATTTGCATATGGAATTCTTGGCAGAGGATTATAGCTTTCCTAATTTTGAAGTGAGCCAAGCAAAGCGACATGTAAACTGGCAGAGGTGACTTTAAATCTTTTAGCACTACTGTTGACTTTCTTAGAGATTATGTAGAATTAAAGTTGACCCATGAACAACACAGGTTTAAAGTGTACAGGTCCACTTATCCCAAATTTTCTTCTGCCTCTGTCACCCCTGAGACAGCAGGACCACCCCCTTCCTCTTCCTCCTCAACCTACTCAACATGAAGACAACAAAGATGAAGACCTTTATGATGACCCACTTCCACTTAATAAATAATAAATATATTTTTTCTTCTTTGTGATTTTCTTAATAACATTTTCTTTTATCTAGCTTACTTTATTGTAAGAAGACAGTATATAATACATATTCAGATATGTGTTAATTGATCATGTTATCTGTGAGGTTTCTGAACAACAGTAGGCTATTAGTAGTTAAGTTTTGCGGGGGGAGTAAAAGTAATATTCGATTTTGAACTGTGCAAGGGTTTGGCACCCCTAATGCCCATGTTGTTCAAGAGTCAACTATGTTTCTACTCCCTTGCTGTTTTCGTGATACCTCTGGTGCAGAATACATTGTGTTGGTGCCCTAGTTTGAACAATGACCGACCTGGGAGGGAAGACTATGTGACTTCAGGTAGCACTACTCAAGATTGTCCAGGAAAATGTTGCCGTAAAGGAAACTGACCTAAGATGCCCTTCAGGCCCAGCCTTCCATAGGTCCAGAAAGTATTGTATACTCTTCCCAGAGGCAAGAGCCCAGGAGGCTATAACTTTCTGAGGCTTTCTGAGGAGGCTTTCTGAGACTACTCCTTACTCTCTCTTCTTCCCTAACTCACTCTGCTTTCCTTTCCTTCCTATGTCCCCTCCACTAAACTGGAGGGATTCATCCAATCTGAGAAAATGCCAAAAGTATCAGAAACCTGAATAAACAAACTACTTCTAAAAGACTTATTCACTAAAATAAAGTCATCTTCAGGAAACTTTGCTCAATTCTTTCTGCCCTAGTTTAGAGTAAGTTTCTTCTCTATTATATATATTCTCAAAGCTCTCTATCTGCACTGCTGGCTGCCATTTACCACCATATACTGCTCCAAGTTTCCCTCAACTAATATTCTGAGAGCTCTCTGAATCCAGGGTACTGTGTCCTAGTAACCTTAGCATTCTCGGTGTTTAGGTAACTGCAGGAAACACAGTAAGAGCTCAATAAATGTTTAATAAATGATTGAAGAGTAAATTTTCTAGGTATAGCTTATACTACACACATACACATACAAATGCATGTATAGAAATACATACACATTTAGCTTTGTTTAGATTGATATCTTTGACAACCAAAAACTAGAAAAATTCTGTATCTGCCAAAGAACGTGGAACTACTGTATTCAGACAGAGACCTAAAATGTTAATATGATGTTGTTAAATATATCTCACAAGCTTCAAAACAAAGATCTAAAATGTAAGTGGGTGGCAGAAGTAGGGAAACCAATTGCCACAAAGCTAATTTTCAAGAGAGCAAAAATGCATGTGAAATCATATTCCAAGTAGTAGAGCAATCTGTGAAACGCCTACTCCTCCCAATGAAAATGCATTCTTCATATAAAAGATTTAACTGTAACTTTAATAGGCACACATATCACATTTAAGCACTGTCTTAAGTTAAATAATACCCTCTTATACTCAAATATATCCACAGTCCCTGAAAGTCATAAGAATTTTTAAAAGATGAATATTTTTAAAGTTAGCTAAAATAAACATAAGGATTCCTATAAACAGTAGGAAAACAAGACTGATTTCTGTATTTTTGCATTATAAAACAATGCCATTTTTACTTTTTACTTTTTTTTGGTATAGTACAAATTGAGACATTTAACACATTCTGCAAGTTTTTCTTACATGATTCAAGAATCTTCAGTTCTTTTGACATTTAAATTATATTTTATGCTGCTTATGTAATGATGTGTCATTCTTTGCATTTAATTTGTAGTTGTAAAAGTTGCGTTGAGCCCTTTGTTTCCTGATTCTTTATTTTAAATCCAAGAGGCTTCGCTGACCTTTCCTGGTTCCTGGCCCTCTCTGAGGTGGTTTCGAGTGGCTGGCCTTCCTGGATTTGCAAGATTGGCACTACACAGGAAGTGAGTGGCAGTTGGGGTAAATCCCGTGCTAAGAAACACTGCTCTCCACTCTTTGCATCATTTTTAATTGGGTGATAACAAGCATCAAGTACAGCCATCAAAAGGAAAAAAAGGTTCCTCTTTTCAAGGCATTTACTGCTTCATCCTGTATTTATTTGTGTACCTGTCATTTTCCCTAAGGCAAAAGCTACGTTTGATCTGCTTTGAATCTGCTTCAGTACCTAACATTCTGTCTTAAGTTAAATCTAGTGAGATCACTGCCCTCATCACCATCACAGCAGCTACAATTTACTAAGTGCCTCACATAGGTGAAGAATGGTCTAATGTCCAACATATATACAATGGGATGCCTGATGAAAAATCTTTTCTTTTAAAACATGTTCACCTCTTCTCTGACTAGAGCTGGGGAGTCAGCAGATACCTGGCTCTGGTGCAGATGTGGTTTTTGTATGTTTGGCTCATGGTTTTTTTTTTTTTTTTTTTTTGGTGGGGGGGAGGGAGATTTACTTAAGTGGCTATTTTGAGTAATGCTCACTTATTTCTAGGGGGATGGTATAGTAGGCAGAAGGATCTCAAAAGATGCTGATTCCCTAATCCCTTAGAATTCGTAGATATGTTACATTAAATGGTAAAAGAGACTTTGCTGATATCATTAAGGTTACAGACCTTATGATAGGCAGATAACATTGGAATATCCTGATGGGCCCAATCTAATCCCATGAGCTCTTAAAGTAGAGAACATTCTCCTACTGGAGGCAGAGAGATGTGGAAAGCCCAGGAGATTCAAAGCATTAGAAGGGTGTGCCTTTGCTGGCTTGAAGATGGAGGGAACAATGGGATGAGGAAACTGGCCAGCATTAAGGAGCTGAGAGAGTTTCCTTGTTGGTTTTTGGCAAGAAAACAGTGACCTCAGTCCTACGGACACAAGGAACTGAATTGTGCCAACAATCTTCGTGAACTTAAAGCAACTTCATCCTTAGAACCTCCAGAAAGGAAGGCAGACATGCTGACACATTGATTTCGGCTTGGAGATTCCAAGCAGTTGAACCATGCTGTACTTGGACTTCTGATGAATAGAAACATGAGACAATAAGTGGTTGGTATTCTAAGCCACTTAATTTGTGGTAATTTGTAACAACAACAATGGAAAACAAATACAGAGGTTGTAATTAGACCTTTTGGGTCCCAATACAAGCTGCCTTTCTCAGTATACCTTTGATATGTTGATAAAGTAGAGAGAAAACAAGCACATTTTTATGGTGGTCAAAGAGCTTCCTTAGCTAAAAGGAGAAAGATCAAGGCCCTCTCCCACTTGTTTTTTTTGGAGTTCAGTGTTAGTAGAACCTATTCTAATGGCTGGAAAGGTTCTAGCTTAGGTCTGCTGGCAATAAAAGTTCTAAGGGGAAACAATTGAAAGAAGGCAAAGTCTGGCTTGGTGATTTGGGTTTAATATAAAAGTATAAAGTTTTATATATGTGCACATAAACGATAAGCCTGCTTGGACTATTTCTATTTGAGTAACTAAATTCAACAAACACTTGTTAGCCATCAGTGTTGTATTAATAAAATGTATTAATCCTACCTACCAGACAACCCAGTCCATCTGACATCTCTTTCCTGTATCTCTAAAAGCCTAGTCATTTTGCACTTCTTCATGGCCCATATTATTCCTTTTTTTTTTTTTTTTTTTGAATCTGTAGACATAGAGTCTTGCTCGACCTTGCCCAGCTGCCCAGGCTGGAGTATAGTAGCATGATCTCGGCTCACTGCAACCTCTGCCTCCAGGGTTCAAGCGATTCTCCTGCCTCAGCCTCCCAAGTAGCTGGGATTACAGGCGCCCGCCATCATGCTCAGCTAATTTTTGTATTTTTAGTAGAGATGGGATTTCACTATGTTGGCTAGGCTGGTCTCAAACTCCTGACCTCAGGTGATCCACCCACTTTGCCTCCCAAAGTGCTGGATTACAGGCATGACCTATGGCGCCAGGCCATTACTTTTTCTGTAGTGTTATATCATCTGGCTTTCGATTGCTTTATTTGTTAAAACCACCCACCTTTTCCTTGTGCTTTCCCAAAAGAAGGTAAGTTCCTCGAGAGTAGAAACTGTGTATATTGTAATGGATTAAACTGTGGGCACTGAAGCTAGACAAGCCTAGCTTTGTAACTTAATATCTGTGTTTAAGTCAGCTAATATCACTGGACTTCAGTTTCCTTCTGTGTAATATGGAGACAGGAGTTCTCCAGCCTCATTATATTCATAAAAGAATTACATTCATTTATAAGTATAAAATACTTAGAATAGTTCCTGATACACAATAAGTGCCCACTATAAATCAGCTACATATTTGATTTCCCAGAATAGTGTTTATCACAGTGACTAGAAGATATTAGATATTCAGTAAATGTTAAAGTTTGGTTATAGAAAGGAGAGGGGAAAGGTAATAAAGAATATATGAATTTACAACTCTTTGCAATTTTCTATTTTTACCTCTTATTCCTTTGATGGGCTGGTAAAGATGGAACATAAGAATCTCTTGAGACTCTCAAGTGCCAATAACCTGATGATCTGGAGATTCCTTATGCTGTCCAGACTCTAACATTAGCCACCAGGGCAGCCTCAAGCAAGTCACTTAAGTGTTCTGAATCACGGATTCCACATCTCTATGTTAGGTATAATAATACCACTCAATTCAGCTCAGTCTTTCTAATTTCTAAATGAGTGGATTAGATGTGACTCAGATCCTGGTTCACCACACTTAGCACATAGCCTTATCCCTATTTCAGTGAGAAAATTAAAGCCATCAGACATGATCTCATCCAACTTTCTGCCACTATGAACAAACAAATCAAAATGCATGCTTATGTCACACTTCTCCTTTTTCAGTGTATGAGCTATCCCTCCTTTTAATCAGTCCTAACCTCTTCACTATGCTCTTGATCTCCTTCCTTCCTACACCCCATGAGACCTCGAAAGTGCCCAAAAGAGAAATAATCAGCATTAACCATCTACCATCAATTATCCTTCTTCCTTCTTGCCTCTTCAAATCAGCCGTCACTATGCCTATTTTCCCTCAGCCTGTGAACATTGCTGGTTTCTCCAATTCTAAAAACTCTACATTGATCCCACATCTCCTCTATCTAATATCTAATATTTTTCCTCTTTCATCCACACTTCTCAAAAACCCTTGCCATTTCCCTTTCTCTAACTGGATTTCCTTACAAGGATAGGAATTGATCTCATAGCAAAATCTAACATTTTACTATCCTAGTCCTCATCGAATTGCATTCTTCACAGCATCCCATATGTTGATTATGTCCTCCTTCTTAGACCTCCTTACTCTGTAATTTATTTGACTCCTTATTCTCCAGGTTCTCTTTCTGTCTCAAGCATTGCTTCTCTGTATCTGTCCTTCCCTGCCTCTGCTCACTTTCTGAATGATGGTTTGTCCCCCAGCAATCTGTTTGCATTTTGCATTCCACTTATCTTCCTTTTTGAGCATTTTTTTTTTTTAGATGGAGTCTTGCTCTGTC
This sequence comes from Mandrillus leucophaeus, assembly GCF_000951045.1. Classification (NCBI taxonomy): domain Eukaryota; kingdom Metazoa; phylum Chordata; class Mammalia; order Primates; family Cercopithecidae; genus Mandrillus; species Mandrillus leucophaeus. Next base: position 235,343 of record NW_012104965.1, on the reverse strand, counting down.
GTCCAGACTGGAGTGCAGTCGTGCAATCTTGGCTCACTGCAACCTCTGCCTCCTGGGTTCAAGCCCAGCCTACCGAGTAGCTGAGCTTACAGGTGCCTGCCACCACGCCCAGCTAATTTTTGTATTTTTAGTAGAGATGGGGTTTCATCATGTTGGTCAGGCTGATCTCAAACTCCTGACTTCAGGAGATCTGCCCACTTCGGCTTTCCAAAGTACAAAGTACTGGGATTCCAGGCATGAGCCACTGTGCCTGGCCCCTTTATGAGCATTCTTACTGGCAGGGTGAGGGTGGGAAGAAAGAGGATCTCATCATTTCAATTGCCACTTTTAATTGACTGATTCACACATCTCTGAAATAGAAGATAAAAATGGGGTTCATTCTACTTTGGTTTTGGTCGAGGCCCTGGGAGAACAGATATCAACTAGTCCATGTTTCAGGATAAATGCTATAGCACCTGAACAGAACTTAAAGTAGAAAGGATATCTTAGATTAGGGTGGTACTAGTGGACCATTAAAAAGTGGAACTACATGGTGAGGGGTGGGGGGATGGGAGGGGACCATAAGTAGCCAGCCTACGGATACATACTGCTGACATCAAGGGAGCTGTAATTAGCATAGCTCAGTAGGCAGTTCTTCAATGAGCTCATGAAAGTACTGAGAAGAGAAAGAATCCCCTTGAAACATCTGAAACAACCAGAGCAACCCAATACCAGATTACATTGGTATCAGTCAAGAGAGATCTTTCCTGGCCCAATTTTTCCTCCCTCATTCCATATTTTTCATGCCCAAAGTTTGGGAGGGCAGATTCGTTAGCTTAAAATGCAAACTTGAAATTTAACTACTATATGAAATCAGATATTTTAATTATCAAAATGAGAGTATTGGGGAGCAAAAAATGACCATGAGACTTCTATGGTTGCAGTCTCTCAAGCTGTACTTGTTAAGTATATGAATACATCTATATTACTGGCCTGATCCCTTCTCTGAGATTCAAGTTCATAATTCCAGCATCTGTATGTGTATCTCAACCTGCATGCCTCACATAGCCCTCAAATTGAGCACCCCAAACTAAATTTATCCACACCCAAACTTGTTTCTACCTCTATATGTCTTCCCAGTCATTGGCATCAATCATCCTTGATTTCCATATTGCAATCAATATCTCCAAGAGCCAAGTCAATCTCCAAGCATTGCTCTATTCTTCATACTCTATTCTTATCTTGTGCTAATTCGGATCTTTGTCATTGCTTCCCCAGATGGTGAGACTGACTTGTCTCTCTGACTCTGGTCTTGATATCTCAAATTAACTGCTGACACTGCGAATCCCTTCATTGGGGTTATCTGTAAAAAGTAAAAATCTGATGGTATAAAACTCTTCAATGATTTCTCATCACCTAAAAAATTACATCTGAGTTCTTTATTAGAGTAATCTTTGTTCTTTAACTACCTGCCCATATTTATCTCAAGCTACATATTGCTTCCAATTATAAGTGCCAGCTATATTGATATGTCTGTCCACCCTCTGCTTCCACCAATATGTATCAACGCATGGGTGCTTGCTGCTTCACCGTCTGTTCATTCTGTTATTGATACCTTGGCATGTCTTTCTCATTCATCTACCTCATACCACCAAATTCTTCATCCTATAAGACTCAATTCAGGAGTCAACTTCTTCAGGAAGCCAATTCTAGTATTATCCTTTTGTACAGACTATGTAATTTTGCATGATATGACACAATTATATCTCTACAGATATGATTTCACACTGTATCTTTCTGTTTTATCTCCCTCACCTGATTATATTGCTTGACAGAAGTGACTGCATTTTATTTATCTATATGGCTATAAAGCCTAGACCAAACAAAGCATTTGGCACATGGCACACATAATAAACATTTTTGGAAAAAATGAAATAATTGTATAAAACAGTATTTTACAAACAACCTCCATCACATTGTTTCATTTCACTCTCAGAACAAAATCGTGAATTAGATACTTTTCACTTCTCTTTTTAAAATAAGGAAATAGCCTTAGATAGCATAAGCAACCTGTTAAAGACCACCAAATGAGTTCAGTGTAGCAAGGAATGTGTACCTATGCTTCCCAAGTCAAGGATCCATGTTCAGCCCAACGAGCCACAATGGTACCCTTTGGATGCTGAGTCCAAGTACATATGTAAAATAAGGCATATAGTGTCTGATAACATGAGTAGGAGTTTCCTCCAGCCCTGAAACATCAAAAGGAGGAGAACCAAATACTTGCAAAAATAAGAGAGGCTCAGGAGAGAAGTGGTAAAAGGCCATGGTACCTTTGAGAGCTCTGCTATTCTAGGTACCACTTCTATCTTAGTGCCTTCAATTATAAAATAGAGAAGTTTTTAAAGGACCACATAATTGCATTGGCTTATTCAAAGCAACTCCATGGTGCCAGCTTTGTAACTATCTGCCTAAGACACAATTGTTTCTCTGGCTGAATCAGAGTATGTTTTCCCTAGGAAGACAGCATGGTTCTGGCACGACAAGAAAACTGAAAACTGTTCTTTTGGTTTCAACATATTCATCTGCAATCGCTATCTCATCTTAGAAAAGATTCCACTGTTTAAGGGCAGCCTTAAAAGTCTTTTTTTTTTCCACTTTTGCATATATAGTTTTGAGATAGGAACCTATGCATTTCTCTCTCTGCCTTTTTCCTATTCCCTTCTCTTCCACTGAAGCAAGAAGCAGGCCCTGAGCTCACTGTTCTCCCAGGGGAGAAATAGGGAAAGTCAGAAAACTTTTAGGACAGTAGATAAAAGGGACATATAGAGAGTGAAAGCCCAACTCCAGCTACCAACTCCCTTCCACTCCCCACCTTCCAGGTTGGGGGTCTAAGAGTACAAACGGCCTGGGCTCTGCTTCCCCAAGGTATATTGAGAAGGTAGCAAGACACAAGGAAGGAGATGGCTTCTAGGCAGACAGGATCAGAAGAAGACTTGCTTAAGATTCCTGGGCCCCAAGGACTACAAGAAGGCAACAAATGCTGTTAGAGTAAACCTAAAGAAGCTATGAGGATAGGAACAACAGACTTCTTATGGTCAAGTCAGCCTATGGGCCCAATTACTCAAGACAAGGTTGCCCTATATTCATACTTGGCAGTAAGCCCAAGGAATTGTGACTCACTCTTGAGGGTGAGAATGCCAGAAAGATCTAAGCTTAAGTTTTCTACTACGTAAGTAAAATAGGACTCAGAGACAGAAATTAGGATACATTAGTGAAAGTAAAGATGGTAATATTTACTGCATTTCCAAGTTTGTGAAATGAGATTCAAAAATAAGCAATAATAATAACCTTCATTGAGAATTCTTCAGATACTTGTTTGATGGTGATATCCAAAGCTGTCTCTAATATATGGGAAGTTGAGAGGATCACCTGGACCTTACAAATTTTGTGAGTCATTATATTGTGGGAAAATGTGAATAGCACTGTACAGAGAGAATCACTCACTGAAAAAAACAGAGACAACCTTCCTGCTTCTGTATCTGAGTCCTTATCTTCCAATGTCCTCCTCCTCCTCCTATTTGTTTCACTTTAAACAAAATCCTAAAAACGCAACATTGGAGGAGATTGCTGGGGTTCCTTGTCCTTGGTCCAGGCCCTCAAAGTGAGTAGCCCTGGTATATCAACTCTTGCATCTCACTGCCACCTCAGAAGAAAAGAATTTCCAAACATAACATTTTCCAAGATATGCCACTGCTGAGCTCCATCTAAGTCCCCTAGTCCTAAAAAGCCTGTTAAACAAGTTGGATGACCTTGGTCTTCTCTGGTGTCTTTTTCTTGAATCATTGCTAAAGCCAAGAAGAGAAATGTTAAGTGCAAATGCACACACCGCAAAAATGTATGCTGATGAGCCCAAGTTTCCATCAAAAGTTGCTCTGTGTGATCTGAAGACAACAAAAACAGTAGGTCTGAGGTACACAATTTCAAGACAGTGGGGGAAAAAGAGGGAGAAATAATATGAAAGAAATATTCCAGTCACACAGTCTCAGCAGGCCTTCATGTCTAACTTCCTTTGAAACTAAAAGGTCAATAAAACAATTATTTGTCTCTTTAAGAAGGGGGTCAGAGTTTATCTGTAGGCCTTTATAGCACCAACAACAAATGAGATCAGAGAAAAGTCAGTATAATTTATATTATGTTACTGTACTCCACATTCATCATCATCACAAAATACGGAGCACCAACACTGTGTCAGCCACTGAACATGAGTTGTCAATCCTAAAACTAGCCCTGCAAACTAAGTTTTATTATTCTGTTTTACAAATAAAAAAGATACCTAAAACTCAGAGGATAACTTCCAGTTAGAAAGAAACAGAGATGGGTTTTGAACGTAGATCTATCAGACCACAAAGCTTATGTTCTCCCAGCTACACTGCAGTACTCTCCAACTGTCTCCTCTTCAGTGCAATAAGTAATGCTTGAATGTTCATTGAATATACTTAGTTTTTCAAGGACGCTGTAAAGTCAAAATGATCTTATTAAAAAAGGATCATGTCATTCTATTGTTCAGAACACACTAAGAAATTCTCATCACACCTAGAATAAAATCCAAATTCTCTTTCATAGCCCACAAGTGAAGGGCTCTTACCTAACCCTAAAGCCTCATCTCTACCTTCCCCATCACTTGCTCTGCTCCAGCCCTCCTGCCTTTCTGTTTTACAAAGTTCTTCCTATTCCCTCATAGGGTTCCACACTGGTTTTTGCCTAGAAGGCTCTGCTCACAGATCTTGAAGTGGTTGTAACCTCACTGCTGAGAGGTCAGCTGACAGAGAGGTCTTGTTTACATTTGTGTTTGCTTGTTGACTCTCTCCCTACCTCTGGTATAATATAGGGTCTTGTGACAGGGACCATGTTTCTCATTCATTGTTCTATTCCCATTGCTTAGAATAGTGTCTGGTACATAGTAGGTTCTCAATAAATATTGTTGATTGAATTAATGTGTTATTACTAAAAGAGTTCAAAATGTTAAATCATCATCCTTTCCCTGGTTAGAAATATATATTTGGCATTCAGAAAATATTGAAGGTTAATATTAGGATTATCTGATTTTGCCATTTTCATAGCCAACATACAAATATTTTTAATATAAGTGCTCATTTTCTCTCATATGTATAGACATTATAGATTCAGGACCTGTTTTCAATGTCATTAATACATTCTTTAAACATGATTTCTCATAAATATTTAATGTTGTTTATAATTCCTTATTTTGATCTTCCAATTTTTTACATATTGGAAATAATAAGGTCAAATAAGTAGCTGCTTAGTGGAATTGACTTATTAACAAAGTCCCCGTTTAAAAAAAATGGTGTAAAAATCTGCTTCTAGTTGTCAATACTTCCACCAAGCTTCATTTGCTCATTAGCTCTTACCCTCTTCCTGCTAATGGGGACAGTTGGACATATCCACTCTACCTTTATACGTTTTTTACCTTTGCTCAACACTTTTGACTAATTTTGAGAGCTTTGGACTGCCAACCTGAAATTGAAAACTTAAACCTGGTGAAGGCCTAACCTTATAAGGGCCATTTCCAAGATTGAACCCCATCTCTAATTGCTGGGCTTTTACAACATGCATGACATTTGGAGATAGCATCCTAATCCCACCACATATTGCCTACATGGGCTTGGGTGAAATAATACAACTTCAGATTCTTCACTTGTAAAATGAATTTCCAGGAAATAGACTCTAAGTCTTTAAGATTTGTGTGCAACAGATTTATTTGGCTAGTGCTTTTAGGAACAACACACCCATAAGAGGTGAGAAAAACAGGATTTGACAGAGGGAGATGATCTGTGATTCTGTTGCAACAGGGGCCTCAGGTGAGCCTACCAAGGATCTGGAGCCGGGATGACCCTTCAGTGATGTTCAAAATTGAGACTGGGTATATCCTACATAAATCAGTCATTGGATGCAGGCTGCCTCCAGGAAGGACCATGATTCTGGGCAAGGTGTCTATCTTTGGTTGAGAGCACATTTCTTGATAGAGAGTCACACAAGAGGCTTTGACTGTCAACATTTGGGGACAGCTGGGAGAGTGAGTGTAGTTAGGTCCTTAAGTGGGGGTCTGTGAGTTGTCCCTCAGCATCCACTACGTGGGGTTGATCATATTTCCTGAAATTTCATGTGATTTCAAATGAGATCATGTATGTGAACAGAATCTAGCCTAGTCCCTGGCACTTGCCACTCAATAAACAGTTGTCACATGAATGAATGAATGAATCTACGTTTTACAAATGCCACATTTTGTTGTCAGTATTTACTATTTCCTGTATGCTACAGTCTGTCATGAGTCATGAGTGTCTCCCTTTTCTTCACAAATTGCACAAGCTAAACTTTTTAAGGAGGCTCCACTGGGTGTCCCATGAGGGGCCTGTTGCCATTTCACAAATCAATGCATTCTCCCATTTGCTTTGATTGGTAATCTATACTTCTAAGTCATGTAAAGATTTGAGCCATGAGGGATGAGTTAGACAGCTGCATGCTGGATCTCTGAAGATGGAATTTTGGGGATTTGTAGAATTAGGGTTAGGCTGAGAGAAGTCCAAACTTTCACAGAATGCTTTAAAAATCACTTCTGTTTTTTAGACAATAGTGCTAACCTAGCAAGGTAAGTACATCATCTCACATTAGCTGGCCCATGCATGAAATTTGCATTAAAAACAAGAAAAATGTAACACATCCCCTGAATTAAGACAAAGTCATATTATGTGCAACATCACAGTGCTTTTTATGGAATAGTTTTCATATTTTAAAGAAATTCCTCTAGTGCATACACTTTTTACACATATTATCTTAATATACAACCTTGTGAAATAGATACATCTTTCCCCATTTTACAGAGAGGTTTAAATGATATGCTAAGTTACAGATTTTGTAAGGGGCAGAGCTATGACTTATAATTTTGACTATTATGCTATCCCTACCCACTGTAATTTCACTGTTATCTTGTTTTCTACTTCAAAAATGTGTCTTCTTAATGTATAAATGGTTAATTATTTTATTCTGTTGTCAAACATATGTTAGGTCCAGGCTGCAAGAGGAATAACACAACGTCTCTAGATGCAAACACTCACATGGGTAAGGCCAACTACTACGAAAAGAAGTACGTAAGATGAGACCCTCAGATTTGTGTAAAGCGAATCTACTTCCCTCAGTTTCCTTATTTCTTAATTCAATCGTAATAGTTTGCTGGTATGGTTCGGCTGTGTCCCCAACCAAATCTCATTTTGAATTGCAGCTCCAATCATTCCCATGCTGTGTGGGAGGAAGTCGGAAATAATTGAATCATGAAGGCGGTTTCCCTCATACTGTTCTCGTGGTAGTGAACAAGTCTCACGAGATCCGATGGTTTTATAAGGGATTTTCCCTTTCACTTTGCTCTCATTTTCACTCTTGCCTGCTACCACATAAGACGTGCCTTTCACCTTCTGCCATGATTGTGAGGCCTCCCCAGCTATGTGGAACTGCGAGTCCATTAAATCTCTTTTTCTTTATAAATTACCCAGTCTCGAGTATGTCTTTATCATCTGTGTGAAAACAGACTAATAGATATGCAAAGCCAGACTATCATGTGGCTGTCAAATTTTCTTAAGAAGCAGTTATGTCCAACATCAAACAAATACCAACAAAGAATGAAGCCTTTAAGGTGGCAAATATCAGCATTAGAACAGGCTGTTTCTTCTCAAGTGAACATCTTGAATACATGCTATTTAGACTTTGATATAAATGCAACCTAATGGTCAGAGGAAAATCACATTCTCCTCAAATTGTACATTTTATGATTCTAAAGAGATGATGGCAACAGCTCTGTTGTTAATTTTTTAAAAATTCAATATAATGAAAATTACACAAATACAGGATTATTTTCAGGGAACAAAAATGAAATAGTGTTCCTTTGGAAAAATCTCCAATGAGAGCTATTTTATGACACGGTATCTCCCTGGAGACTGGTTATGGAATTTTCTTGCAGAAAACATTTTATGTGATAAAAATGGAATGCATTTGTTTCCTTGGAAACAAACCCTTTCACCTTGATTGCACAGAATTTGAAGAAAATTTAGTAATTAAACCCAGAATCTACCTATGTTAAACTAGTGAGATTTTCAAACATATGATATTATTAGAAATAATGCTCAATAAAACCCACTTACATCTGTTGAGGTCAGACATATAAACTTTACATGATTTAAAGTATAGACATCCAGCATTCTAAAGACTGAAATAGAATTACCTAAGAACTCTTACAGTTTAGCTTAGAAAATCCCCCAATCAAAGTCACATGCAGACTAAAATAATCTTCTCAGTCATAAAGAAGAAACTGAGAAAGACTTAATTGGAGTAATAAAAATGTTAGTTATTGGAAAGTTCATAATGAAAAAGTCAACACTATGATGTCAGTAATCCTGAGCCAATAACATCTCCTGGGGATAAAAGAACGTTTTCTAAATTAAAAGGAAATTGTTTTCTTTGCTAATGAGGGACTGTATAGCCCTACACCTTTTTATACCCCAGAATCAACTTCCTGAATATACTTGAGAAATTGCATGCTTTGTGTTTTGTGTTATATACTATTTTTAGGGTAAAGATGTAAACAGAGGTAGAGCACAAGACAGATTAAGACTAATTCTGACATTAGTTAAGACTAATCTATAACTAAATTATGTATTTTATTTAAATTCTACACTTTAGTACTAGAATAAAGATGTTACAGAAATACAACCATCTTTTTCTCTTTGTTTCAAATTTCCTTTAACACAATGATTTGGATCACCTTTCAACATTATATGCCCTTTATTAAAAGTTCAAATCAGTTAGAAATATCCCTAACGTGTAAAGACAATTATTTATATTATTTTTATTTTGAAAATATTTTAAACTTACAAAAAAGGTACAGAAAGAGTAGAGAGTTGCTGTGTGCCATTCAGCCAGCTCCCCTATTGTTTCTCCTAAGGTACGCAGAGCCATACCTTCATGCAAGATGTATTCATAGTGTATATTCATAGGACAATCTTAAAAACTAAGGAATTGTCATAGTACAATACTACTAACTAAACTGCAGTCTTTATTGGTATTTTACCAGTTTTTCCAGTAATGGTTTTTGTCTGTTCCATGATCCAATCCAGTATCTCATACTCCATTTAGTTTTTTAATTGCCTTATTTATCTTCAGTCTATGATAGTTCCCCCCGCTTTCTTTTTCTTTCATGATCTTGATGTTTTTAAAGAGAACAGATTAGTCATTTTGTAGAATGTCCTTGTAAGTGATGCACCCTTGAAGTATATCCTGTGAGGTAAAAGCTGATGCCCACCTGTCTTATTACTGTTGATATTAAACATATCACCTTGTTAAGGTGAAATCTACCTGGTGTCTCCACTACAAAATTAGTATTATTGCTTTTGTAATTAAAAGTATCTTGAAATGAACACTTTACTACTATAGATATATCTGTCATTTCTCAAACTTTCACCAAGAATTTTATCATTCACTGGTGGATCTTGCCCGCAACTATTATTACTGCTGGGTTCTATCCGCAACTTTTTATTTCTCTAATTCCCTCTATATTTATTTATTAACTGAAATTCTTCTAAAAGGAGAAGCTTTAAGGACAGTTTTGCTTGTTGGTTTACTTTGAAAATAAATCATCATTTTACTTTTTGTTATAGGTTTTCTGAAATATATATATGTTTTAGGTCAAAGTTTTCATCTTAATAAGGCAGGGCTGGGATGAGTTAATGGCATCATGGACTAAGAAGTTTAAAGTTTAAAAAAGTATAGGGGTTACATAGAGTAAACACTATAGTGAAAGCTTCTACCTCTGACACAATTTATTTGTATTTGATATTAGTAATATTAGAAGCTTATTAGAAAGTTATCATCTTGATTATTTTGTTAGTTAGGAACTGACCTTTGTTTTCATGTTCCAACTCAAATATCTCTTTTCAAAATATTTCTCTGACTTATTCTGCAAAGTAATTAATTCATTCCTTTTTATTGTCCCTTAGTCACTAAGGGACAATAAAAATTATATTTGAGGCTGGGCGCAGTAGCTCACGCCTGTTATCCTAGCACTTTGGGAGGCTGAGGCGGGCAGATCACGAGGTCAGGAGATTGAGATCATCCTGGCTAACACAGTGAAACCCCATCTCTACTAAAAATACAAAAAATTAGCCGGACATGGTGGCAGGAGCCTGAGGCTGAGGCAGGAGAATGGCGTGAACCAGGGAGGCGGAGCTTGCAGTGAGCCGAGATTGCGCCACTGCACTCCAGCCTGAGTGAGACTCTCTCTAAAATAAAATAAATTAAAAAAAAAAAAACCTGATATTTGCTACGCTTATTACATTGTGTTTCAACTGCTGACACCTCTTTCTCTCTTTCTCTTTCTCCTCTCCTCCTTAGACTATAAGCTCCTTGAGATCAGCCACCTCATCTGACCTATCCCTGAACTTTTATCACTTAACAACACACTATTGGGTGGGTGCCGTGGCTCACGCCTGTAATCCCAACACTTTGGGAGGCCAAGGCGGGTGGATCACCTGAGGTCAGGAATTCGAGACCAACCTGACCAACGTGGAGAAACCCCGTCTCTACTAAAACTACAAAAATTAGCTGGGCATGGTGGCTGGCGCTTGTAATCCCAGTGAGGCAGGAGCATCGCTTGAACCTTGGAGACGGAAGTTGCAGTGAGCTGAGATCACACCACTGCACTCCAGCCTCGGGGACAGAGCAAGACTCCATCTCAAAAAAAAAAAAAAATGTAATAGTATGGGCCATCATGAATTGCAAAATGACTAGTTCAACCATTTAGAGATATAGGAAAGAAATATCGGTAAGGACTAAATTGAGACAACGTCTCAAAAAAAACAAGATGAAAAAAATAAAGTAAGGTAATTATGCTACTTAAAGCACACAGATGGCCAAAGTCTATCCCGGCAGCTCAGAGTGCAAGGTGAGAACCAGTCCTGGACAGGCTGCCGTTCCATCGCAGGGTGCGCGCGCGCGCGCGCACACACACACACACACACACACGCAAACACACACACACGCACCTCGTTCAGGCTAGGACCACTTAGAGACGCCAATTCACTTAAGGAGCATATCTCTGGGATGTGGGAGGAAACTGGAGTACTGGGAGAAAACCCACGCAAACACAAGGAGAACGTAAATTGCACCCAGACAGTGGCTTGAGCCAGGAATTAACTTTTTTTTTTCCCTCATTGATGTTATGAGGAAACAACACTGAACAAAACTGCATTACTAGAGGACCTGCTGTATCTACCTTCAGTGAGCTCAATCTACTGAATATTCAAAATATTACAGGCAAAATATGGGGGATGATATATTGAAAGAGTCTAGTTCAGCCATTAAAAAGTCACGCGGTCATAGCAAAAGTATTTTGCCTTTCTGTGTTTCAGTTTCCCCATCAAAACAACTGATTAGATGATCCATAAAGTCATTTTCAAAAATAACACATTCTGTCATTCTAACATCTACTTGGATGTTGCCAAAATAGGAGCATGGCAGACTCTTTTCAAAGTGTCCAATTGAATAATTTATAAGCAAGTACTTGTGTTCTTTCTAGAACCAGAATTTTTATATTTTATCTAATTTGCATCAGTGTAAAATTAGATCCTGTGTCGTATCACTGTCAATCTGCTAGCTCTTCAGAACTAACAAAGGAGAATGATCATTTTCCACTTCAAGCTAACAGTAAGCATTTTTTTTGGTGTCTTCCCGACTCCCCTGGAATTACATTTATGCATTATGCCACTCCCGCTTCACTCACACTGATGTTCTTAAGCACATCGCCTCTCATGAGACAAATCCATAACCTGAGAAATAAAATTAAATGCTTAATGGCACCACACAGACATTTCAGTGCAGAACAGTTTTCTTTAAACTTGCTAAACCTTGCATTTGCTTTGCTTTTTGTATTTCCAAAGAGCTTTCTCATTAATCACTTTGTATATGGGAACATCTTAAAAACTTTTATGAGCTGAACAAAAGTTATGTATTGTTATTATCATTATTGTGATATGATAACTTATGGAAGTGGACAGGGAGAGCAAGAATCTTTAATCCAGTGTACAGGTCAAGTAAAAAAGCCACTGGTAGGCTAAGGGATTTAACGATCACAAGTACTGTGAGTAAATTCATTCTTCTAGGTATTTTGAAAAGCATTTGCTCTTGGCCTAAAGGCACTCACAATTTAGTAGATGAATCTGAACATAATTAATTTGTTTTTATTTGATGAATTGAGGGTAAGAAGGGTGAAAGTGTCTGTGATGATTATTTAAGGGCAGTATTTGCCAGTTTAACAGAAGCAGAATAATATTAAAGCCTTTTTTAAAAAAAGAAAAATAAAAGAATAAGAGAGGGAGGGAAGGAGGGAAGGAAAGAAGGAGAAAAGGAGGGACGGGAGGAGGGAGGAAGGAGAGAGGGAATGACAAAGGAAGAAAGGCAGGTAGGAATTCTCCAGTCCCACCTATATCCTAACACCTCACTTGAAAAATCAAATTGAGAAAGTATAATTCAAATATCTGAAAGTACTGATGAAAATAAGTGTTTTAGGAAGCAAGTTGTACAGATACAAAAGCTACTGTGGATGGATAACCTTCAAAATGCTGTCAAGAAAGTTACATTTGTGCACTTTTGCCAAAACTATTAGAATCTCACTTATCATACATGTTGCACTCAGTTATTAGAAAAGACATAAAGCAAGCCATTTTCTCTTGTTAAAATCATTGTCTTCAAAAAAAGGCATCAAAATTTCATGGGTCTACCTATTTCAAGTAAAATATGCTTACTAGCGTGTGGAAAAATACCAACCTTTCCAAATGTCAAAATATGATAGACTGGATGCACCCAATAAAGGAAAAAGAAAAGAGAAACAGATAAATGGTCAAAATATAGAGCTCTTGAAAAAAATCCTGGCCGGGCATAGTGGCTCATACCTGTAATCCCAGCACTTTGGGAGGCCGAGGCAGACAGATCACCCGAGGTCAGGAATTCAAGACCGGCCTGGTCAAAACGGTGAAACCCCGTCACTACCAAAAATACAAAAATTAGCCAGGTATGGTGGCAGGCACCTGTAATCCCAGATACTTGAGTGGCTGAGGCAAGAAAACCACCTGAACCTGGGAAGCAGAAGTTGCAGTGAGCTGAGATCTCGCCACTGCACTCCAACCTGGGCACCAGGAGGAAAACTCTGTCTCCAAAAAAAAAAAAAAAAGGAAATATAAAAGAAAAAATACTAAAGAAACTCAAGACCCTCTGACTCCTTATACATAAAATATGTCATGTTCCTCTATCTCAATCAGCAAATAGAAGAAGGCATCTACGATATGGCCATATTCTTCTAAAAGTGGTCTTATGGTTACATATATAAAATTAACCCACTTATCAGTCAGAGTCCAATAATACATTTAACAAATTATATGGATCTAAGTTGTGGATTATATATGTTGTTCCATAATAACAAAAAATCTTTTTAATATCAGAATATATCTCTTGGGTCTAAAATTAAACAAAGAACAATTACAGTGTATTTTTCCACACAATTTTAAAAGAACCCAAAGTCAATGAGGATAAATGTGAAAAAAGCAGCAGATACAATAACAATAAAAACAGATAACACTTACTGAGCACTTAACATGTGCCTGGCACATGGTCTGAGTGTTTTACATGTGTTAACACATGAATATTCTCAATATTCTTATGCAGTAGTTATTATCATGATCCCATTTTGCAGATGGAAAAATGGATGCTCAAAGAAGCTAAGTAGCTATTTCAGGGTTCTACAATCAGTCAGTAGCCTAGAATTACAGCCTTGGCCATGTGACTTCAAAGTTGTTGCTCTTAACTGCTTTATTAGAAAGATAAGAAGGAAGCAGTGGGGGAGAAAGGAGAAAGGAAGGAGGGAAGGAGGAAAGGAAGAAAAAGGAGAAAGGAAGAAAGACAGGGACGGAAGGAGACAGTGAGTGATATGAGGGAGAAAGAAGTAGAGAAAGTTGAGAGGGTGAAAAGGAGAAAGAAAAAATGTGAAAGAAAATGTTTTACCTGACTCAAGTTTCAAAATGACAAATAAGTTTGCTCAATGAACAGCTAATAAGTTATTGAGCATACTTCTGTGAAGGATGCTAATATGCTCCTATTAGAAAGCTGGGATAGACGAAGTTATAGCAGAGATAAGGATGCTGTGTTGCTGTTTTAGAACGTACTGTCAAGAACTGTATTGGGCCGCTTTCCTTAAAAATTGCTACTCATACCAGAATGAAGAAAATTAAAAAGAAAGATTTTCTACCTTGAAACTCAAAGTAGATGCAAACATAAAATGGCCATTTTTCTTTCTGAACAACAGAAGTGAGGTACGTCCTTCTTGTCTAGTTCTTACTCACAGACAAAGAATAAACATAGTTCCTCCAGGAAGGAGGAGCTGCCTAAACTCCTTACACCTGATGTTCGTGCCATGGTTAGATGGTTCTAAATTATCCCCTCTGGCTCATTTCCCATAATTTCCCGAACTATTTTTTTATGGGATTACATGGGTCTGAAATACACTTCTCTGGATCTCTGAGGCTCTTCTGATGTTTAACCTTGTAAATGCTCCTTCATCTCTCTGGATGAATTTTGCTACTTGTAAAATGAAATTGAAGAAGAGTATACATAGAGATGAAGAAGGGGATATGTTAAAAGAGATGACATTAGCTGTTCCTGTGAGAATCCAGGAAGGCTTCCTCAAAGTGGTAACATTTGAGGTGATTTTGAAAAAAAATGGTTTAGGAATTCACCAAGAAACAAGAAAGAGGGAATGAGCCTTCCAGGCAAAGAAAAATGCATATGCAAAAGTAGAGAGGAAAGAAAAAAATACAGTACATTAGGAACAGGAAGGACTGTATTTACTCAATTATTAAATGCTGCCAACTCTAAAATTACCCCATACCTGCCTACTCAATGCTCATATTTCCTCATGTTGGAGCAAATCCTACCATTCTTCCAAGTCTCAGCTAAAATGTCCCCTACTACCACTGCAAAATTCCCAATGGCCCCAGTCAGAAGTGCTCGATCCTTCCCCTGAATTATCCTCATACCATGCCTGCATTTGTCTTCAGACTTTTCACTTTCTTCTTGAATCCTTTACCTGCCTGACTCCATGTCTTACTTCCTCAGAGAGGATAGTAACCCCCTGAGGCAGCACTACTTTCTGATCTATCTTTGAGGACCTCATGGTACCAAAAGATTGATTTTTACAGAGTGGACAAAAACATTTTAAGTACATACCTGTTTAGTGTCCACAATGTACAAGACACTATGGGGACACATCTGTAATCATTAAAGGGCATATACATTTATAGATATATAATGTACTGTGATATAACATGTGAGACATATAAAATGACTTAAATTCTGTACTCCCAGAGAAAATAGTATGGAAATAAATAGTTCTCATTATAATGTCCACAGAGGTCCCAAAGTCAAATGCCTGTGGGGCCCATGGAGATAGCATTCATGAGAGAAGCCAGAATTGAAGCTGGTGAAGGGAGAATTGAGAGGGGTAGAGGCAGTGGTACAATAGACAGTGCAGACTTTTTCAAAGGCAACCACCTTTCAACAGAAATGAGCTGGAAATAATCATTGTTACTGTGTGGGAATCCTGGCCTGCTATGCCAGAAATTCAGATTTTGATGTGAAATCTTACAATTTTCATCTTGGCACTAATTTTTTAATTAAAAAAATAAAAAATGGTACAGGCAAATAAAGCCGATTTGTGTACTGAGTCCAGATTGTGATCTCTGGTGTAAAATATCTGGCCTGAAACTTTCAGGAGATATGATGGAAAGAAGGGGTCAGAGATCCATGATGTATGAGACACAGCAAGTCTTTCCTCTAATTCTTGCCATCACTACTGGGCAGGAGGAGAATGTACTTCAGTTAAATTCCCCCAGGAGACCAGAGAAGGGTGAGCTACTCCTAGCCATACCCCATCCAAACCAAGGGTCTAGGTCAAGGAATCAAAGACGAAGTGGGAAGAGAGGCACAGCTGCAGAACCAGTTTATCAAACTTCTAGAGAGATTAGGGAAGTTTAGAGCTGGAAATCATGTTATCTAGATCCTTCATTTTGGAAACAAGGAGCTGACATTTGAAAAGGTGACACAGAGATGAAAGCAAATTAGTGACTGTATTCGTTTCTGAAGGCTGTTGTAAAAAAGTACCACAAACTGAGCGGCTTAAACAACATAAATATGTTGTCTCACAGTTGTGGAGGTTAGAAGTCTGACATCAAGGTGTCAGCAGGGTTCATCCCCTTTGAGGGATATAAGGGAGAATCTTTGTTCCATGCCTCTCTCTAAGCTTTTGGTAGCCTCACCTCAGAGGTTCCATGGCTTATAGATGGCATTCTCATTGTGTCTTCATGTTGTCTTCCCTCTGAGCATATCTGTCCCGAGGTCCAAATTCTCTCTTTTTAAAAAGATACCAGACATATTATATTAGAGCCCACCCTAATTGCCTCATCTTAATTTGATTATCTGCAAAGACCCTTATTTCTGAATAAGGTGACATTCACTAGGAGTTAGGACATCAATAACTTTTGGGGAAAACACAATTTAACCCAGAACAGTGACAATGTCCACAATCCAAAACTCTTGCAGAGCTTCCTCTGCTAATTGGAAATCCCAGCAGAAGCTCGTGCCAGGAAAACAGAACTGGGAATTGTGGCACTAACATCAGTTATTGGCAGAGTCCTGGAACACAGGACTGCTTTTCTATTATGGTTTATAGAGAATGCCAGAGACAATATTTTTTCTCCTGCGAAATTAATACACGCACTTCTTTTCTCTCTGCAGTCTGAAGATACGCTCCATTACCCATACATGTTGCCAGCTGCGCAGGCAGCTTCTCTGTGTTCTACTCCATAATAATGGCCTTAAAAGGTCAGACCCTACCGGATTCTACAAGACTCAATGTAACAAGTGTCTGTGTACAACTGCACTCTGGCCAAAATCACAGTGGAAAACACACCACTGAATATACAAATTATGTGGTAAAGAGGTCTTCCGGAAGCATCTCTCAAAATGAACTTCTGACCTCTTTACTCCTCTATTTCCTCCGAAAACACCTTTGAAATTCAACCAAAATTGAGAGTAAGCCACATGACCCAGCTGGCCACATGGAGATTACATGGGTCAGAAATAGACTCCTCTGAATCTCTGAGGCTCTTCTGATGTTTAACCTTGTAAACGCTCCTTCATCTCTCTGGATGAATTTTGCTACTTGTAAAATGAAATTGAAGAAGAGTATACATAGAGATGAAGAAGGGGATATGTTAAAAGAGATGCCATTAGCTGTTCCTGTGAGAATCCAGGAAGGCTTCTTCAAAGTAGTAACATTTGAGGTGATTTTGAAAAAAAAAAAATGGTTTAGGAATTCACCAAGAAACAAGAAAGAGGTAATGAGCCTTCCAGGCAAAGAAAAATGCTTATGCAAAAGTAGAGAGGAAAGAAAAAATAGGGCACATTAGTAACAGGAAGGACTGCATTTACTCAATTATTAAATGCTGCCAACTCTAAGACAATCTGTCAATGAAATAATAGGGTTTGGATTTTTAAGAAAAAGAAGCAATCATATCTTATCTGTACATATCCATTTTCATATGTATCCTCCTTTTAAGTAATGATGACATATAGAAAAGAAAAATGTCCCAGAATCAAAGAAAAATCAGATGAGCTGATATATTCCATTCAGCTCTAATATTTTATAAGTTGATGGGCTGCCAGGATCCCAGAAACTACTTCAGTTTATCAGTGAAAAATTGAGTACTCACTATGGATAAAGCTATATGCTGGGTATTATGAGGAAGATACAAAAATATTTTAGAAATAACTGTAGCCCTGGAAACTTAGAAAAAAAACCTAGATAAAAGCTGTGTCTGTTTCTACCACATCTCTTCCAACTGCACTCAAGCACAATATTACATCCACCAGTATTAAAGGTTACCTTCCCAGATAATTTCTATAATTATGGCTTGTGAAGGTCTTCTGGACTCCCAGTTCTTTTAATGACACTTCTAAACCAGTGGCACAACAGAGTGTTCGCTTATAAACAGTTGTGAAGAGGGTGGGAAGTAATTTCTCATTAACACCCACGTATCTCGGCCCATGAATTTGATTTAAGAAAATCTCTATAAGATCATCAGGTTTTTTTTTTTTTTGGCAACTAGTAAGAGTTTTCTTGAGAAAACAAAGTGATGGAATATAGCTTGAGCCACTGGAATTGTGTATAATCTACAATCTACTTATCTGTGCTGCAGTCCACATTCAATAATTTTCCCGAACGACTGTTTTACTTTATCCACCGGTAATTGTCTCCCTCTCCTCGTTAGATATTTAAAAAATAAAAAATGGAATTTTCGAGAAAGCAATCAATACACAATGATGAAGAAAAGGGTATGGGGCAGTCACCGGCACTTTGGAAGACCAACGCCAGATGGAGGGGTGGCAAATAATGAGGGCAGGCAGAGATGGACTTAGCCAGGTGACATCCTGGGGCTGTAGCTGGAAAGGGAACCAGAATGAACCCTTGCCTAGAAGTCTTTATATATGCCAGGTGTGGTGGCTCACCCATGTAATCCTAGCACTTTGGGAGGCTGAGGCTGGAGGATTGCTTGAGCCCAGGAGTTGGAGATCAGCCTGGGCAACATGAGAAAACCCCATCTCTACAAAAAAAAAAAAATACAAAGATTAGCCGGGTGTGGTGTCACATGCCTGTAATCCCAGCTACTCAGTAGGTTGAGGTGGCAGGATAGCTTGAGCCCAGAAGGTTGAGGCTGCAGTGAGCTGTGATTGTGCAACTGCACTCCAGCCTGGGTGACAGAGCAAGATCTTGTATGGGGCGGCTGGCGGGGGGAGTCTTTATACTGACCTCTGGATATTGACACCCTCAGTCTAATCTTTAGACAAAAAAAGTGGAAGAATTCTAAAGAATGTGACTATACTGTATGATGAAACAGAAGCATTGCTGCCTTCCAGGACGTGTGTCGTGGGGGTTAGGGGGAGGAGGGGAGCCCAGCACGAAGTACCTAGTTGAATGCCCTGTCTGCTTTGTCTGTCTCATTATGCTAAAGCTAGGGTTACCCTTGAACACAGAGGTCTGAACCAGCTTTTCTATGGACTCTTTCTTAAATACAAACAATCATGAATCACCAGACATTTGAGGAAAGCCTAAAACATGAAAGAGACCTAGATTTAAAACAAACAAACAAACAAACAAAAACAGAAATAGAGATAATTTGACAAGGTTTTTCAAAATCTGGGTATGCCCATGCAAGAGAACATCAACTTCAAGAAGTGTCTCAGCAGAAAAGTAGGTTAAGAACAAACTGCTCTTCTAATGTTTGTTCTAATCCTCTAAGCTTTCTGTCTTCCACACATTGGATAAGCATTCTGTCAACTATGCTTAAGGAGTGCTAGAACTTCACTAATGCAATCAAGAAATATAACAGAAATAGAATGTTGCCAATGCTAAAACTGCAAGATAAAGTATTATATATAAAGAAAGAAGGAGGATTACATACAAAGTCACAGAAAAATAGGAGTCAAATAAGTTGACTTGGCAATATTAATTTAGAATATCCAGAAGACCTTGAATCTATAGGACATCAGAATTTAAACAAAAGAGCATTATCATCAAAACAAGGACATTTTATCAAGATTCTTCACACCTTAAGCAAAATATACCAACATTATCAACTATTTCCACTCGAATTCTAGCTCTTCAGCTCTTTAATTAGTTAGTCCACCCAACTAATTGAAAAAGAGGAACGAGTTTTCAGACAGCAAATGTGCCCAATGGGAAGCCCCCATAGTCCGGCATTCTATATTGTATGTGAGACAGTTTCATGTTCGATTAACATGTTATCAATTTCCTAGGGTCTGCGTAACTTTTATGTAAGGTTAAGATCAAATTATGGACCTCAATGCTTGATGAAGTCATAAAAATAATGCTCTTCTGGATTGTACTGGCTGGGCAGAAAGGTAGTTCCTTGCCTGGCATAACCCTCTGTATTTAGTGTGCATTTCTCGATCATAGTGAGCCTCAATATTGGCTGCACATTAGAACTATCTGGGGAGTTGTTAAAAAATGCTTATGTTCAGATCAACTCCAGATATTCAGACCAATTTGCTCTGTAGTGGAAACTGGGCATTGGTGTGTTTGAAGCTGACCCAAAAGTAAGCGAGAAAAGAGAACCATTGCTCTGAGGTAAATCATTGAAGGTCAGGAGTTTAAATTCATATTGGGCTGTTGACAGGTCAGTATGAATTGCATCATCCATGTTGAATATTAATATTATATTACCAATAGACATTTAGGCTCCGTGATCACACAATTTCAACAAAGGGAAATTATGGAGAGAAACATTATTACTTAAAAGATAAAATAATTGTTTGATACCTGGAACTTCTCAAGAATAAATTGGGTTGTAAACTCTCTAATTTTGGAAGGTTCTGACACTGAATAAAATTCAACTCCATATTTTTTATATGACTGGGTGCAGTGGCTCATGCCTGTAATCCCAGCCCTTTGGGAGGCTGAGGCAGGTGGATCACTTGAGGTCAGGAGTTCGAGACCAGCCTGGCCACTATGGTGAAATCCTGTCTCTACTAAAAGTACAAAAATTAGCCAGGCATAGTGACATGTGCCTGTAGTCCCAGCTACCCGGGAGGCTGAGGCAGGAGAATCACTTGAATCCAGGAAGCAGAGGTTGCAGTGAGCCAAGATTGTGCCACTGCACTCCACCCTGGACGTCACAAACAGACTCCGTCTCAAAAAAAAGAAAATTGTGGGCTACTATATGCAAGGAGATTAAAAATTAAGAAAGACGTAGTCTATGTTTTCAGAGAGTCTTTAAGGGGTTTCTTTTTATTCTAAGCTTGTATAATTTACACATAAATTATGTTATTTTTTCAGACTAATAATAAAATTCTGAACTAAGCATTAGTACTTTCTGCCTTTTCTTGGATTTCACTTTTATTTGAACATTTATTTTATTATTTGGTGCTTTATATATCTCTTGCTGGCTACAGAACCTTCGGAAACTTAACCACTTTAAACTTTAGTTTCCTCATCTTTGAGAAAGAATTCATGTCTTAGTCTGTTCAGGAAACTATGACAAAATACTATAAACTGAGTAGCTCATAAACAATAGAAATTTATTTATCAGGGTTCTGGAGATTGTAAAGTCCGAGATCAAGGTGCTGGCTAATTTGGTTGCTGGTGAGGGCCTGCTTTCTGGTTCATAGACAGAGCCTCCTTGTTGCGTCCTCACATCGTGGAAGGGCCATGGCAACTCTCTCAGGCCTCTTTTATAAGGACATGAATCCTATTTATGAGAGCTCTGCCCTAATGATCTAATCACTTCCCAAAGGCCTCACCCCTTAATACCATCACAGTGGTGATTAGGTTTGCAACATGTGAACTTTAGGGAGACACAAACATTCAGGCCATAGCAATTCATAATAGCAGAGTCTCAAATAATAAATAGAATCTCAAATGATTAAATGACCTTATGCACATAATGTTCTTAGCACAGAGCCTAGCTAAAGGCAAGCACTTAATAAATATTTGCTATTATCTATTGACTCTCAAAACAATATATTTGATGCATAATTTATGATGTCTTTTCTTTCTGGTATTACAGTTTAAAGAAACTGAGCTATTTCTAAGAATTCCTCTAACACCACTGACAAGAATTCTATTAATAGTATATGAAGTAAATATATCTTTGCATATCTTAAAGGAGATATGAAAAGTAAGAAACACCTTACATATGGAATCAGGCTCACTGTTAATCTAGTTACATGTGCCGCCAAGACAGACATCCAATAATATATTTTATAATCAGCTGTCTCATTTTCTTATTCATGTTCTTCATTCTCTTAGAGCAGCTGTATAGCTCAATGATTAAAATTATCTTATTATGGACTAGCATAGTGAATATAAAATGCATGTATGAAAATAACAAGATCTTGTATTAGGAAACAATTACAACATAGAGCAGCAACAGCAATTTTGTACTCACTTGTCTTGATGAAAACCATTTATGTTTTATAAATCATTAGATATTTTCAAACTCTGCAAAATAATGTAAATTGATATTTTCCTTCACAAAGTGCTAGTTAAAGTAAAATTTCAGTGACAATTATAATTGTAAATTGATCACAAGCTTTGAAATACCAAATGCAAATAAAGCAGCTCAAAGCACAGGACATCTGGAGCAACCCAGCAATGCAACTTCTAGTTTTATTTCTGCAGTGCAAAATGTTCTAGTTGGGTAAACAGATTAACCTTTTTGGATGCTATTCACACATTTGATTCAAATCCATGGGGAAAAGCACCTTTCAGTACTTGAGAATTCTAAATGCAATTGTGTCTCAAAAACTCAACACCAAGAGAGAAGAGGAACCAAAAAGAAACTTGGTCACTTTAAAGGCTGTCACAGTCACTACAAAGTGCAGTATAATCCCATCGCTTGGGGCAGCACTGGCTTTGGAAGTGGAAGACCCAGTTTTAAGTTCTGTTCTGTATTTACTTTGCGGTATCTTGGGATAGTCATCACATTCTTCTGAGTCTGTTTCCTCCTTTGTAAAGTGGAGAGTTGCTGTGATATTTGCTGATGGATGGACATAAAGCCGTTGGTAAACTGAAAAGCACTTTAAGATGATTAAATATGATAAGATGTGGAGGCAATGATGCTAGAGGCACAGAAAGAAAACACAAGCAACACAGGAGAACACAAGTGACAGGAGAGATAAAGAGAGACTCAATCTGTATAACAATCAGGCAGCTTCAGTGGCAGAGGGTCCTGCAGAGTTAGATATGTCCTCACTGCCTAGCCTGTAATTGTCATCTGTACCTTTGGAAAGCAGCTGGCTCATTGTAGACAATCAGTAAATCTTTCCTTATCTTCTTTCAGCTACTGACCTATGACTTAAATTTTATATTTGTGTTCATGTGGTTACTTAACTAATTAATTCAGTGGTCATTTACCAATGTTCCTAGTCACACTGGTAGAGACGTGACCTCAGTTCTGTCCTCATTATAGTCTGGGGTGAGGCAGATATTCAATCAATAATTTCTCCAAATATATAAATTATAAATTGTAATGAATGCTCTAAATGAAAAGTACAAAAGCAAGCAATCCAAGAAGATTAAACTTGGAAGAGTTAGAAAAAAAAATTTACCTTTTTATTAGTACCTTTATTTTTCAGGAATGTCTTCCTTTTCTCTAAAAATTACTGTAAGCTCATAAGCATGACTCAGTTAGTTACAGTTTTTCTGTAATCCTCCCAGCACCTCAAGAGATTCTTTGCCTATAATAAGTACTCAATGCATATAAATTAATCAACTTTTTATATACATTGCTCTTTGGTAATTTTGTTCATCTTCATCCTTGAATAAAATGCAAAGGTTCTAAAATGGCAGAGCTCCAGATTCATTTAGATTCAAAAATTGTGGGTTTCCAATATAAAACATTTAGTCTTGCCAAAGAACCTGGTACCATTTAGTTGCTTCATTATTAAGAAACAATGATTATAGTGAACCCTGGCATTGTTTCTTTTTGGTAAGAAACCATAACCAGACAAGATAAAAATACATAATCAAAAGAAGTATGACTCCTTCTAATCAACTACAGATCAGGCCAAAATAGATGGATCTTACAGAACGTATCACTGGTAGATCCATGGCCAGTGAGAAAGCTGAAAACCAGTTGAGGACAGTACCTTTCTTCTCTAAGCATCACTCTACATGTAATCACACCTGCAAACATTTTTGTGACATGAAAAAGGCCCCCGACTATAATGAGTATGACTAGTCAACATCTGTTAGACAATAAACAATTATACTCAGTTGGAGCTGAAAAGACAAAAAAAAAAAAAAAAAAGACATGATTTAAGAACATGTTTTGAGATACTTTAGTGGCAGCAGAAAAAAACTAACCATATAAAGAAGACTCAGTCTGATAGATTTTCCAGCAGCTGCTCCTTGCATTTGTTGGTTCCATTGTGCTGGATATCATCTGTTTGATCTCTCTATATGCATTCTCCAAAGGGCTGACCTACCTGACTGACGTCACAGAGCTCTCTTGCCCCAGCTTCTTGCCTTCAGTCAGTGGGGAGGAGAGGCTGGATGGGGGAGGAGCTTGTTCTCCAGGACTCTTTCCTGAATGGAGCCCATGGGCCAACTGAAAGGCTCATCTGCTCTAAGACTGCTGTCTCCACCTATTCTTGCATATAACTCCTGCCTTCCCTCTTCTTTGAGACTTAGGGAAAGCAATGGTACTACCATTTCTAAGTTGGGCAACTGAACTATCTTTTGTGCCTTCCTTTACACACCTTTGTAAATTACTCTCTGTATACATCTCCTAAAATTATCCTAATTTGAGAATGCCATCTGTTTCCTGCTAGGAATATATATATATATATATATGTGTGTGTGTGTGTGTGTGTGTGTGTGTGTATGTATATATAGATATATATAATTTTGGATGAGAATTCACAGATAATAGTATACTCATCTCAGTTTGTAGGTGAAGAAAGGAAAAGATGCTTGCTCAAAGTGACAAAGCTAGTGTCAAAACCAGTGCCAGTGGTTCTCAAAACGTGATCCCTAGACCAGCAGCAATAGCATCACTAGGTAATGTACTAGAAATGCAAATTTTCAGGCTGTAGGGATAAGATCGACTACTGGATGAGAAACTCTAGGGTAGGGCACAGTAACTTTAACAAGCCCTTTAGGTAGGTGATTCTGATGCACACTAAAGTTTCATAACTACTCTTTTAGGGTAGCATTCTAATATCAAAGGAATGAGGTACAGGAAAAAAAGTTCATTAATTTGGACTATTAAGGGAGACAGTTCATTTTAATGGAAGCCTAAGTTAAATAATAGTCTTTATAAATAGCTACACGTATACCAATATTCATGGCGGCATTATTCACAATAGCAAAAAGGTGGAAACAACCCAAATGTTCACCAACAAATGAATGGATTAAACAAAATGTGGCATATACATACAATGAAATATATTATTGGGCCTTAAAAAACAATAAAATTCTAATACATGCTACAACATAGATGAAGCTTGAAGATGCTGTGCTGAGGGAAATAAGCCACACACAAAAGGACAATATTCTATGAGTCTACTTATATTAAGTGTCTAGAATAGTCAAGTGTAGAGACAAAATGTAGAATGGTGGTTGCCAGGTACTTAAGGTGGGTGGAAATGTGGAATTATCGTTTAATGGGTAAAGAGTTTCAGTTTGGAAAAATGGAAAATATTCTAGAGATGAATGGTCATGATGGGTGCCCAACAATGTAAATGTAGTTAATGTCACCAAACTCCATAAAAATGTTTAAAACAGTAAATTTTGTTATATATATTTTACACAATAAGAAAAGATGTCAGTTCTTCTGCAGCACACAAAATAATTGTTAGAAAATTATTTTAAAGTATACATCATATAATTTTTTTCTTAAATATTGGGGTTCAGGTCTTTTCATGTGGGGTAAGAATTTGGTGTGCCTTAAATCTGTGATTAAAACAGCATCATTTCATGATTTATTTATAAATAATTCGATAATCTTGCTAAAACTGTTTTGTTTTATCAAATAGTTTAATCTTCATGATAATCTGTTTTTCCATATTTGCTTCCAAGGTGTTACAAAGTAAGCTTCAGCTCTGCCCAAACTGGTCAGATTAGTCAGGTCCTGACTTAACCAATTCTGCTTATCCAAAGCTTCTACAAGCTCCCAGCCAATTCCTAATAAGATAGGCCAGATAGCAGTAGTTGCAGAAGGCAGTGGTGATAGCAGTCGTAGTCATCACCCTCATCATAGTTGTAGTGGTAATGGAAATAGCTGATATTTACATTGAGTGCTTACTACATATTAGGAGTTGTTTTAATTGCATTATATATATTCTCACTCATTTATTTCCTTGACAACCATGTGAGGTAGTATTATTTTTATCTCACAAGCCTCAGAGAAGTTAACATTCCCAAGTTTACCCAGCTGTTACTGTGGAAGCAAGACAAAAACACAGATGGTTAAACTTCAGAATCTATGCTTTTACCTAATAAGCATTGCTACGTCCCTTAGTAATATCCACCACGTATTTGGTATTTACTATGTGCCAGGACCTGTGCTCTATGCTTTTCATACATTATTTCCACAATAACACTGACCAATTCGTTTAGTAGTAGACAAGACTTGTGGAATCTGTTCATTCATTGCCCTTTTCCACTTTCTTCAAAGATGGACACCTGCAGTTAGGTATATACATTGGAACTCTCCCAATCTAGTTAAAGCTGCCTAAGTTTGAGGTAGTGAGGAGCTCTCAGTTCCTCCACATACTTCCATCTCACACTTCCATACTTAGAAATGTCACAGAAGTTACTATTTTGACTGTAACCATTGGTTATTATTCCCTCAAATGCTCATCAATGTCTGCTGTTTACTGGAAACCTAGGTTTAAGTAATAATTTTAAAATCAGGTTCCTCTTCACCAGCATCATTCTGCATTTATGAAAGCTTCAAGCTTTTTACTGTAGCAATCAAGTTAACATGGCACCCAGACTCCACTGCAGTGTTGGAAATTTATATTAAGGCTAGCATTTTGATTTAAAAGTTTTGACAATGAATTACATGAACTTTCCCAACTAGAAAGTCAGAAAAATCTCTAATTTAGGAGTGCTGCACAGAAATGAACTGAGTTACCTATGGGTCATTTTAAGAAGAGTTCCACTAATTCTCAACTAGAAAGTCAGAAAAATCTCTAATTTAGGAGTGCTGCACAGAAATGAACTGAGTTACCTATTGGTCATTTTAAGAAGAGTTCCACTAATTCAATTTCTGATATCTTAACAAAAATACCTACTGCCAAAAAGCTATAATGAGAGGAGAGGGGTGAGGGCTGAAAAATAATCTATTGAGTACAATGTTCACTATTTGGGTGATGGGTACAGTAGAAGTCCAATCACTACCGCTACTCAATATATCCGTGTAACAAACGTATATATGTATCCCCTAAATCTAAAATAAAATAATTTTTAAAAGGTAACATATTAAATTATGAATACATCAAAAAACTTGAAAAGGAGACCCAGAATAGGGATGTGAGCTAGAAAAATCAAAAAATTAGAACTTAGTATTATCTAATGCTGTCATATGTGAAAGTAACAAATGTTCTAATAATAATTTTTAAATTAATAGTATGCAGTTAATTCATATCTGTAATGTGTTTAAAACTTCTTGGAACAATTTTTCATAAAATTTGTTTCCAAAGCATGAAAAAATGATACATAAATGTGTCATCAATTGAGCAAACCTTACTGCTCCTTCATTCCCCCATCCTCATCTCTCCAGCTCTCAAAAATCTGAAAAATAAAATTATTTCTATATGAAAAAATCTTAGCGATATTAATATGAACTTTTTAACCTCACCTACAGAGCTATTGTTTTGCTCAAAGAATTATCTCATCATCACCAACTACATTTGTATTCTTACTTATAATTTGATAAAGAAACTCTAAAGAAACAAAGAAAATTTTAAGAAGTTTCTCAAAACATCTGTTGGTCTATTTTAGATATGTCTGTACCATGGCATTTTACAACAGGGTTTCACAGGTTCTACATCCTAATTACAATTCATTAATTACCTTATTGATTAGCAAGGGATATTCCAATAACTTGTTTATTTCACTTAATGCAAACTTTCTCTCTCTATCCACCACCAATACTACAGTGAAGACATTGAGTAGAAAACACAAATAATGGAATGAGGGCAACGGTGTGGGAACAGGAACTTTCTATATGGCCAACAGTTTTATTTGCATGCAGTCAAAAACTAGAAATTAAGAAATTTAATTTCATTGGAAAATGATATCAAATCATTTGATTTGACGAGTCAGTTGAATCAAAATAATTTAAAACAGCTTTGTAAGTAGACACTGAATATTTTGGATGCTGTAATTAAAAATCAACACTAACAGATACAGATAGGTAGGTAGATAGATAGATACTGTAATGTCATTAATAAAAGACACTGAAATGAACATGCCTTTCCCTGATGATTAGTGACACTGGACATTTTTCATAAACATGTTGGCCATTTGTATGTCTTTTCAAGTCCTTTGCCCATTTAAAAAAATTGGATTGTTTTCTTGTTATTGAGTTGTTTGAGTTCCTTATGTATTTTGGATATTATCCCTTATTAGATGTATGGTTTGCAAATATTTTTTCCCATTCCCTAGGTTGTCTCTTCACTCTGTTGATTGTTTCCTTTGCTGTGCAGAAGATTTTTAGTGTGATGCAATCTCATTTGTCTAATTTTGCATTTGTTTCCTGTGCTTTTGGATCATATCCAGAAAATCTTTGCCCATTATCAAGAAGCTTTTCCCCTATGTTTTCTTCTAGTAGTTTTACAGTCTCAGGTCTTATGTTTTAGTTTCTAATCCAAGTGGATGAATCTAAAAAAACAAGAAATCAAACTCAAAGAAGCAGAAAGTATAACGATGGCTACCAGGGGCTGGTGTGGGCAGGTGACGGGGATTAGGAAGATCTTGGTGAAAGGCTTACACAATTTCAGTTAAACAGGAGGTGTAAGTTCAGGAGATCTATTGCACAGCCTGATGACTCTTTAATAACAATGTATTGTGTATTTGAAAATTGCTAAGAGAGTAGACTTTAAATATTCTCACTACAAAGAAATAAGTATGCGAGGTAATGGATACATATATCAAAACATCATGCTGTATACCATAAATATGTATAATTTTGTCTATTTAATTTTTTTTAAAAAATAAGTGTGTATCTTTTTTAGAAATCCAAATTAAATATAATAAGTCTAATCTCATCACAATGTTTTGAGATTTGTTGTTGCTGTCGTTTTATATTGACATATACTTGACATCAATAAGAGCTGCAAACACCTTTTATTGTCTTGAGTTGAGGCTTACACAACTGAAACTGATCATATTCACCTGGTAGCTTAGAATAGTTTTGGATTTTACAGTATCCAATTTATCTTCAGAAAGATTTGCTTTATCTATCTCATGAAAGGTTTAGAATCATGAAAGCTCCTGAGGGGAAAAACACTGGAAAATAATTTGGTGTTTTGCCTTGAAGTGAATATATCTGCATAACAATGTATTATTTCTGCAGCAAGAATGCTAACAAAAAAAAAGTATTTTTGGTCATCCAGGTGGACTTACCATGAAAGTCTCATGGGAAGGTACGTATTTTTTACTGTTTCCTAAATTATGTGAACAGCTGAAAATGTTTTTTAAGTGAAGAAATCAAAACAATTTTTAAGCTCAGAGTACATGATAATTTTTAATAAATACAGGAAAAATGGGTTGACATCAACAACCCAACATTAATGTGCTTTTCTCAGTTCAGGTGTGCACTGAAAATAATGAATGATGCCTCTCAATCTTAATTTCATTTGTAGGTAGTTGGTATGCTTTTTGTACAATACAGTGGGCTATGATTTCCCATTTCCTAGAAAGTAATGGAGCATATGATTTAATATAAAAAGATTTTTGTAATGAAAAGTGAATTTCACTCAGAGACCACATGGAAGCCCAGAATGTTCTGACAGATTGCACAGGGGGAAATATCTAGAGCAAATTTTTGTGTATAATGATTGTCATACCAACTGAATGCTACGGAGATACCTTATTTATCTATTTGTATTTATTTGCTTTCTTTTATACCTGTGAGTTTTATATCATACTAAACCAATAACTTTAAAAAGATTGCCATGATGTTCACTAGAAAAGCCAAGGCTGCTTCTAGAGCTTTATCATGCTAAATTATTGTCTATACATATCACTATTAGTATGTATGGGAGAATATTCAATTTCACTAAAAGAGAAACTCTAAGACCATTTTCAATGGCACATATGCTGGCCTCATATCAAAAGTTTAAGACATATAGTAGGAAGCAGGAAAAGAAAAAGAAATCTGAAGAAAGGAAAATAACCAATATTGTAAAGTTCCAACTCTTTGGAGAAATACATTCAGCATCAGTTTTATCGCAGGTCCTTGAACTTCCTGAAGATACAGAGAGGGATGAAGCAATGTAAATAAATTTACATGAGGCAGGATTTCTCTTAGCCCACAATGCTCAACAATAGCAACTCATTTCAACCTTTCGGTGAAGACTCATGGTGATTCTTTAGCAAAAGATGCCAATTCTAAATAAAATCAACAATTTAAAAATACACTTACAATGCATTCTTACAACTCAGTTCTCCTAGGGAAGAAAAGTGATTCTACTTTAGTACTAATAATGAGCTTTAATTGATCATTTTTAAAAAATACTATAAAGAACCATAGGATCCTTCCTTTTGTATAATTAATTTCCTTAGAAATAGACTGCGGTTTATTCTCTGGCATAATGGGAAAATACTACTATTGTAACAATATTTAAGGCACAATATCTAAAGTATTTGAACGTTTGGCATATTAGTAAATTGAATAGTAGGTTTCTGGTTTCTAGAACTGCCTGTTATTAATTTTCTGTCTTTGATAAAGTCCTGTTCTGACTCAAGAAAGTGAGTCTCAGTTTTTTCAATTGAGAATTGAAGAAGTAGATATAAAGGGTCTTGCAGATCCCTTATATTTGTGCTTTTTTCTAATACAAAAGATATTTGCTTTATTTTATTAAATAAATATGAAAGTCTAATATAGGAAAAGAGATATATTTTGTATGCGTTTTAGCAGAAGGCATCTGTTAGGATTTTAGAATAGCCCCAGGGATTTTTCTCATAAGTCCAAAATGTAAGATTAAAAGGCCTTAATGGCAACTTTCCAAAACATCAAAGACTCTAAACGCAACAATACTGCTCACTTCACCAGCTATACTTACAGCAAAATGAATTTCAGTATTTCCCATATGCTGCTAGAATAATAAATTCTGATTTATAGAATTCAGTATGTCTGGTATTAGTTACATTTTCATCACATTTCAAAATAAAGAATATTTAGGTAGACACATCCATTCTCCCTGAAAGCACGATAATGAAATTCCATATTTAAAGGAGAATATTTGTATGATGCAGAAACTTTTTTCTTAAAAACAAAAACCCAAAAAACTCTAAAAGATCTTAGATTATAAAATTACTAGGTTCTATTCAAATTAACTATTAAAATAAAAAGATAAAAACTCAAAAGCTTAGAGTTTCGTATAGCCACAGATAATTAATAGTAAAGGCATTAGGCATCTTCACTCAGCAATAATGTTGTTTGGGGGATGTGCAGTTAACCTCTACACATAGAAGACTCTCCTCACAACAACAGTGAAGCTGGAAAGTATTTTTCATGAGTTCAAACACAACTGGCTACCAGTGGAAATTCTAGCAAACTACAAATAATTCAGGCTAAACTTAACATATCTATGATTAGATTAATCACAGAGAATTCACTTTTTAAATTCATCCATTGATTGATTAAGTGAATATTTATTAAGCATTTACTTGTACTAGTCATTGTTCTAAGACTCATGGACACTGTATGAACACATCAGCCCAAATCCCTATCGTCATGGAATTTACTTTGAAATTAAGGTTAGAAGTGAAAGAAAAATTTGAACACAGGCCAGACACAGTGACTCACACCTGTAATCCCAGCACTTTAGGAGGCCAAGGCGGGCTGATCACCTGAGGTCAGGAGTTCGAGACCAGCCTGGCCAACATGAAGAAACCCCATCTCTACTAAAAATACAAAAACTAGTTAGCGTGGTGGTGCGCACCTGTAGTCACAGTTACTGGGGAGGCTGAGGCAGGAGAATTGCTTGAACCCAGGAGGGGGAGATTGCAGTGAACCGAGATCCCACCACGGCACTTCAGCCTGGGCAACAGAGCAAGACTCTGTCTCAAAGGTACATATATGTGTGTATATATATGTGTGTGTATATATGTATATGTATGTGTACATACATATACATACGTGTGTGCATGCATATACATAAGTATACATATATACACACATACACACATGTATACATATATACACATGTATACATATATACACACATATACACACACACACACATATATATGGTGATGGCAATAGCTATGATGAAAAATAAAACAGAGTGACAGAATGAAGTATAAACAAGTAGTTGCATTTTAGGAAAAATGGCCAAGGAAGACTTCTTTGATGAAGTGATATTAAAGGAAGGGCTTGAATGAAGTAAGAAACATGAGAGACTGTCTGAGTATGGTGACTTGTAGAAAGAGGGAGCATTTCAAGCAGAGAAAGCAATCTATTCTGACTGAATCAATACAAAATCAAATTCATAAGTGATTGCTCCATGACGAAAAGACCACATCTCAGTCAATTTATTTTTGAGCACCCACCTCAACATTCTGTACATCGTAGGTGTCAATATGTGCTTGGGACTGAGGTAAATGGACTAGTAATCTATTTCTTGCATATGTTCACTAGCTTAGTCTATTAGCAATTACTTTCATTTTATCAGAGTTTACTGAGTATCAACTATGTGTCTAGCATTGTCAAAATAGAAAAACAATTTTATTCATTCATCATTTTAAAATGTAATTATTCCATTAAAAATCAAAATAACATAAAGAATAAGGAATTAGAACAATGAAGTTGAAATAAGAATCAAAACTACCAAAAACACATTAAGTGGCATCCTTTAATGTATTACTTCAATATATGCATGTGTATGTTCACTGAAGCACTATTCACAATAGCAAAGATGTGGAATCAACCCAAATGCCCATCAATGATAGACTGGATAAAGAAAATGTGGTACATAAACACCACGAAATACTACGCAGCCATACAGAAGAATGAGATCATGTCCTTTGTAGGAACATGGATGGAGCTGGAAACCATTTTCCTCAGCAAATTAACACAAGAACAGAAAACCAAACACGGCATATTCTCAGTTATAAGTGGGAGCTGAACCATGAGAACACATGGGCATGGGGGCGGGGGAACAATATACACTGGGGCCATACCTAGGTGATGAGTTGATAGGTGCAGCAAACCACCACAGCACACATCTACCTATGTAACACACCTGCACATGCTGCACATGTATCCCAGAACTTAAAATGAAATTGTTTAAAAAATTTTTTCAAGATTTTCACCAAACCAGGAACAAAGGATCTGAGAATTACATTTAGTAGTAGGAAGTGATGGAAATGTGTTATGGCAATTCAATTCTCATTGTATCTATGTTTGTGTGTGCATGTGTTGTCAGAAGGTGCGATGTTTTTGTATGACCTTAGTGAAAGCTAAAGCACAATAATGAAATAAAGCTGAGCAAAGCCATTTATGGGAGAGTTAAAGAAAAGTACTCCAATTAAGTTGCTTTTTAACGCTCTAATTTGATTTAGAAACGAAGCCTTAAAATTGAGAAACAGGTATGCTCATTATAGTCTTTAGACTTTCTTTCTTGAATGTTAAAGTGTTAACATTTCTAACTGGGTTTTACTTGGAACCTAGGGAGCAAAAATTTAAAACTAACCTCTTGAAGACCCATGCAGAGTGCTGATATTTTGAACTGTCAATGGAAAGGAAAAACTCAGGCTGCATATGTAACCTTTGTAGACTTCAAAGATGATACTTTATTTCAAAGTTAAAATATCTGGCCTTATGCTTCCAGCCATGATGGAATAATGAAATACAAAGTCTATGAAATGATGGATCATGATCCCTGAGAAAAGGTAAAGAAGCAGGGTGAGTTCAGTGAATGTCCAGTGTACAGCCTGAAGGCAGTTGCTAGGCTGCAGTGCAGAGAGGGGGGAATCCAGACAGAGACTGGCATTTGTTCTGAGTTAAGGTAGGTCAGAGTCTATGGAAGGCCAAATGGCTAGAGATTGCAAGAACAAGTACCAGAGATGAAGGAGCTGCACTGATATAGAGCTCTGAGGATCTGCTGAGATATCCCCTTGAGTCTGGCTGAAGATTGATATGCAATCGTGTGAGAGGAAACTACCCAACGCTGAAGAAAGAACCTCACTCTGAACAACTGTCAGAGCTTACATAGAGTTAGTCATAATTCATGTTTCTATCAAGCAGTGTGATTACACGGCGCATCCCCAAGAATCATCATATAGTTATCATCATAGTAGTAACCCTAGACTAACTGGTACTCTGGGCCAATTCTAATAATGGTTGAAAGTAAGCTTCAGAAGGATCAAACTGATTCCAAGTATCCCAAGGGTGCCAAAACAAAATCTATCACCCACTTTTAAAAATACAAAAAAAAAAAAAAAAAACCCAAAAAACCAAAAAACTCAGCAGCAAACAATGGATTATCTAAAAAATCCAATAGTTAATAAAAAGATAGAAAAATAAGGACAATAAGCAATAGAAAAATGAACAAATTAAAAGACTGAAAATAACAGATATAATAGAATTTGTAGACAAGGATATTTTTTAAAAAGTACTACAAATATGTTTCATTTGTTTAAGAAGATAGAGAGAAAGAATAATATAAAATAATAGAAGGAAGAAAAAAGTATAAGCTATAACAAAGAGCCAACTGGAAATTTAGAGAAGAAAATCTTCAATGAAAAATTACAATGCATTGTATTGCCATAATATTAAACACTGCAGAAAAAATAAGTAAATCTGAAGATGTAAAAACAGAAACTATCATATCCAGTGTTTATAAATAACTTTACCCTTCCAACTCAATTAGAAGACAAATAATATTTAAAAATGGACAGCAGATTTGATTGACACATTTCACCAAGGAAGAAATATGAATGGCAGGCAAACAAACACATAAAAATATCTTCAACATCATTAGCTGTAAAGGAAAACATAAATGAAAACCATTACAATGTGATATCAAAGACATCCACTTGAATGGCTACAATTTAATAAGACTAACAATACAAAGCTGTTGAAAATGTGGAGCAACGTAAACTCCCATACATTACTAGTGAAGATGTAAAGTATTATAACCACTTTGGAAAAGAGTTTGGCAGTTTCTTCTAAAGTTGAACGTATACTTATTATACTATCCAGTAATCCCCTTCTGATATATTTATCCAATCGAAATGAAAACCTATGTCCACACAAAACTTGTACTCATATGTTCATGCCAGCTTTATTAAGAATCAAAAACTGGAAACAACCCAAATGTCCATTAACTGAGAAGTACATAAACAAATTATGGAATATCCATGATAAATACTACTCGACAATAAAGAAACAAACGGCTGATTCATAAAAACATGGATGACTCTCAGAAGCATTACGCTAAATGAAAGAAACCAGATATGAAAAACTACATGCTATTTGATGTTCTAAAAAAGGCAAAACTATAGTGACAGAGGGAATATCAGCGATCACCAAGAATTGGGGTGCAGGAAGGAGATTGCTTAGAAAGTGGCAAGAAAGAAGTTTTTAGAAGTGGTCACAATGTTCTATGAAAACATTGCCCAATAGAAATATAGTGCCAGTCACATATGTAATTTGAATATTTTACTATCTATATTTAAAAGTTAAAAAAGAGGTAAGATTAATTTAAATATATTTACTTGATATATAAAAAAGTGGCCAATATATAATCAACATAAATTATTAATGAGATTTTTAAACTTTTATACTAAGCCTTTGAAATGCAGTGTGTGTGTGTGTGTATATATATATTTTATTATTATTATTATTATTTTTTTTACTTATACCACATTTAATTAGGACTAGCCCCCTTTCAAGTGATGAGTAGCCACAAGGGGCTAGTGGCAACCATTTTGGACAGAGTAGTCTATGTCATAATTGTGGTGGTTGTTATGCAACTGTATGCATTTGTCAAAACTCATAGAATTGTACATTTAAAGTTGATACTATTTATTGCATATAAATGATCTCTCAACAAAGCGGTTTCAGTGAAAAAACCCAGGAACAGAAAGTTAAAAACCGCATGTTCTCATGCATATGAGGAAGCTGAAAATGTTGACTTCATAGAAGTGAAAAATAGAACAGAGGATACCAGGGGCTAGGAAGGGTAAGGAAAATGGTATATGGACAGATTTGTTAAAGGATACAAACTATAACGAGATAGGGGAAATAAGTCCAAGTGTTCTATAGCACTGTAGGATGACTATAGTCAACAATAATATGCAGTTTCAAATAGCTAGAAGGAGAATATTGGATGTTCCCAACACAAAGCAATGATAAATTAGGGAGATAATGGATATACTGATTACCCTGGTTTCATCAATACACATTATATGTATTGAAATATAATTATGTATCTCATGAACATTTACAATACCATGTATTGATTAAAAGTATAAAAAGTATAAAATAAAATATTTTAAAATTTAAAAAGCAGTTAAAGTAGTTGATTTGTGGGTTTGTTAACATAAAAGACCTTTTCTCCCACACTTGAAGGTGAAGCTCAAGGATACAGAAGAAGCACAAAAACAATCAAACAAGAAACAAATCTCTGTGAGGGGATTATTATGATCTAATTTGGAAGGCAAGAGTGATACATATTATATTACACAACAATCCATGACATCATGTATCAGACAGAACTAGCATGGTTAACACTAGGAGTTCAGCAAACTTGCTATGGTAATTAATATCACAGATTCTGAGTTGGAATAACAACAGACATGCAGAGAAATTGGCAGGTTATTTTTCTGTGAATCTTGTCACTACTTAGTCCTTTTGTAGTTCAATGCAAGAAATATAACAATCAGGGAACCTGATTTGTATCCCAGGTATTCCACTATTAGCTATGTGACACAGCTCCTTTCACCTTAGTTTCCTCTCCAGAATTACAGTAATTGTGCCATATGTCAACTGCCTCATACATACTCAATGCTATGTTAGACACAATACATCATTTATTTCTCTCTACAATGTAATTTGGCAAGTATGATTACCTAAATTTTATATATAGCAAACTGAGACTTAAAGAAGTTATTTGCTCAAGATTGCAAGCTATGATAGCAAGTATATAACTGAATTTAAATAAAGACTCTTCTAGTTCAAAAAGTCCATGTACATTCTGCAGAATAGTATTACCTCTCAAAGTGGGGTTTAAACTAGATGTTCACCAAGATGGATGATGCTTGTAGCACAGAATAGTGATTAAGAACTCAAATTCTAAGGGCATACAGGACAAGGCTGAAATGCCACCTTTGCTTCCCAAGGGTGTGATCTTGGAAATTTTACTTAACTAGTCAGTCTCAGTTTCTTCCAGCTGTCTAATATGCAATGGTTAAATGCAAAGACTTTAGATTCAGACTGCGTGGGTTCATTGCTTACTAGTGGTGTTACCTTGGGAAAATTACTTAACCCCTATATTCCTCAATTTCCCGCATTTACAAACAGAGGCTTAATAATTATGTCTGCAAAGGTTATGAGGACAAAATATACTAATATGAGTTAAGCATTTAGAATGGCAGCTGGCTCTATAAATGTTAGCTATCATCATGGTGCTTTAGATGAATTCAGAGATCACTTTAAGTTCTAATATTCCATGATTCTAGAATTAATAAAATACTGTGCAAACAACAGAGAATCATCTTTACTCTGAAATTAACCCAGTTTATGTCTTTGCCTTAAACAATTCTAAAGTGATTTTCAAAATTTGTGAGGCAAGAGAGTGGCTTTTAGTTTTTAAAGGACTAAATCAGCTTTGTACAGTAGCAATATCATAGCCAATGAGGTTTATCTGAGGCATGGTTATTGCTAATTGAAAACTTTAAAGGACTAAATCGTAATGCAGAAAAGAAATTGATTTTAACACAATTGTTCATATTAAATGAGGCCAGATTTGGATTTATACAGTTTCAGCTGCATGGCTCCTTGAGTAAATGGTAGATCTTTGAGTCTCTTCTGTTACACAAGGACTGTAAACTCAGTTTATTAGCTTGAAAAATCATTAATTACTAAGTTTTCAGAAAATCTGAAGTGTAGTCATTGCTCCAACCTACCAAGCATGCTGTATGTCTCAGTCTTTGGGATTTCTGCTCACTCTGCCTTGAATTGTCTTCCTCCATTTATCACTCCTTAGGTTCTTTCTGGTCTCTAGTAAGATTTCACTTCCTCAGGGAGGCCTCACTTGATCACTTTTTAATGTTCTCATCAATTTCTCTTCATATCATTTCTTGCTGCCTGACTATGAATTATAATTTATTAGATTATGTGTTTTTGTCTATTTCCCATGATATCAAGGACTTTGTTCAATGGAATATCCACAATACATAAAACTGTGCCTGGCATATAGCAGAAGTTCAATAAAAAATTGATTGAATGAATGAAAGAACATCGAGAACCCAAACGATCTCTGGGTCCCTTCTACTTTTCCATGTTTGTCTTAATGATATGAGGGGCATAAGTTGTCTTATGCTTTTTTCCCCCTCATCTCATTGCAGAATTGAATACATCAAACTCCAAATGTATCAGTTTCAAAATGATTGCTAAGCATGTGATTTTAAAGATAACTCAATAAAGTTTCTTAGATAAATACATACACAAATAAGTGCTTCTATTTAAATAAAGTTAAAGGAGGCATTTGCTTCCACTAAGTTAGGATTAGTATAACTTATTGGTTAGAAGCCTCAGGAAAGCAAGATTAGAATAAATCTTCTTCTCTCATTGGCTGTGGTCAGCCATGACATACGGTCCATCTTGATATCAAGACTCTGACCCAAGTTACTGCACAGAAGAGTGGAAATATAATGTATTACGCTGAAAAAGAAAGCACAATTTTAGAACTCAATAAAATCCTGGATTTTAATCCCAGCCTCACTGGTATCGTATCATCCAGGGTAGGCTTTTACACTTTCTATTTCTCAGTTTCTTAATACCCACCTCATCATGCGGTTTTTAGAATTAAATGAAATAATGTATATACAAATATGTAATAAAATCATCTTAAATAAATGCTATTTTCTCCACCCCCACTCCATTACCATGCTTTTTGCCTGCTCTGAGCTTTAGACCTTCAATCTTCTGCCTGGATAATTGACACTGCTGCTGGACTTCAGCTTCTCCTAGGTTGGACAACTAGTCCACAAGCAGTCTGTCCGAATGCCCCATTCATACCACAAACCCAGTCCTACTGGGGCTCAACTATTTCAGTAACTTCAGAATTAAATTGTCACCTTCAAATCAAGGTCTTAGGTAGTTTTTTAAGTACATTTAACACTACAGAGTTAAATTGTGACTATTAACCACATTTCCGAACTTTTTTCTAGATTGCTTCTGCTGAATGCTCAACATGGCCTATAGGAATCCTCCTGAAGCCCTCTGAAATCTCCTCTTATTCTAGGTTAATTCCCACGGACTGAAATGAGAACTCCAGTCTCTCTGGCTTCTTTGGGTTCCTCTAAAGTCTTTGCACATGTTTATCCTTTTGTCTCTGCTGTTCCCCAACTACACCCAACTTTCTCCCAGTTATGCTTACCTAGGCCTTCATCTCTTAGCTTAAATGCTACTTCCTTTGAGAAGCTATCCCTGGACACTCTACTCCCAAATCAGAAGAGGTTTCTTTGTTAAACTTATGGCCTAATCTATCTTGTGTTTACAGTATCTTGTCTTTACAGCATTTGTACTTTTGTTTGTATTCTCATTTAGCTAATTTATAATTCCTAATCATTTTATTGTCAAGCTTCTTGAGGCTGTAATCATATTTAATTTTGTTCTCAGTTGCACTCTGAACACTTGGCACAGAACCTGGCACCTAATAGGTCCATAATAAATATTTAATTAATAAATGGATAGTATGCAGAGGAATATATATGGTAAATCCTCATGGATAGATTCTTGAAAAGTGTGACTTTAAGTGAAACAATGTACTGTATATACTGTATGCCATAGGAACTTAACTCTTGCTTGTACCAATTAACCTATGGTAAAATTAGTTCTACTATTCATTATGTCAGTTCACTTAAAGTCACAGTTTCCAAGAACCTATCAACAAGTGAGGACATACTATGCTCTAACTCAAAAATTTCTGATGTATTAATTATATTTTTCTCCTTTTCTAAGTGTGCATTACTTTAATCTGGGGATCCCCATATTAAATTCCGATTTCCACTGGAAAAACCAAAGGAGTTATTGGGCTCTGGTCATTCATTAATCCAATCTTTCATATTTATCACAAGCCACCTTCTATGATAGGCACTGAAAATGCAAGGATGAATAGCCGATGTTACACAAATTTTACTCTTAATTGTGTAAATTTATATTTCTTTCTTTGATCGACATATTATGGATTTTAGATATATCAACAAAGAGTAGTTACCCAATATAATTTGTCTTTGTGACTATAGAAGGAAAAAACAATTAAGTACATAAAAGTAGTTAATGTCGGTCATGCTGCATGGAAAATTTACAGATTAGTATACATTAACAGTTATTTAATGGCCTCTACCAATAACCCTTAATATTGCCAAACAAACTTCCTAAATATACTTTGTTAGTACAAACAGGCAGTATTATTGGTTCCTACTCTTGAGCAACTACAACTCTGCTATTTTAATAAATGACCTCTCATGTAATTTTTTAAGTGTCTAGTTTTCATCTGCTGGATATATCTAAGTATGTGGCAATTAGAAGAGATGGAAAAAGGATCCTGATTTCAGAAATCAAATTAGGATCAGGCATATAACAAAAACAATGAAAGAAATCGTATAACCATGTGATTTTACTTTGCAATCGCTACATAATCATTTATTGTGTCATTAACGCTCACAAAGATAAATTTCTCCATTTTAAACAGAGACACTCAGTGAGCAGTAACCTGATTTTTTTTTTTTTGAATTTCATTCTTTAGGAGGGCTTTCTTCTGTGTTTTTGTGAAGTTGCCCATAAGAGTTATGTCATTACATATAACCAAGGAAACCACAGGAAACTTGGTTGCTAGGAAACCCCTGAATTGTCTTGATGAAGATCACCGCAGTAGGCTTGGCTTGAATAGAACAGATGCTAGGAAAATAAAATTACGAAGTTACAGTCACTTTTCTTTAAAACCTGGGATGTCTTGTTAATTGGCAGTTAAGTCTTTTCACCTAAAGAAACTAGAAAAACTGTTTGTCATGTCTGAAAGGCCATCACATAGGTGGAACGGGGGCCACAACAGGGTGCTGTCAAGGGCACTGTGATAGTGTGTGAGACTCTACTCCAATGAACACATTTTTTCTTTTCCCTATTAATTTGGCTACCTAGGGAAAGGGGTGTGGTGACAGTTACTGTCATCTCAGCTGAAGGATATATTTTAAAGAAAACACACTTGTAACTAGACATTTTCAGACCTATGACTTTCAAAATTCTCTAGTTTCCTTCATACAGAGTAAAAGAAGTCTGTACCTCTTTCCCAAAAACGTTAAGATGTTTTTAAATTATGAGTAATGTCAGTGTCTATATACATACATACACACACAAATATACATATATATATATATGATTTTGTCATCTAAGACCTCAGGGAGCTTGGAACTATTTGTTCCTCTGAGTAATTTGACTATGATAACACTTACAAGAACAAAGGAATGTCCCCAAATTGGTCAAGCTGCTGAACCATACAACATAAGTCCTCTCTTAAGAGTATGAGGTGATAGGCCACCCAAAGTTCCCCTCAAATATCATATGTATGTTCCTATGACTTGTCCTGCCCTCAATGGCACATTATCGATGTATTCATAAACCTAACTAAACCTATTTAGAATCAAAGTGTATTTCTAGCTATATCACCCCTGGAAGAAATAGGCTTTATAGCTTTATATTGACCATCATAAGAAGTGATACTTCCTTTTACACCAAGCCTACCTCTAAAGGTAATCCTTTCTTTCTACTATTCTACAAATACATTTGCCTTATTAATACCCTTGTCTTTCTACAGTTTTGTTATCTGTGTATTAGCTAAGGTCACTCTGTCCTGAAATTCCTATGTCTTCCATGATACCAACCAAGTTTTGTTTTTCAAAATGAAGTTACAAGATGTAATTCCTATCATCCCTTATTCTTTTTTCTAAGAGTTGAGTCTATCATCTACATAGATCAAGGGTATACTCCTATTTTCCATAAGTAGATTTTGAACTTTAGTTTATATACAAATGGATAAAATCTTGTGTGACCAGTGTAGAATTTTAAATAAGGTGGATAGTATAAGCAGGCAATCAGATCATGATAGAAAAATAACTCTATAATAGCATAATGACAGAAGTTTTGGTGTAGAAGATAACGGCTCAGAAATTATTTGGGTACTTCGTAATACACAGAACAATCAGCTGTTTGAGACAAAAAGCCAACATACCACAAAACAAACAGTTTTCAAATGTTTAAGAAATTGATGTGATTATATCATATGCAGTCTTAGCAAGGTGACTGGCTAAGCAGTTCTTTTATAGGGTGCCTATGAAAAAACCTCTGTATCTTCAGGAAAAAAGATGAGGAGTTTGGGGCCATTGCAAGGAGAATTAATTTTACAACTTTATCTACAGACAGCCATTAATAAATGTAGTGTCTGTGAGAAGATCTCTGTTGGCATGACCACCCTGTCCTGTCCTTGACCCTATCTTGCTTTCATTATTTTTATTTTTATTTTTTAACAGTTTCTCAGATAAATATGGAGATTACATTTTCAAGAAATCTGAACACAACACAAATCTGAGAGGGATAGCCACTGTAAGGTACTACAAAATCAAAACACTAAAATTGAGTAACTATCCAAAATGATGGATGGAGACTGTAATAATAGCTGGTATGTAGTGGATGGCTGTTTTTTACAAGGTACTTTGTATACTTTGTCTCTAATTCT
This sequence comes from Mandrillus leucophaeus, assembly GCF_000951045.1. Classification (NCBI taxonomy): domain Eukaryota; kingdom Metazoa; phylum Chordata; class Mammalia; order Primates; family Cercopithecidae; genus Mandrillus; species Mandrillus leucophaeus. Next base: position 192,479 of record NW_012104965.1, on the reverse strand, counting down.
CACAGAGTTTTGGCAAATTCAGTATCATTATTTCCAAAAATGAAGACACTGGAGCTCTAAGAAGTTGTGTAACTTTCTTACAGTTAGTCAATTAGTGACAAAGCCAGGACTTGAGCCCATGTCTAGTTACCTCTTTACCAGCCAGACTGGCTAGCTTATGCTTTCATAACAACAATGTCAATGTCAGTGGCTCAATGCAGTCCATTTTATTTCTCATTCTTCTGTCTAACGTGGGTCATATGGAGAACTCTGCTCAATACAGTCACTTTGGAACTCTTATTGATAGGGCTTATATCTCCAAGGCTACAAAGGCAGAAAAAAAGGATGTGATGAATGACAAACTAATGCTTAAAGCTTCTCCCTAGAAATGACATGATCTGTCTACTCACATTTCAAGAGCTAAAAGCTAGCTAAATCTTACTTGGAGATGGGGGAAGAGGAGGGATATAATTGTATTGTTTCCAGGAGATGAGGAAAAAAAAGCCCCAATGACTACCAGGCTGTGAAGTCCAAGTTCTGACCATTTTACCTTGTTGAATATTCAATAGTATGACATTGAAAGAAGATAAATTAAGAGTTCTGCTTCACTTAGGCTAAAAAAAATGCAAAAATACAAGTATAGCATAGGGTAGATCTGACACAGCAGCAGAAAATGTAAAAAATATTTAAGAATTATTAGAATAGAATCTGTAAATGAGACATCTATGTAATGCAGCTGTATGAATAGGTTATATTAACAGCATTGTAAAGTCATGATTCCAGCAGACCAATAATTAGTCCCCACGCTCCCAAATCCATGTCTCCTGTCTAGACTTTCCTCCTAAGCCCCAGGCTTCTTTATCTGACTAAACACTAGACATCTCCAGTTGGATACCCAGAGGTTCTTGGATCTCATCATCCTAAAACTGACTTACTAACTTCTTGTCTTTAATAAATAAATAAATAGCCCTCTCCTCACAGATGCCTTGTCTGAGTTGACATAGCACCAGCCAGTTCCCTAAGTTAGAATCTTTAAATTCACGGTGTCCTTCCCACTCCTCTTCTCTGCTTCAAACAGGCAATCACCAAGTTCATTTAACCTTTACTTAGCAACGTTCCTCCATTCCAACAACCTCAGCCCAAGCTGTGGTTCCTCAGCTAGTCTCAGAATTATTGCCATAAACTCTTAACTGACCTCCCTGCCTCTAGTCTGGACTGCTCCAAATCATTTTGCCTACTTCTGCCAGAGTAATCTTTTTAATATGCTTTTAAAAATACTGGCCTACTTGCCATTGACTGCCCTTTCAATACCCAAAGGAGAATGGCCAAGCCCAACTGTATAGAGCATAAGGAATTTCACAATTTTAGTCCTACATTTCTGACTTTATCTTTTGACTGTAAGCCTTCATTGCAATATGTGAGTATAAAGAACAGGTGCAGACTTATCCAGTAGTCTCTGAACATGCCAAGCACTCTGTTCTTCCATAACTCCATGCCCTTGTACATGCAGGTTTCTCTCCCAGGCATAAGCACCTTTCTCTTCAAAGTCTGGTGAATTTCCACCCAGTCCTTTAAGATCTAACCGAAATATCACTCTTCTCAATTAAACTTGTCTCTTTAAACACCTCTATTATTATCGTTGTCACACTGTATTGGTGTTATTTCTTTACAAGTGTACCTCCTCTAGTCAACTACACACTGTGGTAGGAATTAATTGTCCTAGAACTTAATATAGGCCCTAAAGTTTTGAAAGAATTAGGATAAAGATGAGCTGGAGAATAAAATGCTAATTGGATGGAACTAATGGTGGAGTCCGCAAAAATCAACATTGAGTTAAGCTTTGCAGAAACAAAGAGTCAAATGTGAAAATTCCACTGGCATAATAGAAAATTAATTTATACCAAGTAAAATGTGGTTATAAACAGGAATAATAAGTAAAATGTTATTTACCTAATCATAATAGGAACACTCATTTGAATCCCCTAATGATTATGACATAAAATAAAAGAGTGTGGGATATCAGAAATGTTAAAAAATAGTTCTGAAAGCAAATCATAGCAAACTGCCAGCCCTGGCCAGGTGGCTCCAAAACTCAGCTGACCCTTTACTCCACCTACCATCTCCTTTATGAAAATCTCAGGTAGTAAGGATTCAAAATATTAACATCACACCTGACTGCATGCTCTTTGAGGAATTTTAAATTAGCACAAAGGAAAGTGTTTCCCTTGAGAGCTATTCTGGCAGCTTACACTCACATATTGCAATTGGTATATGAGGCCAAAGCAACATGCTTTTAATAAAACACCCTATAAACATGGGATGGGGTGTTTTTCATTACCTGGTGATAATTCTGCTTTTTTCCCATCGGAGTGGAGAGACACTGAACCCCACTGAGCTGATAAAATAGGCTCGATGAATCCCTATAGCGAGAACAGCATTAGCAGTAGGATTGCTCAGGTTTTCTGTCGCAAAAACCTGGGTAGCATTTTATTACTGAAGTTGTCTGATTGCTTTGGTTCAAACCTTTTCCCCAATTCTTTTCTTTCTCTACTTAAAATAACAACAACAAACAAATGAAACAATAACACAACAAGCAGAAGCGTAGGATGAGCTCCTCATCATCAAAGACAGCTGCGCAAACTTGCAGTCAAAACACCTATTTTTAGTCTAACAGAGGCAAAGCTTGTCATGATTCCCCATAACCTGTCAAGACCAAGGGAAATATGTACTGCATGCCCTGGATCTTCGTGCTGGCGCAGTTATAATGTATTCAGAACCAGGGAAACATTCTAGAGTCAGAGTATCCAGCCACTCTGCTTCTTACAGCAACCTATCATTTTGTTTTCATCAGCTGTCAAGTAATTACTTCCCTAGCTGCATGTAGGGCCCTCTAGATCTCCCTTCTCCCAAAATAAAACTTCTCAGGTGCTCTGAGAGCTACTTCCCATGAAGGTAAATGCAGGGTGTGCTGCTAGCTCCTGTTAAAACTTCTCCATTCATTAAATGTGCACCTTCTCTCATTATTAAGAGGATATTTAAATTTTCCTGCCTGCACTTCTGTCATAAAAATTCCATTTTTAATTCAATGACTTGTTCCAAGTCATTTCATCATTCAATGCTTTATGAAAAATTTAATGGTGTCTATTCCTCTAAGTCCCACTAAAATTGCTCTGTGTCCAATGTTAGCTTCAAGTCAGCCTAAGAACAAATACTTATATCTCAAACCTGTAGGTTCATCCTCTTACTCCCTAATTCAATGGTTCTCAAATTTTAGTTTACATGAGAAGCACTTGGGAAGGTTGTTAAACCCACAGCTGCCCACAAAGACATTGACGCAGGAGGTCCTGGGTAGGGCACAGGGATGTGCATGCTGACAAGCATCCCCAGGCGATTCCATTCTACACACTGGGGATCACTGCTGAGTCAATGAGATCAAAGCCTTACATAGGTATATTTCCAGCCCCATCCTTACTAATCCTGATACTTGGTGCATCCTAATGAGTAAACCAGCACATCCCTAAGTTCATCAAGCCAATGCCACATCCCCCACCATCCCTGCCTTAACTCTATGCATGTGACTGGCTGTTCACTTTGGTTTCTTGATCAGTACCTCTGTTTCCAACCAAAATAAGAACTGTGCCTGTAACTTCAGCCCAATGCTTGGGACTCTGCCTTATTCCCAGGAGGGAGAATCCCTTCCACTGTAGTGCTAGCCACAGCCTAAATTTCTACCAGAACCTAGACAGATCACCAAGTAGAAAGAAGATACTATCACATACATGAAAAAAGACTAAAAACAGCCCAGACCTACCATATCTGATCTTCACTTCCATACCTGAGCCTCCAGACCCCTAAAGCATCAATTTGGAACAGCAACTTCTTTGAGGGTTGATCCCTCAGCCCTTCTACTAGATGAGTTTCTTGGGGTCTAAACCAGAGTTTGCTCTGGTCCCCACCTGAGGAATTGTTCTTAATGTATTTTACTTTGTTGCTATGATGTCATTGGCTAGACTGAGGGTCATTATAAGAAAGATTCCTATGAAGCTCTTTATTGTAACTACTGTAATAATGTTTGCAAGGGTGTTCACTGCTTTACTCAATTTCCTCCTAATGAGAACTCATGGGGAGAAATTTCTGTCTGGTCTTGATACCAAATATAGATTTACTGCTTGTGAGCAATTGATTTGCGTTTTGTCTTCTGAACAATAAATTTTGTAAGAGAGAAGGCTCCTGTCTTTCACCTTTGACTGGTAGGAAACAAGACCCACCTCCAGCATTATATTGTATGTTTTAAGTCACATTCTCAGCAACATTGTCCCCACTTTTATTTTTCTATTTTCTTTCACCCCAACGTGTACTCTCTTGTTATATTTTCTATCTCTCTTGTAAGTGGTCTAATTTTTTAAATTGAATTAAGATTTACCCTTTCTGTACTGACCACATGGACCCAAGAAAATGAGATAACTCAATGGCTGAGGATGACAAAAAATCCTATCAACAAGCATGTATTATGTATACACCTCATGTTCAGAAAAACTGCAACTCACCTGAGAGAGTATGACATAACACAGAGTGCTCACGCTTAATATACCTACAATGTAGCTGAGGAAAGAAGACTGGCACATACAGAATAATACCACACAATACAAGTGTAAAGGTTAGGAACAAGGTGATATTGATGGTTGTTAGCATTTCAGGAGTTTAATAATGAAGGAAATTAGTGAAGGGAGAGTTAGAGATTTTCCAAAGAGTTAACGATTTTCCAAAACAGAACTTAAACCAGCACTTAGGTTATGGAGATAATTTAAGGTTTTTGTGTTGGTAGAATGAGCAGAAAAACATTCTGGGTCAAATGAGCAGCATGGAATGGAGGTACAGTGAAAAGGAGGAGGAATTTGAGATGAAACAGACATGGATTTGGATCCTGGATTCCTGAACTTCTCAGAATACTTTTCCTCATTTGTAAATCAGGATAATAACGTCAATGAAGAATCTTGGTTTTATAAAAATTAAAGATAAACTGTGAAAAACAGCTAGTACAATACCTAGCACCCTTTAAGCACTCAAAGTTTAGTCATTTCTATGACAATAGTGATAAGTCTGGAGGTAGGATTAAGTGTCCCCGGCATGCAGGTTTCATGCTCACTAGAATGCCTGCTATACTGTGAGGAGAAGTGGAAAAAAATGATTATATAGTTAGGCTGGGGACTGATGGTGGGTGGTCTTATAAGTTAGCAGATAGCTTTGGACTTGACAGAGAAGGAACAAGCGAGCTATTTAAAGTTACTAAACAGGGCAGTGACATGATGAAAGCAGTGTTTAAAGAAGGTGAATGTGGCCATGCAGGCAGAGAATGAAGGAGAAAATACTATAGGCATGGATGCTAACTAGAAGGCTGTTGTGGTAATAGACACAAAGCAACAACAAACTGCAGGATGAGGGAGGCAGCAGAAGACTGCAAAGGAGAGACTTTGAAATACTTTGAAGAAAATATTTCTTTCTTTGGAGAGGATTTTGTGACTGGCTATGTAGGAGGAATGAAGGAGTCAAAGGTCAAGCCTAATCATAGTAATTGTCCTACCCATTACCTCCTGTTTGTCTTTATCTCCCACTAGATTTTGAGCTCATACGGAAAAAACACCATTTCTGTCTTGTTCACAGATGCCTAGCATAGTATTTCAAATCTAGATGATACTCAAAATGTTTTTAAGCAAATTTCATCAATGAATAATGAATTAAATTGTGTTCTTGGAAAACAAATCAATACATAATATATAATATTAATGACCATCACAAATATTTATTTATTGAGCCTTTCTATTGAGCACTTTATAAGCACTGTATATATATTATTTCGATCCTATCGAAATTCCTATACAGTAGATACTATTACTATCTCCATTTAAAACTGACAAAATGAGGCACAACACATTGAGGCAATTTACCCTAGGATACTTAACTAGCAAATGACAGAGCCAAGATTCAAACCCATGTCTTCTGATGCCAGAGCCTATACACTTACTCAAGGAAATGGGAATGGGTCCTGGAAAAAGAGAAAGTCTTGTCAAAAGAGAAACAGAAGTAGTGGAAACCAGATAACTTTTCCATACCTTGTACTTCATAAGCATTTAATCTTCATATCAATTCCACAGGTAGATATTCACTTAGGTTTAAAATGCTCTCCTACTATGGATAAGCAAGGTGCCCAGAGAGAACAAAGGAGGCTCCTTGTTCTCAGGCAATAGAGGGCAGTAGATGTGAAAAGCGAAATAAGATAAAAGACACTAGTAAAAGAAGACTGCAAAGTACCACCTGATGAAGTATGCAATGAGGACACAGGATAATCAATGCTGGGATTTGGGGAATGGGAGTGAATGCTATCATATTCCCTTGTTTTAATGCTCCTCTGATTTTATTTTCTTATTTCTTTCTGCATATGCACTTCCAACTCTCCTTTTGTGTTATAAGGCTGTATAAAATATATTAGTCCATCCAAAGAGGAGTTTACTAAAAGTTTCCTTTCCAGGAATCTGATGACATATTAGACTAGATGACTTGTGAAATGAGTACATGCCATTTTAATGGGCAAAGTGGTGTTTATGCAAATGCAGAGTATTTGTAACTACACACACACACACACACGCGCGCGCGCGCACACACACACACACACACAGAGAGAGAGAGAGGGATAGAGAGAGGGGGAGAGAGACAGAGAGTTTTACTTTTCATTCCCACGTATAATGTTTCATAGTAAAGAAAAGATGGGCTTTTATATATCCACCTGTCAGGCAGAGCAAATTGTTACAACACTAACTGACCACATCTCTCCAGTACTACCACTAAAGCTTGGACACTTTCTACTAGTTCACATTGCTACCAGGGTTCCTGACAAAAAATGAAATTTCCTTTGGAATCATCAATGATATAGAATTGAATTGCTAATTCCATACATAGAATTTTCTTTATCCCTGAATCATTTATTATATACACTTTATTCTACTTCAGAAATTAGTACAGATGGATGACTATTAGAATATATATTTCAAGAAGATTTTTTAAACATTACTTCAAAAAGATTTACTTTCACTAAATTTCTTTTATAAGGTGAATTTTGTTGAACTTTTATGTGGAAAGTGTGGACCTCAGAACGTTTGGGACATGGAATATCATCTATGAAAGATTCTCAGTCAAAGCCTGGTGGGACTTAACATTCAAGTGAAGAGGACCTAGCACTGAAGCTTTTGAATGAAATGGAGAATGTTGATAACTGACGAGAGATATGCGGTAGGCAAATTAATCTCAATTAATGCCAATGTTAGACGCTTTCTCTCTTATGACTAAACAGCAATTTTTATGGAGGAAGAGCAAGAAATAAGAGACTACAATTGAATTTCCTCACATAGAGCAAAAGACCATGGAGAAAGCTCTGTAAAAGATGCAATAGCTGTGAGTCAGTAAGATCACAAAAAATGGAAGAATGTTTTAGAAGTTCTGGACTAAGGGCCAAATAGAAGATGGGAGATCTCTTTCTCATTTATACGACATGTTCTCACTTACAAGTGGGAGCTAAATATGGGATACAATGGACATAGAGATGGGAACAACAGACACTGGAGCCTACTAGTTGTGGAGAGAGGGTTAGGAGCAAGGGCTGAAAACTACCTATTGGGTACTGTGCTGAAAACCAAGATGATGGTCCAGTCATACCCCAAACCTCAGCGTTATACAATATACCCCTGTAACAATCCTGCACATGGACCCATGATTCTAAAATAAAAGCTAACAAAGAAGAAAAAGAAGAAAAGAGAAATACATTTAAAATTTCAAAATAAAAATCTCCGACACTTTAATAGGGGATAAGAAGGCCAGAGTGTACCTGTAACACATGGTGACACCTTGATGTTGCCTCTAAGATGGGGCCCCTCAGCACCTGGGGACACACTGGTGAAGACATGCTTTTCCCACTTTGTTTTCTAAAGACTTCCTATCATTTTTATTATAAACTCAGACTATTTCTGCAATAACATCCAAACATTAAAACCTTTGCCAATGTTTTCAATAATTATGTTTTGAATTTTACTTATGTAATGAAGCCTCTTCTTTTCCCTTTTTTTCCCCCAATACTATAATTCAAGTTATAAAACTATCTTTTCGCTTGCTAAAAAGATAACAATATTCTTAGACTGACCGGTTTTGTCAAAGCATCTTATTTGCTCAGTTTTCAACAACTTATATTACAGACATGTTCTATTGGTAGTGTCACGGTGATTTGTGGAATTTGGTTGGTAACACTTTGACACAATTTTTCTGTATGAACTGGAAAAACTTTCTCACTTGGGAAAGGAAAACACCATGGCACAAAACCACAGAAATGTCAGTCTGGTCAATAGCTCCCATTATTCTCAGAGATGTGCCAATGAAACAAAATCCTAAAGAATAATTTTAAAAATATTGGTATTCTCAGCCTCTTTTATAGAGTTAGAGACCTAGTGTTTTTCAGGACATATAGAAATACTTGAGGACAGAACGGGCCTTTGTTGGGATGAAATAATTGCTCAAATTTGAAATTAATAAACGTTAAAAATAGCAGACCATTTAAACTGTCCAACAAGTATTAAAATTATTTTCATTAAAGCTTGTTAGTATATATTTATATGCTTATTTTTATTTCTTTGCTCTTCTACCTCATAATTGGAAAGACTACTTCACAATTTAACAAACTGTATTTTTAGTAGAGTTCTCACATACTTCATTTTAATACTTTCATTCTCAGTTCTGCCTCATTGCTCTTAATAGCACTTTGTTGCATTATACAAAATATTTTTTCCTCCTCGACATTTAGCATCTTCAAATAATTTCGAACAGCCATTAGCTATCCCTTTAGCCCCCACTCCGTCAAGCTGTGCTAATTAATTAGCTCCTTTAATCTTTTCTCTAAATAACTCTCTCTTTCTCTAATCAGTTTGTGGTGAATTCTTCAAAGTTTCTTTAATTTGCTGGAATTTGGTGAGTGGCATTACATGGTGTTACAGATGTACTACAAAAACGATGTGCTACTACTCTGCAGAATATCTGCTGGGAATTTAAAGCACTGGCAGGTTCATGTGGCATATTTCACATGTAACCTGTAGGCTGCCAGGTATACAAAATGACAGAGATAAAGGGTCCAAATCCTCAAGCTCCCTCAAGTCACCAAATAGGGCACTAGTGTAACTGTGACCCAATCAGCAGGAGTTTTTAACTATAAATAGTTATATTTTAACTAGAAATACCTCTTCACACCCCCAGGGTCCACTGAAAATAAAAAAGCATTGAATGAAATTGAGACCAAGAGAGAGAGAGAGGAAAAAAAAAAAACAGAAGCAGAGAGAGACAGAAACCAAGACAGTGAGAGAGTGTGTTCAGAGCATAGATTTTCATTTTTAATTCTGTTTTAAGAGAATCAATATACACTATAAGAGAAAGATGTGCAGGCTGTCTGGTGGCAAAATCCATCCCATTTTTTTATCATCAGGGTTTATTCATTATATCTACATGTATTTCCTGAATAAATAAGGGAATTGATGAGTGGATTGTGGGGGTTAGATTGAGTCTCTTTCTCTCCCTTATGCCCATCCGTCCAAAACTGTAAGTAACTCACACCTCAAGAGAACAGGAGTGCTCTTTGATGAAGGTGATAAAGTAGTTCTTCCTACTTGCGAGAACCTCTCACGTATTATGCGCTTTTCATATGAGGTCCTGTGCTAGGCTGCAACGCAGAAAAAATGAAAAGATAAGATCTAAGATCTACGAGCAGATTTAAAGTACAATTTATGATAGTGATAATGAGGGAGCTGTCACAATTTTTTAAAAGATGAATTGCCCAGTAAACACTAGAACAGGTTGGAGTAGGGAGAAATAACCAATTTTGTCTCTAGTCTAGAGATTAAGCACATGCTATATAGGTGGAGAAAAGGGGAAAGTGTATATTAGGAGATAGGCTGCACAGCATGGTGATTAAAGAAAGAGGCTTTAGGCTGGGCTTGGTGGGTCACACCTGTAATCTCAGCACTTTGGGAGGTGGAGGTAGGAGGATTGCCTGAGGTCAGGACGTTCAAGACCAGTCTGGCCAACATGGTGAAACCCCGTCTCTACTAAAAATACAAATAATAATAATAATAATTAGCCAGGTGTGGTGGCATGTGCCTGTAGTCCCAGCTACTCGGGAGGCTGAGGCAGGGAAATTGCTTGAACCATGAAAGTGGAGGTTGCAGTAAGCTGAGATCGCACCACTGCACTCCAGCCTGGGCAGCAGAGCAAAACTCTGTCTTGAAAAACAAAAAAAAGAAAAAGGCTTAAACCAGGTAGCAAGTAGTCTCCATTTCAATTCTGTAGTTTACTAGCCATGCAACCTTAAAAAAATGGACTCAATATCTCTACTACGCAATTTTCTCTTTCGTAAAATGGATATAATACAGAGAACCAACTGTTCTCAGTGCTTACTATGTGTCAAGCAAACTATAAATGCTTTACATGAATTAGCTCATTTACCTCTCACAAAATCCATAAACTGGCTATCATTGCAAGAAATAATTTTCACAAATTGCTTAGAACAGTACAGAGGATGTGATGATCATTTGGAGAGGTTGGGTATGACTATTATTACATCATTGTCACCATCTGAAGATATGAAAAATAAAGTACATAGAGTTATGTTATTTGACCAAGATCACACAAACAAGAGTTGGTAAAGGCAAGATTTGAATCAGGAAGTCTATTTATTCCTAGAGACTGAGAACCCAAGTTCTTCACAATGTGGCCTTTAATAATAAACTAATATCTCTCAGAAGTACCTGGCACTGTCCCAAACACACAGAAAGCCTGAAATATTAGTGAGCATTCTTACTATTGCAGGGCAGACCAGAATTATAGTCAGGATAGGATGCCATTCATTCATTCACTTAACCAAAATTTAGGGAATATCCACATATCCTAGGCACTGGACTCAGTTCTGAGGTCATAAATGTAAGTAAAACATGGTTCATGCCCACAAAGAACTTTCAATATATAAAGGAAATCAAGTTCATAAATAAATAACCAAAGTACTCTGAAAAGTGTGCTATGGGAATAATGGCAATAAAATTACACCTACCTCACTGAATTGTCATAAGAATTAAATTAACGCATATTAAATGTTTACATTAGTGCCTAGAACATAGTATTTAGCATAAATGCATTAGCTATTATTGTCTTGTAACCATCTGAGTGGTGGTATGCTCATAAAGAAAAAGCAATCAGACCCAGAAGAATGAAACTGAACCCCACCAATCATCATACATAAATATTTACTCAAGATGGATTAAAGACTTAAGTGTTAGACCTCACACTATAAAAACCCTAAAAGAAAACCTAGGAAATACTCTTCTCAATATTGGCCTTGGCAAAGAATTTACAGCTAAGTCCTCAAAATCAAATCCAACAAAAACAAAAATTAACAAGTAAGACCTAATTAAACTAAAGATATTCTGCCACCAAGAGAAACTATCAAGGGAGTCAACCGACAGCTTACAGAGGGGGAAAGTGTCTGAAAACTATGCATCTGACAAAGGCCAAATATCCAGAATCTATAAAAAATTTAAACAAATCAACATGCAAAAAACAAGTAACCCCATTAAAAAGTAGGCAAAGAACATGAACTTCTCAAAGAAGTAATACAAGTACCCAACAAACATATGAAAAAATTCTCATCATCACTAATTATCAGAGATGTGCAAATCAAAACCACAATGAGATACCATTTCACATTGGTCAGAATGGTCTTTGTTAAAAAGTCTAAAAACAACAGATGCTGTCAAGGCTGCAGAGAAACGGGAACTCATACACCGATGTTGGGGATGTAAATTAGTCCAGTCACTGTGCAGATCAGTTTGGAGATTTCTCAAAGAACTAAAAATTGAACTACCATTAAATCCAGCAATTCCATAACTGAGTATATACCCAAAGGAAAATAAACTGTTCTACCAAAAAGACACATGCACTCATATATTCATCACTGCATTATTCACAAAGACACTGAATCAACCCAGGGGCCCATCAACTCTGAATTAAAGAACATGTGCTACATATACAGATGGAAAATTATGCAGCCATCAAAAAGAATGAAATCATGTGCTTTGCAGCAAATGGATGCAGCTGGAGGCCATTTTTCTAAGCAAACTAATGTAGAGACAGAAAACCAAATACTACATGTTCTCACTTACAGATGGAAGCTAAACATCAAGTACACATGGACACAAAGATAAGAAAAATAGATACTGGGAAATATAAGAAGGGGTGGGGCACAAGGGCTGAAAACTGCCTATTGGCTGAAAACTATCTATTGCTACTTGAGAGATGGATTCATTCACACGCCAAACTTCACTGTCATGCAGTATACCCAGGTAACAAACCTGCACATGTACCCTCTGAACCTAGAACAAAAGTTAGAAGGAAAAAAAAAAAAGAAAAAGAAAGCAGTAGTAAATCAATGGCCTGCAAGTCAAATTTAGCTTCCAGACTTGTTTTGCTTGGCCCATGGTGTTTTGTTTTGTTTTGTTTTGTTAAATGTGAATGAGTTGCTGGCATTAAAAACATACTATGCAGTCAACAGACACATGAAAAAATGCTCATCATCACTAGCCATCAGAGAAATGCAAATCAAAACCACAATGAGATACCATGTCACACCAGTTGGAATGGCGATCATTAAAAAGTCAGGAAACAACAGGTGCTGGAGAGGATGTGGAGAAACAGGAACACTTTTACACTGTTGGTGGGACTGTAAACTAGTTCAACAATTGTGGAAGACAGTGTGGCAATTCCTCAAGGATCTAGAACTAGAAATACCATTTGACCCAGCCATTCGATTATTGGGTATATACCCAAAGGATTATAAATCATGCTGCTATAAAGACACACGCACGCGTATGTTTATTGTGGCACTATTCACAATAGCAAAAACTTGGAACCAACCCAAATGTCCATCAATGACAGACTGGATTAAGAAAATGTGGCACATATACACCATGGAATACTATGCAGCCATAAAAAAGGATGAGTTCGTGTCCTTTGTAGAGACATGGATGCAGCTGGAAACCATCATTCTCAGCAGACTATCGCAAGAACAGAAAACTAAACACCGCATGTTCTCACTCATAGGTGGGAACTGAACAGTGAGAACACTTGGACACAGGAAGGGGAACATCACACACCAGGGTCTGTTGTGGGGTAGGGGGAAGGGGAATGATAGCATTAGGAGATATACCTAATGTAAATGACGAGTTAATGGGTGCAGCACACCAACATGGCACATGTGTACATATGTAACAAACCTGCACGTTGTGCACGTGTACCCTAGAACTTAAAGTATAATAAAAAAGAAAAAAAAAGAGTATATATTTGAGAACCACTAAAACTAGAAAGTGCAGATGACAAATTTGAACCAATCTGCTAAATTGCTTGCATCAAATCAACATTATATAATTTTCTGTTCTGTAAAACCATCCCTTATAATTTATAGATACTGTTCTATGGCCATGTTTATTAGATCTTTTTAAAAATCAAATGATTTCTGGTAGGAAAAAAAATAGAAGATAATCATATAAAAATTTAGATATTCAGTTTCTCCTGAAAAACCTAAAAATCGGAAAGAACATTTCTGCTTAGTGAATATGAGCATGAGCCAAGGTTTAGCTCAGAAAGCCCAGAGGTCTTCTTCCCATTGTATGGTGCCAGAGACCAACTTGAGGCAGCAAGGCCAGGGCTCCAATTGTACAACTCCTTGTGAAGTGGGAATGATACGTAGGACATACGTAGCCCCTTCTAGATAAGATCTTTCCTAAAAATTTATTCACAGGTTTATAATTTTGGTCAGTATTATAATTGGATTTTTAAAAATTTTTGTGTCAAAGAGAATATTGTTAAATCTCTTAAAAAGAGGGAACAAAGGTCCTGAGAACCTTTTCTAATTCCACAAACTGCATGTAAACCAGTAAATATAAAACCTGGAAATCTTACTTAAAAAAAAAAAATAGGTCCTTAATAAGTTTAACATAGAATTACCATATGACCCAACAATAATAACGCTCCCAGCATACATCCAATACAATTTGAAGCAGCTGTTCAAACAAAAACTCGTACAAAAATGTTCATAGCCCAGCTGATGTAGGACAGGTGAACCCCAAAATTGGGGCTTAGCCTGGGAGAGTTTTTGGCTTTGCTCAGGAAATAATTCAAAGGTGAGCTGGTGGTGGTAGACAGCAATTTTTATTGAAGTGGCAGTGTATAGCAGCAGCAGAGGTACTGTTCCTTGAAGAGCAGGGCTACTTTGGGCACAGTGCCTATAGAGTAGCCCTCCTCTGCAAGAAACAATGTGCTGCTGCTGTGCACTGCCACTTCAATAAAAATTGCTGTCTAACACCACCAACTCACCCTTGAATTATTTCCTGGGCAGAGTCAAAAACCCTCCTGAGCTAAGACCCAATTGGGGACTCACCTGCTCTATATCACAACTATTCACAATAGCCAAAAGCTGAAAACAACTCGAATGTCCATCAACAGACAAACAGATACACAAAAGGTGGTGAATCCATGACATGAAATATTATTCAGCCGTAGAAAGCAATGAAGTACTGATATATACTACACCATAGATGAACCTTGAAAACATTATGCTGAGTGGAAGAAGACAAACACAAAGGCCACATATTATATGATTTCATTCATATGAACACCCAGCTTAAGCAAATTCATATAGACATAAATAGAAAGCAGATTAGTGCAACCAAGGACTGGGGGAGGGGGAAATGAGGAGCAACTGGTTCAATGGGTACAGAATTTATTTTTGTCATGATCAAAATATTCTGAAACCAGATGGTAGTGATGGTTGCAAAATAGTATGAATGTACTAAAAGTGACTGAGCTGTAAATTTCAAAATAGTTAAAATGGTAAACATTGTTATGTGTAATATTAGTACAATCTAAATAAAGGCATTGCTCATAGGACTTAGGTTTTCAACGAGCAAGGGCTTTGTTCTGTTTTGTCCAAGTATCTTTGTTCAGTAAGCTTTTCTTAAATAAATGAATGGCTTAATCAGCACTATTAGAAAGGACATAAAATAATTACTGAGCAAAATGAAACATGACCTGACAATTCCTCACAAAAGGAAGGTATTATTAATACTTAAACTTTTCTGACCAAGAAAACATTTGGATATGCTCACCATTATAAATGTGCCCATGAATTCATTAAACCAAAGGTTTTCCAGTCCCCCTTCCAAGGATACATCCATGAGCAATCACATCTCCACAACCTTCTCTGACACAGGTAGTGAGCCTGAAATGGGTAAGACGGCCTGCCTGAAGATCAGGTGCTATCCATCTACTGAATTACAGTGCTCAAAAATGTATAAGCAATGGCTGAGGGATTCCAGCCTTGAGGTTCCCAAGGAACACTGCACTCGACATTAAAGCCCTATCTGTATTAAATTTAGCTCTCGTGTACCCTGGGTCTACTCCTTTCCACATTATTATCTTTATGTATTTGACCTTTTTTCTTCTATGATATGGTTTTCATACCATTAAAGTAATACACACACCCTTCCTAGGATTCTTTCTTGTTTGTTAATGTCCTCAGAGGTGGCATCTGAAACTAGGCTAAGTGTTCAAATATGGTCCACAAGGGTGCCAGAGAAGAATTTCCAGAGTTCCGAAAACTACATTTCTATTGATACAGTTTATATTTGCTTTGGAGAGAAGCATGTTATCTGGTTTACTATCAGATTTGTTGCCAACTAAAACTTGGAGTTGGCTGCAATTTTTTTTTTTTTCAAAAAGCACAAGGGGGAGACACAGTTTCATCACCACATGCCAAGAAAGGAAAGGGAGGTGGGAGCAGAGAGAGTGGAGGAGGGTGATATGAGCTGGTTGTACAGAGCTGGGCTCCTAAGACTGCTAGCACCTAGTTTCCCCATCCCTTCCATAGTCATGCATGTCATCATAAAGCACTTGACATATTATTGAGACTTTCTTGTCTAGGTACTCTTCTAAAACCTTTGCCAACACTGCCTCATTGAATTCTCACCATAATAACATGAAATAGGTTTGAAGAAATAAAGTCTCATTGCCCAAGATAAGGTAGACAGTTTGTGGCAAAGCTTCAAATCAAACACAGATCTGCCTAATCCCACAGACTACTCTTAAGTACTAGGTGACATTGTAAAGAAAGGTGCATAGATGTGCCATGGAAAGGTTCAATCTGTTGGACACACCAATTCATACCAGACACTGCAGAACACAATCCCTGTCCCAGAGAATCACAAGATCCGGCAGGCTCTGCCATCAAACCACAGCAAGGGCATTGTCAAATCACTGTACAATGGCAAATGTTTTTCTATAAGGAACTGGTTAAATGTAAAAAATAAATAAATAAATAAATAAAAGGCTAAAGGCTGAATACAATTTGTGTTAGAGAAGTGGGATATTTTTTGTTTGCTGTTTAAATTTTGTTTGTTTACTTCACCTCCACCTTCATCAATCCTACAGTTTCCACAGACGTGCATTAGGGGTCTTTGCTCTGAGATCCCATTTCTATTATGGCAATGTGTTAAAGTTTATTTTCTATTTGTTCCACTTTGATCCCCACTAGACTGAAAAACTTCAAGGACAAGAACCATATATTATTTGCCTTGATGTTCCTAGAACCTAGCAGGTTATCTAGAACAGAGCAGGTATTCAGGACTAAATACCTGAATAATTCTGTGTAATTTCATAACTAAACTAGAATGGAAAGACAGAGAATCCTAGTGAGTTGGCCATGTGGGGACCATTTTGAAAGGCTGCATTGTATAGGCACCAAGATTCTCAAAACAGCCATGGTCACTCTTTAACAAGGAAAACTCCACTCTCCAGCTTGTTAGTAGTCTGGAGAGCTACCTAGCTGCTTGCACCCCTTTCCCCCAGAAATGTTAAGTCTGCAAACTAAAATTGGTAAAACCATTTTAGTAGTAGAATTTCTCTCAGAGAAATTATAAGGAAATATCCACACATTTGAAAAAACGTTAGCAACATGGATAAAAAATGTTAGCACTAAGAAAAGAGAAGGAAAGTCCAAAATAAATGATTCTGGAAATCAGCTCTGTCTTTTACACTTGATAGTGATTTGGATGTGTGTCTTTTGGAGGGGAAGGTTAATTCTATTTGGAAATAAGGACACCACTCTTTTCCTTCACTGCTTGCTCATTATTTCTTAAGCAGCCTACATAGTATTCATAGACCTTCAGAATTTTCTTTATAGGAGAAGCATGCAGTGAATTATTTGGCTTAAACCTTCCTGTGCATAGTGAGCAATTTATGTGTGTATATCTATGTGTGGTGGCTTAGGGGTAGATTAAGAGAGACAAAGGTGTAGGTAAAACATAGCCAAGCCATGTCTTGGATATATACTGGTGCTATAAAGAGAACACTAAACTGACAAACAGGAGACATGGCCTTTAGCATGTCACCTAGGATCTTTGTACCTCAAATTTTTCCCCTTTAAAATTTAAGAGTTGGACAAATTAACCTCTGAGTTCCTCCTACCTATAAAGTTGTATGACCTTAAGAAAAGAAGAGGGCTTTTTAGTTGCCTACAGAGTCTGAAAAATCAACATGCTTTATTTTGTAAAGGTTATCGATAACACATAGTCTTATAGCATCTAAAGAAGTTTTTCTTGTAACCTACTTTTTAAGATACAAAAGATCAGTCATAACAGGGAAGCTGTCCACAAGAGGTCTACATGCTCCTCTTTTAGAAAGCTGAACTCTGAATACCTAAGAAGATGACAAGAGGTGACAGCTAGGAGGGGAAAATAATTCTCAAAAATGGTAATTCAATTTAAGTTGACACTTAAGGTATATCAGTATCTGGTAGAAAATGATGTATTCTCTGTAAGCTCCTTACATTTCAGTGTTACAGCAATGAAAACATAAGAAATCATTTCAGAATATATTCCCAAAGTACTCTTCAAAGGGAACTTTAAAACTGAATCCTACAAATTAATAACCAACATTGGAGATTAATATTCTGCTTTATTAAACCAAATTTCTCTGAGTTGCATTTATATATAGATGGGACATTTTTTGAATCATCTAATCTTTATATAATTATCCACTACAGATATATTGCCTTTAATAGTACCTCATTCATGTTTATATAGTAAGTGGACAGCCAAAATAACCAAAATAAAATTGTAAACCTAAAAAGGATCTCAAAATTTTAAGTCACACAAAATTGTTTGGAGAAAAAGTGAGCCTGCTTTTATTGTATCAAAGTGCTTGGAATGCCCTTCTCCTAATATTATTAATTTATGCTAGTCAATGCAAATTAAAAGCAATGATTTAAACTTCATCAAGAAAAATGTTAACATTCATTAAGAAAAATTAACATCATTTACTCTGAAGAAAGAGTAAATTTTTAAAAGTCATGTTTATAAAATAATACTTTCATAGCTTATATATTAAATGTCATATTTTAAATGGATTTTGTAATCAATAAAATGATGTCATATCCAATCAAAACAAAAGGATATTCCCTGAATTCCTGTGAATTTATAACTTACCAAGATAGAAAAACATTTTCTTAAACAAATCTTTATGAATATTTAAAACTAAACTACAAAGTAAAGTATAACAATTTTAATCAGGTATTTAGCTAAAATAAATAAGAAGGAATCACTTCAAGTACATGTCTCTGATTGTCCATGTTTCCATGGCAACTATCTCTTTCCTTTCCTGCTTCCTAATATCTTTGTTGGTCGATATTTTATGGTAATTGTTTCCATGGAAACTTGTACTTGTCTACTTTTTCCCTAGCCTAAATCTCTACCTTCCCAAAAGGTGAGCCAAAAATGTAAAATTTCTCAGCAAAGATGAATTCAGAATGGCCAGAACTTTGGGACGAATTATTTTTAAATGGTTTATTGTCACTTAGTGTCTCACTTTACCACCTTTCACCGCCCCCAGCTTCCCACTCCATCTACTTTTCCCTCTACCATTCCCTCATATACTGACACATTCTTTTTTCTCCAGCTTGCAAATGTCTCTTCCACCCTCAAAGCCTTTCCTCCATGTAGTTACAGACTATATATAGTAACAAGAATATTCACATATTCCAACTAAAGATTTCAACAGACCTTTTTCTCCTGAGGGAAAAAATGCATATAGACACATTAATCAATCTAGCTCAACACATTTACAGGGTGCCTGCCCTATATGAGCTGACCACCTGTGGCTATGATTATGAGGAGGTGGTGGCACTTGCCCAAAAAGAATTCAGAGCCTTGTAAAAATGTACGAACATGAAACAGATAATTTCAGAGTAACAAGTGTAAAGAAACACTGTGTCTACCCTGATCAAGATTTCAAAGTCCCCCTCAATGAACAAACACAAAAATACATAGTACACACATGCACATGCATACACATGCACATACATGTAAATATAAGGAAGCAAGGTAGTAATATTATAACAGAGCTTTACACAAACAATCAAAAAGGAGTAAATCTTATTTTTTGTAATCATAAATATAAGTTAAGGCTTCACAGGAAACATAATTCCACCCAAAATGGTTTCAGTGAGAGATACAATGAAGAGCCAATTTACAGAGTTTTCATTTCCTCCAGGAAGTTTTTCCTGACCCAGGCCCTCATTATTACCTAGCCCCATGACACCCTGTTATTACCTATAATGGTACCAATATTCCATTTTAGAGATTATCCTTTCTATGTCCTCAGTAGACTTGAGATCTGAGAGAGCAAGGAATATGGCCGTTTCATTTCTACACTGCTAATGTCCAAATATAGTATGTGCTCAATAAATGTGTGACCTCTACTGGAAAAGACAGAATTGTGGATAATTAGAGTCATAAATCTAGAAAATAGTATAATGCAAAACTAACTGTAGAAAATGATAAAGGCAGAAGTATAATCATATGCTCTGGAAGAGCTGAAAAAAAGAAATTAATATTATGATAATTCCTCTTATTGGATAGTGACAATTTGAGATTTACTTTGAAGTTTGGTTAGGATTTCACCATACAGAGATAAGCTAAGGAGGGTATTTCACAATAAACGAAGCTTTATGAGTGGCATAATAAGAGGCAAAAAGGAACAGAGGATGCTCAGAGAAAGAAATGCTTTCCGTGGATGTCAAAGACTCAATAATGGGAACATGATTGGAAAAGTCAATTGGAGCTATTGGTCAGACTTTGCTGACGCACTTCAATGCCCAGGTTAAAATACACAATAGAGGACCACGTAAGGACACAGCAGGGTGTTAACACAGTTACCGAACAGAAATAGGCTTATCTGGAAACCATTCTTAGAATGGCCACAGCCTGTTCTCTTTGTCAAATAATTCTTCTTGCAATTTAAAGCTTTATTTAGTAGCTATGTCTCATAGAAGAATGGAATTCTTCTAATTCAGGACTTTATGAAGACAACAAAAAATTCAATTCAAAGTGATTTAGCCACACTGTGAGGTGAAATTTACCTACAGTTAACCAAAGAGTGAACTGAACATCTACCTATCTGTTACAAACCATAAATAACAGATTTGTAGTTGTGGAATTAAGGAATTGATCAAAGCAATGAAAAATGATCTCATTTCGATCTTCCTTTTCCATGATCCCAGATTACTCTTCTTCAGTGTCTCATTATATTCTATATCCCACTTCTGTCTATATTGTAATGGCCTTATATAAAAGTGTGTTTGTATGAGTGATTATATTTAAATGAGAAGAACTTTCTATATTTTCATCTGCAATTGTTCAAAGTGTATTAGTTAATATAGCAAAGCATGTATTATTTTATTACCCTAATCCAGGATTATGACTTGATTATAAGATAGAAAATCAACTTGATGAGGGAAGACAGGACATTAATCAATTCCAAATTCAGGAACATTAAAATATAAATTTTAAAGGGGTAGGGGTTCACTGCAATTTGTATTTTAAAAATATGATGTCATTGCTCTCAAAATCTTATCAATTCTTCATCAGTTCTGTTTCTATATTTCTAGCTATTGCTTAATTCTAATATCTGCCACACAACTCTCCAAGGAAGGTTTTTCTCTTTCAATGCCTGCTTTGCAAAATGCTTGCAGACTCTTTCTCTATATCCCTGGGAATAGCTTCGCTGGTTTTGAATTGTATTTCCGCTCTGTGCTATTCCTTCAGGAATAGTTCTCCAAGTTGTGTTGTCTTCCTGGCTTTTGGGGAAACAAGAACAATTATACATATAGCTCCCCCAAGGCACTGACTTTTGGTTGCTGCGTCTTATAGGTTTCTTAGCTTCAACAATCTACATTTTGTTGTGTGAATATTACAAAATAAATAAAAATCAGCTTAAATGTATGTAAAACTGTGCCCTGAACCAAAAAAGATTATATTACTTTTCCTGCTAAATTTTCAGAATAATCTTATGAGGTTTTAATCTTTTTAATATTCTACATATATGAGAACTAGGTCTAAGAAGATCAAGTAGCATATCTAAAATCACATAGCTAGTTAGAAGTCTGAGCCAAGATTCATATTTAAACCTTTGAAACTAAAAAGCCAACATTCTTAAATAATAGGCTTCATGTGCTCTGCCTTCAGGAGATTAGTGGGAAGGGTAAATGAGACATAAGATACAAGGCGTTGAAAAGCAGAAATGAACATGAAACTACAACTTTTAAGCCAGAACGAAGAAAGTCAAAAAGTAATTGTATTCTGCAGCTTTTAAGGAACGTATAAATTCACCTGGAACTTTCCAATTTTATTTGCATTTTTCTAAATGTTGACACATCACATCTGCATTAACATTTCAATAAACCTGGTGCTAAAGTGTGGTAGTTAAATTCAAAGGCAAAATCAGCTTTGTGTACTCAACAGGAATACTACCAATCATTTCCTACTGGAAATGCTGGAAAATAACTTCTCCTTGAACACTTAGGAAATTTGCATAATAAATACTACTCACCAAATCTGCAAAGCTTCAGGGCAAGCTTTTTCTGCATGACTAAAAAATGTGTACTAGTTAATTTAGGTAATGTAGGGGATGGAGGAGGCTGGAGGTAGGGACTATCTCATTACTAAGTACAACAAAATTACATAAATTATATGGAAACACTCATCACAGAAATTAAAAATTAAGTGCTTGATAAGGATTGAATGAATAATGAAAGATCAAATGATATATATTCTATTTTTTAAATATACAAATACATAAAATTATATATTTTTCTAAATTATAATTTTTGTTACTAGAAAGAAGAACAAAAGCACCCAAAAGAAGACTGAATGAGCCATTTAATATAACAGGAAATGGATGAAGTTTTGCTAAAGTAAAACCTACTACTAACACACGTATATATCTAAAGGTGACAAAAGACATCACTAAGCCTTTTTGTACTAAGGTTAAATTAAAGTAAAACCCTAGTACCTAAGTGGAGGACTAATATTGGAGTTAATTATGACCTTGGTAAACATACAATATGTGTATGTATATTCATTGCTATCTACTCTTAAAACTTACATTGTATAATAATAGATTAAAACACTGGAAAAATAATTTGAGAACTGAATTTCAGTGTTCATTCACTCTGCTACTAACTAGCTAGGCAATCAGGGCAAGTTAGCCCTTCTCTGATCCCTTCTTCTATAAATGAGGAAGTTGGACTAGATGACTAAATGATCACCAAAGTCTCTTCCGTAACTAATATTCTATGATTACATTTTACAATCACACCCAGAGAATGTCAAAGAAGTATAATACAGTTCCCGCATTCAAGACATAAACAGACTTATTGAAAAAAGAAAAGCAACATATAAAAATGACAACTGAAACTCCAGTAATCTGGTTTTGTTTTGTTTTGCTTGCCTTTGGTACTCAATTCTAGATCATAAACTATTTCCCAACCATAAGTTATTCTAAATTGAAATACACCTACCACACATATTTTCATTAATTCTAAAGTATGCATTTTTTTACATTTTAATGTTTCTGAAATCAGGATACTACTTAAAATTGATGGCAACTTAAATTCAACGACATATGGTAATAGCTACTCAATAAATATTTAGCTCCATGAATGAATGAATGGATGAATTAATTCCAATTTCATTAGTAATACCACAAGAGATTTCTTTGATATTTAAACAAATAATTTAATACATTATTTATAAATCTACCTCTAAGCAAATTCTGGGCTTTGATTTAAAATCTTGAAAGAAGAAGTTCGACACAGAAATCTAAAGAAGTATACGGAAACGTTTAAATAGCAAGAATAAGAAAATATTAATTTTCTATTTATTATTTAAAAGTAATGAAATTTTTATTTTATAGCCAAATTCATGTTGCAGAGTTATAAAATGAGAAAAGCAATAATATAGTTTAGGGGAAAAGATTGTAAAAGTTTCTGAAACATTTTTTTTCTTTTTAACCTCTGAGTTGGCAAGAAATACCAAAGACATAAAGCTCATTCAGAATATTTTTTAGTAAATGCTACTAATAGTTAAGAGTTGGCACTCAAGTTAAAACATAAGGTGTAACATTCTAATAAAGATAGGAGAACAAAGTGCAGTGTCCAAGAATTCAGTAAAACACACTGCAACCCTAAGGTTCCATAGAGGTATCAGGAAAAATTAGACTTCAGAGTCCAGGAAAACAATAAGCCCTGAGAAAAAGAGTCAATGAGAACTCTACTGGTAAATGGGCTAAGGAGGAAGCTCCACTTGGCTTTCATTTGGCTAACAGTAAACACCAGCAAGAAACTGGAGGGCAAAAGAGAGGCAGACCATAGCTATTTCTTCTGTATCCCCCTCTATCTCTGAACTGCCTTTTTTTCCTTTTCTTGTCTTTCCTCATTTCTTTATTTTTTTTAGTAGAGCAGAACAGCTGGTGACTTCCATTTCCACAGCTCCACTGAGCGGCCCTTCTCTTCTGCATCAGCTCCTGCCCCAGTAACTCTGTTTTACTTTCTGCACTTTCACTTTTTCAGATGTAGGCTTCCCACTGTCATTAGCTTCTTGGCATCGCATCAACCCTTGCTTTGTCCCTTACCTTGATTACAACTCTGTAAATAATTCCTTCATTGACAACACTTCATTAGCACTATTGGAAGCAAATTCTGTTTTTGCTAACAAAGGCTAAGAAAAACTTGAGTGAAACCTAAAATGAAAACAATATTGAGGAGTATGAATATCTAATTCTGTTTAATCATACCTCAATTTTTGTTCACAACATATTACTCTCTGAAGAAAAGCACTGACTCAATTTTGGGTAACTCACTGACTTATTGTTAATTCTGATCTTTCCCAAACGTTATTATAATGTTCAGTAGTGAGAGTTCTAACTAAATAGGAAAGCACCTGTTCATTTCAGAGGACTCAGAGAAAACATACTGGATGTTCTTTATGGATTATTTTATGCAAAAGTACCTTCCATAAACTATAAAACCTGCTTCTGATTTTGGCTTTGATCATTCATTTATTTGAACACATTTAGACATTTCCTACTTTTAAATTTAAGAAACAAACATATCAAAAGGAAAAAAAGAAACTGATTCTTCTACCCAATGTTAATTTAAAAAATTGTTCTATTCTGGTTATAACCTAAGTTTTTAAAGGACTTGAGGGAATATAAATTAAATCATATGTTCATAATAGTATTTTAGACAGATAGAACTAAAGCTAGGGGTTCCTGGGAACTTGGGGCAGCATAAGTGGTTGATATGGATTTTGGGTTTCACTTACCCAGAGGAAAGGAAGCTGGAGCACGCAAGAGATAAATGATAGATGTCACATGACTACAACCTGAGAGGTGACCAGATTTGCTAGTGAACACCTGGATGACAGTTTCTTATCTTCTTTATGTTGTAGGTGTAGTAGTTGATTGGATCTATTGGACAAGGACTTAAATAATTTTTCTTAGGACTCGAGATTTTAAGGGTTGGTAACGCAACCAGGATAAGAGTACAAATACAGTTTGGTTCCTTAGGAAGTCCAAAGTCATAGCCAATGTATAGGAAACAGGTTCCAGATACTGTTAAATTCACAGTTAGAAAACCAACTAGAAGACTGTAGGTCATTTGTTTCTGGATTCCAGACTTTCGTAACTCAGTTTACATTATTGGGAACTTTGAAAAATAAAGTCTTATTATCACAACTGCTAAAATGTCATCTTCCACAGCATTTTGCTAGGAAACAGGGTGACATAACCAGTTCATGAGGGTCCTTCACCGTGCTTATTTATACAGTCTTTGATACCAGGGCCTAAGATGTTAGATGTTTTTATTGTATATCAAAGGAGGATTCTTGGGACATTCTTTGTATACTTTGTATTTAATGGTTCAGGGCAGAAACCTATGGTTTTTATGTTTATTCAGTCAATCTGTTTCAGCTTCTCTAATGACAGCAAGAATATTTGCAACTTCACTTACACTCACTCATTCATGCACCAACCCAATTATTTATTTTATTTTAATAAACTTTTCTTGAGTGCATAATACATGTCATTAACTATACTAGAAAACACACCAATAGGTTAGTCCTAGGTAGGGTGTCTAGCTTTGAAGAGTTCAGATTTTCATGTGTGAGTAAATAAATTGTATAACTGGGAATATGTCCAATAGGAGTGATATGAACTGCGTATGCAGATGAGGGGAGCAGCTAATACTTCCTGGGAGACATTAAGAAAGACTTTAGGGATGATGATAGTGGCATGGGATTTTTAAAAATGAATGGGCATTCTCCAATCTAAAGTGAGAAAAGAACATGCCAGTCTGATGGCATGGTAGGTGCAAAGGCTTGAAGACAGGAAAAAGCAGTCTTTTCCTTGTACCGTTAGTACTCCTACTTCAAGGAAACACTCATCACCTCAGACTGTCATGTTACCTTAGAGAGAGGGGTGACAGTGCTTCCTGGGGAAGACTGTTTCCCTATCTCTTCCGAAAAGATCCAATTCAAAATGTCTCTCTAGAAATTTATATTGGCTCAATGATTCAATTGTTGGAATAAAGAAGTTCTTTCCATTATTTATAAGGTGTTTAAATTTGATTTAAAAAGAGAAGACACAACAGTTCCCTAACTGTTGGGATATTGAATATTCCCAACATAAAGAAATGATAAATGTTTGAGATGATGGTTCTGCTAATGACACCAATCTGATCTTTACATATGTATTAAAACATCACTATGTACTCCATAAACATGCCTAATCATTATATATCAATTTAAAAAATAAAATAAAGTATAATAAGAAAATGATTAGAAAAGACTAGTTTTTCCCAACCTTGGCTTCACATTAGAATTACCTGGGGAGCTGTCAAAAAATACCAGAGCCCAGTACCCACTGTAGATAAATTACATCAGAATCCCTAAGTAGGGGGTCCAGACTCTGGTAATTATTTTCAGAGTTTAGAACCACTGAAGGAAATAATATTCACCTTCTCTTTTCGCCTAACCTTTTGTCATTCCAACTGTGTAAGAAACTACAGACAAATTCCCATGTTTGCAGTGCTGTGAGGATTTTAAGTTTAGTGTCTTTTAAACTACTCATTGGGCAAAACCACTAGGGCGCAAAACAAATGATATCTACTGTGAGGCAGCTGTGTGCAAATAAGCTACATGAGGCCATTGCTGATCAATGTTTTAATAAGGTCAAGCTAGAGACAAGCAGTGCCAGCAGTACCACCAGCTACCAGGCTATGTTGTATTTGGGATTGCTACAGAGACACCGACATGCTTGATTTACCACTCAGAAAAAGGACTCTTCTGGAACATGAGGATCCATACTAATAAGCATGTTCTTCACTGCACTAAAGAGGGATGTGAAAGAGAGCACAATGAATTGTATTAAAATGGTCAAAAATTTTAAATAATAATGCATTTCATTTGGATTTGCAATACTTAATGCAGCACAGATACTGAAAGTTTCTTTTTAGAAAACTAACACAAATCAATCATTGCTTTTCATAGAATTTAACATTGAAGGGTCTTTGAAGATCAGCTTGCCTAGCATCATACCTAATTTCTACCTGAGGCTGAAATTCCACTCTAGCATACTTTACAACAATTTTCAATCCTCTGCTTTACACTTTATTTCATAGCTGAACTTTTAGGGCTTCCAAATGTCACCAATTTCACTATAATCTCTATTTGTTGGGAAGCTCTTTGGTAAACTTGAACAAAATTTCCTTCTTCTCCAACATTTTTTCTTCTTCCTAATTCACCTGAAGTCATGCAGAAAAAGCTTAATTTCCACTACCATCTGAGAGCATTTTGAGTTCTTTTAAGAGAGTTATACAGAATCCCCAAGTTGTCTTCCTGAGTATATCTTTCAAAGTGATCTCCTATAAACCCTCCATGGTGCTAATGAATAAAGTGCCATTTTTATTTAGGTGCCGTAGTTACCATCGTTTACAAGATTAGCACCAGTGTGTTTATTTGTGGACGAAAAATTGCATTTTGTAAAGAAACCCGGAGTAGCTCCTGCTTTTCATTTTAACTAAGGTATTTTAGTGTTCGGATTTGCTTGCTTAGACAGAATCTCTTTTCCCTGGCTCGGGATATAGAATATCAGCAATGTTTAAATGGTAAGATGGCTAAAGTATTCAACCTTTTGCAAAACTAGGTGTATAAGCAACCTCTTATCCTTGCTCCAAAAACAAGCAAAGATCCATTTGGGAAACAAAGTATGATCATTTTTAATTTGCTTCTTTATGAACCTCACAATTATGTCTCTCTCTCCCTGGAGATAATTAAGAACTTCTTTTTAATTATTTTTTATTTTACTTTAAGTTCTGGGATACATGTGCAGAATGTGCAGGTTTGTTACGTAGGTATATATGTGCCATGGTGGTTTGCTGCACCTATCAACCCATCATCTAGGTTTTAATCCCCACATACATTAGGTATTTGTCCTAATGCTCTCCCTCCCCTTGCCCCCCACCCCCCGACAGGCCCTGGTGTGTGATAAAACAGTTATTTATAAGCAGTAAGAGAATATTGAAAATCTTTCCCTTTTGCTAACACAAAGCTCATGATTTCCTTTGGTATATCAGTTTAAATAAAATAGTATTCAATATATTAGATGGTAATAATATTAACCTTTATCAATTTTACACAATGAGTGTAGATCATAGAACTTTAATAAAGTCTCGAAACAAGAGAAAAAATCTTATAATTGGACAAAGGCTTAGAGACTTTACGATTCAATCTCCTCTCTCTGTATCCATTTTATAGGTGGTCTCTTTTTGCCTTTCTCCAGCCTGTCCTTCATGAAATCAAGAAGTTTTTACTCTTGGTGGGAAGATAGTCTGAACTCATATCCAGACATCAGACCTTTGGCTTCCTCCTTAGAAAGCATGGGCATTTGGATAACCACTTTCCCGTGTTCTAATAACAGTATTGCAATAAAATAATAAATGCTATATTGCCAATCAATTTTCAGTTATTATGTAGTATGAAGACAGTGTGAAGTCACATTATTTAGTCCTTCTTACACAATGCTTCCCTTCCATTCAAATTGAGGTTAAAATTTGTCATCCTCCTGAGTTCATATTTCTTGCTAAAGACCACATGTAATCTTTATCTGGTGAATAAACAGGCTATCTTTCTCATTTTCAAAGGACATGTTCTAGAGATTCCCTGAAAAAGGACAAAGAACATGGCTATTGATGACAGAATAAATATGCTGCCCACTCTTCTTTCCCAATTTTATTCACTTCTTTTGATGTCATTCAATGACATTCTAATCATTTTCTTAAATGTATTACACCTATTTTTCACTCTCTTTACAAGAAAGATACCCCCACTGAAACACCAGACTCAGGAAGAAGAGAAGGACCAAGCAGGAGTGGCTTCGCTAGTCAGGAAACACTGACCTCACACTTAATATTTAAGAATCCAAACATGGTTCCCTATATTTTCCTACACTTGGAATAACTAACTTAACATCTAAAACAGCAGTGTCTGACAAAAATACGCGAGTCACAGAAGCAAAGCACACTTAGAGTTATAAATTTTTTAGTAGCTATGTTTTTAAACAAGTAAAAAGAAATGGGCAATATTAACTAGCAATACATCTTACTTAGCCAAATATATCAAAATATTACAATTTCAGCATGTAATCAATACAGTTTGTTATGATGTATTTTAAATATTTTCATTTTATCCTAAATCTTCAAATTCCAGTGTGTGTTTTACACTCCTAACCAGTTTAGACAGCCATATTCTAAGCATTCAATATTCACACGTCTGGCTAATGACCACCATATTGGAAAGCACATAAAGAGTGCTACATTTTTCTGAATGTTCTTTTAAGGAAAAAACAGGTATTATACTATGTATTTTAAATACGGGAAGAATTTTACAGAAAGTAAAACTCTAATATTTTGGTCCTATGTATTTTTCTTTCTACTTTTTGCATAATACCGAAAGAGTAATAGTCATGAACATTTGATAAAGAGTCTGTGTTCACTAGTACTACAAAATTTCATCCTGAAGCTTCAGAACCCAGTGACAAATGAAGCCAGATTGAAAACCACAAGATATAAATTGTTGCCTGAAGTCCCTTCTGAAACAAATAAGAGCTGTTAACATTCAGGGAGCATGCTATGATATAGTAGTTAAAGAATTAATCTTTACATATGTGTCATTTATAATTTAGTTTTCACAGAATGACTTACTTAAAAACTGTTTTTGAAGTCAGGGTTGGATTCCAAATGTGTATAGACTTGAAATTCTAATTGAGTTTTTTCCTTGGTCACTGCCATTTTGGCCAGAAATTGTTTTAAATTATCAGGTGTTCCACTGTAAGAGGTATCTTAAAAACAATGTGTTATAGCCAAAGAAAATAAGCTCTCTTTTGATCCCATGCTATATGAGAAAATATTAAAATACCTGAATATATATGTGATATGATTTTTCTGTGTCTTCACCCAAATCTCATCATGTGGCCCCCATAATTCCCACGTGTTAGGGGAGGGACCCAGTGGGAGGTTATTGAATCATGCGGGCAGGTCTTTTCTGTGTTATTCTCAAGATAGTGAGTAAGTCTCACAAAATCTGATGGTTTTAAAAATGAAAGTTTCCCTGCACAAGCTCTCTGCCAACTGCCATTCATGTGAGATGTGACTTAATGTGCCTTTCACCTTCCTCCATGACTGTGAGGCCTCCCCAGCCATGTGGAACTGTAAGTTCAATAAACTTCTTCCTTTTGTAAATTGACCAGTCTCCAGTATGTCTTTATCAGCAGCATGAAAACAGACTAATACAGCAAATTGGTGCCAGTAGAGTGGGGGGTTGCTGAAAAGATTCCTGAAAGTGTGGAAGTAACTTTGGAACTGGGTAGCAGGCAGAGGTTGGAACAGTTTGGTGGACTCAGAAGAAGACAGGAAAATGTGGGAAGGCTTAGAATTTCCTAGAGACTTGTTGAATGGCTTTGAGGAAAATGCTGAAAGTGATATAAAGAGTAAAGTCTAGGCTGAGATGGTCTCAGATGGAAATGAGGAACCTGTTGGGAACTGGAGCAAAGGTGACTCTTGTTGTGTTTTAGCAAAGAGACTGGTGGCATTTTGCCTCTGCCCTAGAGATTTGTGGAACTTTGAATTTGAGAGGGATGATTTAGGGTATATGGTGGAAAAAAATGTCTAAGCAGCAAAACATTCAAGAGGTGACTTGGGTACTGTTAAAGGCATTCAGTTTTATAAGAGATGCAGAGCATAAAAGTTCAAAAAATTTGCAGCTTGACAATGTGATAGAAAAGAAAATCCCACATTCTAAGGAGAAATTCAAGTCGGCTACAAAAAATCTGTGTAAGTAATGAGGAATCAAATGTTAATCCCCAAGACAACAGAAGAAATGTCTCCAGGGCATTGCAAAGATCTTCATGGTAGTCTCTCCCCCTCCTTTACTGGAGGTCTAGGGAAAAAAATGGTTTCATGGGCTGGGCCCGGGTCCCCTGTGCTGTGTGCAGTCGAAGCTTGGTGCCCTGTGTCCCAGCCTCTCCAGCCATGACTACAAGGGGCCAAGGTACAGCTCAGGCCATGGCTTCAGAGGGTGCAAGTCCCAAGCCTTGGTAACTTCCACATGGTGTTGAGCCTGCAGGTGCACAGACATCAATAATTGAAGTTTGGGAAACCTCTGCTTAGACTTCAGAGGATGTATGGAAATGCCTGCATGCCCAGGCAAAAGTTTGTTGCCGGAGCAGGGCCCTCATGGAGAACCTCTGCTGGGGCAGTGTAGAAGGGAAATGTGTGGTCAGAGCCCCTATACAGAGTCCCTAGTGGGGCACTGCCTAGTAGAGCTGTGAGAAGAGGGACACCATCCTCTAGCCAACAGAGTGGTAGATCCACTGACAGTTTGCACCATGCACCTGGAAAAGCCACAGATGCTAACCCATGAAAACAGGTGGAAGGAAGGCTGCACTCTGTAAAGCCAGATGAGTGGAGCTGTCCAATACCATGGAAACCCACCTCTTCCATTAGCATCTGGATGTGAGACACGAAGACAAAGGAGATCATTTGGGAGCTTTAAGATTTGACTCCCCTGCTGGTTTTCAGACTTGCATGGGGCCCATAGTCCCTTTGTTTTGGCCAATTTCTCCCATTCTAAATGGCTGTATTTACCCGGTAACTGTACCCCCATTGTATCTAGGAAGTAACTAGCATGCTTTTGATTTCATAGGCTCATAGGTGAAAGGAACTTGCCTTGTCTCAGATGAGACTTTGGACTGTGGACTTCTGAGTTAATGCTGAAATGAGTTGACTTTGGGGAATTGTCGGGAAGGGATGATTGGTTTTGAAATGTGAAGACATGAGATTTGGGAAGGACCAGGGGTGGAATGATATGGTTTGGTTTTGTGTCCCCACCCAAATCTCATCACATAGCTCCCATAATTCCCACATGATGTAGGAGGGACCCTGTGGGAGATAACTGAATCACGGGAGCAGGTCTCTCCCATGCTGTTCAGGTGACAGTGAATAAGCTCCACAAGATCTGATGATTTTAAAAATGGGAGCTTCCCTGCACAAGGGCTCTCTTTGCCTGTTGCCATTCATGCAAGACGTGACTTGCTCCTCCTTGCCTTTCACCTTCCCCTAGTGATTGTGAGGTCTCCCAGCCATGTGGAACTGTAAGTCCAATAAACCTCTTTCTTTTGAAATTGCCCAGTCTCATGTTTGTCTTTAGTATGTCTTAATCAGCAGCATAAAAATGAACTAATGTTGTGTGTATTAGCCTCAAAAAGACTTCCATTCTTTAAAAATTGTTTATGTCTTCATACTGTTGGAACAGTGCTAACTGCAAACCAAGAAAGAAAGAGTCCCTTATCCAAGAACTCTTTTAGTACAATACTCTTTTAGTATTTCCTCCTTTTTAGTACAACCTAAAAAGGAGAAAACATGGCAGAACTAGTAATGACTAATGTTGCAATAATGTAGTAAGAGTAGGAAACATGTCTACTATTATTTACAGCATATCCAGCACTTAGCACTTAGTGTATACTAAGTGCTCAGTAAATATCCATTGAAATAAGGAAAGAGTTCCCTCTATGTAAGTCATGGTGCACCAAACTGGGGACTCCTATAAATAAATTTGTCTTGGGTACAGGATGATAATTTAAGCATATATTACTATAGATTATGCTAGAGATGAATATACATACATTCAAAACAATGAAAATATATTTATTTCCTTCAATATAATATGAAATGTATACATGAATTAGTTTTTATTGCTGTTGTTATAAATTACTGCAAAGTTAGTGACTTAAACAATGCAAATGTATTCTTTTACATTTATGGAGGTCAGAAATAAGACACAGGTTTTGCTGGAAAAAAGTCAAAGTGTCAGCAGGGCTATGTTCCTTTCTGGAGACCCTAAGTGAGAATCTACTTCCTTACCTTTTCCAGCTTCCAAACGTGACCTGCATTTCTTGACTCATGATCACATTCCTCCATCATCAAAGCCATCAATGTTGTATCTCTCTAATGATTCTTCTGTAGTCACATCTCTCTTTAACCACAGCCGAGAAAGGCATAAAAGGTCTTCCACTTTTAAAGATTCGTGTGATTAAACTGATCACAATCATATAACTCATCTCAAGCTCCATATCT
Source organism: Mandrillus leucophaeus (assembly GCF_000951045.1). NCBI lineage: Eukaryota > Metazoa > Chordata > Mammalia > Primates > Cercopithecidae > Mandrillus > Mandrillus leucophaeus. The sequence continues at coordinate 159,349 of NW_012104965.1, read as the reverse complement.
TTAATCACATCCACAAAGTTTACCAAGTAAGGAAATATATATATATATATAGATATATAGATATATATAGATATATTTTTTTTTTTCCTTGCTTTCTTCATATCTAGATGCTGCCTTCATTCTTTGGCTCCTGGCCACCTTCCTCCACCTTCAAAGCAATTAGCATTGCATGTCTCTGACCATTCTTCCACAGTCATATACCCTTCTGACCACAGCCAGGAGAAGCAATTTTACACACATCTCTCTCTCGTTCCCTTTCTCTCCCTCCAACCCCCACAACTTCTGTAATAGATAAAAGGTCTGAAAGAAAAGAAACTGCATGCAAATAACAATTGAAATTAAAAATAATTTCATCTATTTTCCCTGCTATTTCTTATTGCCTCCAGAGGCCCCATCAGCCTGAAAGGCACTGTTCAATAAGTAAATTTTTAAAAAGTTAGTAGCATAAATAAAGTAAGCATCACCTACATACCTAACTATAAAATATATTCAAATAAGGAAGTTAAATCAATCATGGAAAAAATGTAAGTTTTGTTCTAGGGAAGTGTAGCCAGAAAACATTACACATATTGGTATTTACCAAAAGTGGTAGCTCTGTTGAAATATGAATGTAAACAATATTGAACAATAGAACATTTCTGATAGTTACCTTTTTCTAGATAAAATACGTAATCACAAACCCTCTGTCTACCTCAATCTAACATCTAACATATCAACATGGTTAAACGCAAATTTTGTTCAGAGTGTGCTATATTTATATCTCAAAATTTTATGTACTGTTAACATTAATATTTCTAAGGCGTCATTTTTGATGAAAAAGTATGCTTTTAAATTAAAATATCTGGCATTCTTAAACATTTAGTACTGAAGCACTGGGAAAAAGCATCTACATAAATCTCAATCCAGACAAAGAAGGAGTTGCTATAGAGGGAAAGAGTGGGAGGAGTTTAAAAATAATTTCTTATTCCTGACCTACAGTACTAACCACAGTCATCCGTTCTCATGTACTTGTTATCTCATTAGAGTATCAACAGAAGTCGAAAATCAGTTGCTTTCATCCATGAACAGAATAACAACGCTTTAGGTAAGACTAATAATAGCTACTGAGTGCCAGGCACTAAACTAGTTATTTTATTAATCCTTTATCTATTTTTATTCTTACAACAACTCTACATGGTAAGTACAGCTAGCCAAAAGATAATTGAGGCTCAAGGAAGTTAAATAAATGCTAGCCAAAAGTAACTTACCTGATAAGTGTTATGCAAACATGCTCTTTACAATGCAAAGCCAACCTCCAATACAATTAAGCACCATGTGCCTCCACAATTTAAGAACACTGCCTTCAAAGACAGAGTCTAGAAATTGCATAAGTCACCTAGTAGTTCACTCATGAAAAGTTCATGAAATCAAAAAGAAAGACTAATTAAATATTTCTTAGTTCCTAGACTATAATCTTCCTTCAGTATCTAAATCAGCAAAATCAAGACTTTGATATTACTGATGCTCATCTAAATCGCATTTGCACTCCTTAAAATGCAGCTTGACTAATATCATCTCTTTAAAGGTGTCCACGACAACACTAGTTTATATTGATTTCTCCCTTCTCTCAAATCTGAAGGTAGTTTTATTGGCACAATATTACAGGAAGATGTCATGAAACTAAAGAGATGTGAGGAGTTGGGATTAGGGAAACAATAACACTTAGAGAAGTAGGGGCCTATAGATAACGAGGAACCATGACAGAAGAGGAAACTGGCAGGCACCTGTGGATACTGAATGTATACATCATATATTTCAGACCCATCAGGGAAAGTGAAGTTGAAGTAGGGTACACATGAGAAAGATACCATTCAGGAGTGACCGATGGGAAAGGGAAGAATAAAATATCAATCTATAGTACAAGTCCATAGCAACTTATGGGAAATAGGGAATAGGCTTTTGGGAGAAACCGAAGTGTAAGAAAAATTAAACAGCCAGATGTCAAATGAGATGAAGCCAATTAGGAATCAAAGCATGAGATCTACCCTCCTAACAACGTTTAAAGAGCACAACATCGTATCATTAATTATAGACACTACGTTGAACGGATCTCTAGAACTTACTAAAAGGTGGGGGCATGAGAAAACTTTTGGAAGTGATAAATATGCTTTTTACCTTGGTTATAGTGACTGTTACATGGGTGTATGCGTATGTCCAAATTGTATACCTAAATATGTGCTTTTTTGCTATCAATTATCCCCCAATAAAGTTGTTTACAAAAGAATCATGACAAATATCTGAATGCACGTTCCTGTCTAACTAAATGTATTAGGCTTTGGTATTGATTACCTATCCAAACACATTATACGTTAGTAATCTGTGATCACTTTTTGTGATATATTTGTATTAAAATACAAATCACGGCAACATGATGGAAATATAAAAGCACAGGCTTCAGAGTCACTCAATGAGGGTTCAAACCCTGGATCCACCACCTTATGCATGATAAACAGAAGAGCTAGGTGCTTAAGGGTGTAGGTCCTAGAGCAGATAAACTGGATTTAGGCCGACCAGCTGTTCTACTTACCTGAGACTGCTACGGTGTGAGCACTGAAAATCCTGTGCCCTGGGAAACCCCTCAGTCTTGAGCAAGTCAGGATAGTTGGTCATCCTACCTAGGCTGCATCCCACTCTTTTTAAAAAAATATTATTATTTTTAATTGAGATGGAGTTTCATTCTTGTCACCCAGGCTGGAGTGCACTGGTGCGATCTCGGCTCACTGCAACTTCCGCCTTCTGGGTTCAAGCAATTTTCCTGCCTCAGCCTCCCAAGTAGCTGGGATTACAGGCACCCACCACCACCCCCGGCCAATTTTTTGTATTTTAGTGGAGATGGGGTTTCACCGTGTTGGCCAGGCTGGTCTTGAACTCCTAACCTCAGGTGATCCCGCCTACCTCGGCCTCCCAAATTTGCTGGGATTACAAGAGTAAGCCACCATGCCCAGCCCCCACTCCTAACATTCACCCACTGTGTGGCCTTGGCCAGGTTAGTCTATCTCTCTGTGTTTCAGTGTACTCATCTGTAAAATGCCATTGATAATAATGGTACCAACTTCAGTTGGGTTGTTCAAAGAAATAGTTAATACACATAAAGCTCCTAGAACATGTCTGAGACATAATACACAGAAAGTGTAAGCCAGTGGTTATCAGAACTTAAGACTTGCAGATTCTTAGATTTCTTATTGAAAAATGGAGAAGATAATATTTACTTCATAGATTGAGGCTTAAATTAAGTGAGATTACTACATAACTTTCTTTTCTAATGTCTGAATATAAAAACATGTATAATTTATTCAACAAACATTTAATATACATACATAAAAGCATTTTGTACATGCTAATCAGTTATAAAATATTATTAAGGCATTTCAGGAAAGATAAATGGATCTCAACTACTTAAATATCTGCTTAGATATGAGATAACTACAGAATATATTCAGGCCATATACTATAGAACATGTTAGCAGTAAATACATTGTCTGCCACATAGAAAGTCTAAAATGGGCTCGGAAACAATACATTTTTCTACACTATAAAACTCCTAATGACACTTTATTACATCTAATGCCTAAGAAATATTGAAAACATTTTTTTGTGCTCATGGGAGGAAGGTACAAATGTGTAGTCTTGAATGTAAAATGAAGAAGCTGCCCATCAGCCTACCTCCTGGATTCTCAGAGGAAACCTGGGAAACATTCACTTCATCTGGGAAAACCGCTAGTGTCATGAGGTTCAGAAAACACCCTCTAATTTGATAAATTTTAAGCACAGTTACAAGCTGACAGAATTACAGGAGTTATAGGTGCCCTCTGTATACCACCCTACACATATCACACTCCTAATCATTTCTCGGAAAAGATTTCACAGTTCTGGGAAACAGCTGTGGCTTACGAATATGAGGAAGCAAATTAGGTTAAAGGAACAGAGGAGGAAAGAAAGAGAGAAGAAAGGCCAAAAAAAAAAAAAAAAAAATCAGTCCCTGAACACAGAAAACTAAAGGAGCAGTAGGCCTTCTTGTGTTCCAAGCCCTGGCATGGCCTTGAAAGAGTCCTCTTAGCCCTCCAGCTTTCTTATCTATACAAGTGGGTTTGATGTGATCTGTAGTGTCTCCTGAAACCCTATAACTATAAATATTTTCTTAAAATTCCTTAGTCACTAAGATTCTGCATATAAAACATGAGCTAACAATTTTCGCAAGGATTTTTAGCTTTCTTTGTGAATTTTTAAAAGATAGTACAGGTAATCTGAAGCTATGCATACATGTGAAAACTGACATTAAAAGTAAAACTTGACAGACATTTCAAATGGAAAATATTTATCCACATGATACTTTACTTGCAATAGTAAAGTACATGATGCCAGTTGTGTTCTCTAGAAATCAGACTCTGAATTGGAGTTTAGCATACAGGATGTTTATTAAGAACGTCTTGTTGGACTCAACGACATGAAAGGGATGGGGAACAAGCAGGACTGGCAGAAGAAAAGCTGAGCTTCAATGCAGGCCCCACCACGACCTTAGTAAACCCAACAGAACCTCAGAAGATGGCCATACTTTTATACCCCAGCCTTCATCAGCTATAAAAGTAGGCTGGCCTAAGGAGTGAATAGTATGACTTTGGATAAAACAGCAGGAGCTGGCAAGTGTTTCTTTTAAGAGGTATCTGGATGCTACATCACCTTGTCTACCACAATACATGAATGATAATAATCTACAAGTAAACATTTCCAGAAAACATACCAAATGTTATAGAAAGATATTATATCTTCTATTCTAGATATAAAATTTTGCTCTGCAATTTATCCAAATTAGCAAATAACTAAATAATATCAAACCTATTTGAGACACTTTTGAAGGTCAAAAGTAGCATTTTAATGGCATCTATTCATTCACTTTGTAAACTGTCATCTAATTATATATTTACATGGATATAATAAATGTTTTCTACCTCTGTTCACAGTCTTCAAACATGAACAAATCATTCTTTTTCAGAGAGAGGAATAAAGGAAAAGAAATCTTCTCTTTTCTCTTCATTCTGAAATACTAAACTGAATAATTTATATTCCCAGATTCCATTTCCTAATCTTCTCCCCAAAATAGAAATGTTCACTCCATGGAGCAGGGTTTGAATTTGGTTTTCTCCTATACTGACCCAATAATCATGAGGTTGCTATTAGTTTCCCTATTTCAAGGTGAGGTCAAATGGCTTGTCACGGATTCTAATACTCAGTATTCAAATACATTGTCTATCACAAACTTCAATACTTTTACTTATTTTATTTTCTTTCAAATTTAATTTTTAAGAGAGACTTCAGGATTCAAAAAGGTGTTCCAACGGCAAAAAAAAAAAAAAAAAAACCATACACTTTAGAGAAAATTTAACTATTAAAAATAGAAAAGTCATCATTTACTTGTACCCACCCAAGTGGTGATCCAGTTTTTTACATTTCCAATGGGAATTTTCAGTGTCTAGATTCCCCACTCTGCCTCAGGCTGTTCTTTTCTTAATTCAGTCCTTTCTGTGTAGTTTCTTTATGCTCATTTCATGGCACCTCTTCCTCCCATTGCTTTTCCCCTCTTCATTTTTCAGTCTGTCCTTTGTATGTCCATGACAGGAGCAGCATTAGTTTCTACAGTAACGATGATGTTCCTTCACGGATCTCCAATACCTCGATGCTCTAACACAGCCATGCAGAATACCCTCCCTTTCATCATTTTCAGTCAGACAGGAAAAACTGAAGGTATTCTTTTTAACAAAGGTGTATCTCAGAACAGAATCAACATTACATGTTTTCTTGGCCCTGTTGAGTATGCTGTATATCTGATGGCATTGCTTTTAAAGTAGAGCATGGCTTTGCAATACAAGATTAACATTCTTCCCAAAGTCTATATGGCATTTTGAATCTCATACATTAGTAGGTAAATTTAAATAAAATATGTATATAGTTGTGTGTGTGTGCCTATATATAATATCACTAAATATACATGGAGGAATCAACACTGTCCATTATACTTTCTTAGAATTTATTAGGTTCTCACAAAGTTGAGCCAAGAGGCCACTGCTTTGTTTTCCAAATGTCCCAAATTCTATTTCTGCTAAATGATGTCACTAATGTCATGGTTACAACAATACTGCACAGAGCCTCCTTCCTGCCACTGGCCGCCGATACAATAGATCATTTAAGCAGCTGAGTCATTAGTAAAAACAATAGGTTTTTCTACTGATACTCAATTGAACATATATTTCCAATTGAACATAGAATTCATGGAAACAAATTTTAAAGTTTCCTCATATTACATCAGACAACAATGTATATCCTGTATTGTTTAATTTGTTGAGGACATAATCTGTCTCCATAAATCCATATGCTTAATCTCTGAATCAAAGAAACCCAAGTAAAAGGGACTTTTTGTTGCCTATGTGCCAAAACTACTTTGTTTTCAAATTATTCTTCTGGAAACAGTTTTAAATGTATTATTTACTTGTGTGGAGTTTGCACACTACTTTAATTCCTAGCAGTTGTGTGGGAAACGTAAATACATTTTTTTCATATCTAAAGCAAAAGGTAACCTATTCAATTTGTATTTATACAAAATTAAAGTGAAAGGCATTTTGAGGATGTACACAGTAGTTGAAATGCTGAAATTAAGTTATTGGCATTACTGGTATCCAGCCCCACCTTGCTGCCTTCCATATTTATACATTCAGGAAGCCCCATACCACACTGCAAATGGGCATATCACTTCATTTCCTGCTCTCTTCTCTTGAAGGATTATTTAGGAAATCCATGTATATGTGGTCCAGTTTTAGAAAATATCATGTCAGCATACTAATTTTAATACGAATAAGTTACATGTTAATTATATGAGTTTTCGTGTTTTTAAATATTAAATGTAGGTCTAGTTGAAAAACCTCCAGAAATAGCCGGGTCTCTTACTTAGATACTCTCTTCAGCACCGTCTATTATTTGGTGAGGCACCCTAAGAAGGTATTTTTGTTACTCAAACCATACTACTCCTGTTTTAAAGCCCGTCAGCTGGCAATACTAACACAGACACCACACTCCCACTCTTGTCCCTCTGCCAACAACCAGGCATGGGAAATGTATGAAATCCATGAGGGTAACTGACCTGACAGTTGTAACATTCAGAGATTGTTGCTTTTCCATTCACAATATCTGAAACGAAGTTTAGATGATGCTATTTAAAGCAGCACCTCAATTTTACATGTGAAGAAACTGAGGCAAAGAGTAGTGACTTTTTCATGATTGGGATTCAGGTTCACAGCAGAATTTAGAGTAGAACCTAATCTCCTTATTCTAGGCTTATGATCTTTCCACTCTCGGAATAACAAGTAATGAATATTTAAATTTTAACTCAAATGTAAGATATGGAAATATACTAGATGTAAAAGCACCAAGTTCAGGGGGCCAATACATTACTGGATAAATCATAGCAGACAGATTGAAGAAAGACAGAGAGCTAATTTGTTAAGCATTTCTTCCCCTCTCCTCAACAATGTAACTTAAAAATGGAGGCGTCTACACTTACCCCTTCATTTCATCCATCACTGACTTACTGATATGTTAAGAGCGGACTTCTTGTGTGTCCTCTGACCTATCAGTGAAAAGGAAGTGATCTCAAGCAGCCTCCCAATCACAGATATTTAGATATTTTCAAAGATATTATCAGTTATAAAACATCTGAGAATGAAGAGCAACGGGCTGTGAATCAGAAGACTATTCCAGCATCTCCACTGCTCCTTAACTATGTGCCCTTGAGCAAGTCAACTCTACTGGGCTCCAGCATCCACAACTATAAAATAAAGGAGGCAGATTAGACAATTATCTTACTCGTTTTATCACTAAATGCCCATGAGTTCCATGGTTTATTTCTCCTAGACTACTTTCTTTGTATCGTAAATCATGTTTAGCATGAAAGTTACACCTTTCAGATAATTATTTTAAAGCATATTGAATGCCACACTTACATTGCTCTATTCTCCCAAATCAAATAATATCTGGTCAAGATTCTTCACCAGCATCCCCAAGTCATAAAAGGATATGATCGTGGGAGCCTGTTTTATTGACTGCAGAGAAGATTATTCATTATTATGTAGGAGGACAGTGGAGCTGATTGCTCCTTAGCTGTCAGGAAATGGCTCATCTACAAGCCTTGGAGTATGGGGGTGGTGCCAAAGGAAAAGTTTACTCATAAATACAAGTGATGCCTGGATAATGGAAGTTTAGTGATCAAAAGCCAAAGGAAGTGATAATGGCAGTCACCAAAACATTGCATTCAGAGGCTAGTACAATAGGTACAGCAAGGAGAGAACTGTGAGCTTTCTGCTTGAGTAATGTGACAAGTTACTGTGAGGCAACACATACAAGGGGATACTGGAAGCAAGTCTGAAAATGCCAATGGTCTGCCAAGGACAAACTCTAGACAGCATCCAAAGAAAGAATGTATATGCATGCCCTGTGGAAATGATTTGTCTGTCACTTAACAGCCGTTAGCCCTTCATACTCACAGATGGCCATCACCAGTATTAACAAGACACAAGTGCTAAGTAAACAAGCAACACTTCCCTTGGCAGGACAGCACAGCTAACGTTGGGGTGAAATTTATTTAATTGGCATTTATGAACTGCTTCTTCAAAGGGTCTGAACTTACACCACAAAAGTCGGAAAGGCCAAAGTCTTAGCATAATCAATTATTGTCATGTTCAGTGAAAGCTCAAGGTAACAGATAGAAAGGATATTGCCCCATCATCTTCAGAGACCATCCATATGGCCTTCGAGTTATGAGTCTAAAGCATGAAAAACTATATGGAACTTTCTGTCACCTCTAAAATATTTAATTCAGCTCTACACTTACTGGGCATAACAAATTATCTCAGAACATCCATATGGAACACACTTTGAGCAACACTGGGCTGGAGCTCAGCATACCTGGTATAGTAGCTAGGAATAAAGTTTGGAAATCTGACTGACTCAGTGGTACAGGGACTTCTAGGCTAGTCTAAGGAAAACTATGCTTCCTTCTCTTTGGATAACAACAATAACAGCTACCTATATAATGCTTATTTAAAGTGCCAGGCATTGCTTCTAAGATATTTTCATATATTAACACCTATAATTCACTCGATAACCCAGTAAGGTAGGTGTCATTTTATCCCTATTTAACAGATGAAGAAACTGAGGCAAATAAAGGTTACGTAGAACATAACCAGTAAGCAGCCTGGAGTCCAACTAAATCAGTCAAACTCTGTGGTTCCTGCATTTAACCCCTATGCTGTGCTGTCTCTCAAAGAAAGAATAGAAAGCTTAATAGATGGCATGTTTCACCCGTCTTGCCACATTTCTTGCAGGAATCACTGGTTGTCTTACAAATATCAAGAAAATCACAGGAATTAATACTCCAAAGTTAATATTTGCTATTCTTTAAATAAAACAATTTATAAAATCCTATTTATTCTTAGTTTTGCTATCTTGTTTCTGTGCATAGATATCAAATTAGATAAATATCAAACTAGATAAAAATCTAATTAAAGTTCAGAAAAGTTTATCTGCATTGATTCATTATAGATTTCAAGATTGTTGGTTCTTAAAGAGCATGCTAGAGCCCATTGTATCTGAATATTGGAGGATATTCTATTCAGGAAGGCACTAAAAGAAAGAACAGCAGAGGGGGATAATGTTCCTAAGTGAAGCAATGTTACACATTTCTTTCCTCATTGAATAGCCTCCCTCGCTCCTTACTGTTAATGATTACAGTCATTATTCCACTCTTATGGCCAAAAACATGTAATTCCAGATAATTCAGAGTCTTCTTGGTTTAAAATGGAAAATATTTTATGCAGATAAGAAATAACAAGCACTGACTTTGACCAGACATGATTGCTTAATTTACCACCAGGAACAAAGGTTCTGGGATGTATCTTGCTCGCTCCTGATTCTCTTTGAATTCTGATTTTATCTCTGTCATATTTCTTCATGTTGGGAGATACTAGAATCAGTACAGATAGTTTTGGAATATGGCTAAAGGGAAGTTGAACTGAAGAAATATTGAGTTTGTGCTTATATAAAATACATTTATTTTTCTCAATTTTGTGAGGTTTGTGGCTTGTCATTTTATCAAAGTGTGTAACCTTGTGATTTATTCTCTCATTTTAAATAAATATTTACTTTTATACCTGCTTTTGAATTAATAATTTTACTTTCTTTTCAGGCCCCACAAAATCTGTATCTGTTCCTGCAGCTCAATGTAAACATTTAGAACTCTCCATGTCATGTACATTTAATAAATATTTCTCTAAATTTTCTCTCCTCCATCTCTGTCACTATGGACCCAGTCTAAAGCTTCATCCTATCCAGCTTAGTTGACTAACAATCACTTCCTAACTGGTTTTCCTGCCTCCAGTGTTGCCCCTTTCAAATATCTCTTCTACAGTCACTACAGAATAATTCATCTAAAATAAACACACTCCAAAAGCACTCCATCATGTGTAAAATCAAGTCTGATTCCCTACCATGGTCTCATTCGTGATATGGTTCTCACCCTTACAGACTGCTCTCCTTCCACTCCCCATCTCTCTCACTTCTATGCTTAGCATTATTTAACTATATGTGGTTCCTAGAACACAGCATTCATTTGCACATCTTTCAGCCCACTGCCTATCACGTTCATTCCCATAATCTTAGACTCTTAAACATGCTTGGAGATTTGCTTTTCAAGAACATATTTTCTTTGATTGAATCTCATATATATCCTTTCACAATCATCTATATATATTACATCTTTATGTCCCTGCCCCCCACTTTAACATGGGCATCTTGGGGGATGAGCATGCATCTTAGCCATCTTTGTGTGTGTAGCACCTAAGAGTATCTTCCATGTAATAGACACTTCATCGATGCTTCATGAACTTCCTGCTACATTCTTGAATAAAATTAGGAGGTACAAGCCAGGAAAGTATTTTTGCAGGAGAAATTTCTGATAAGACTCTGTTCAGAAAGACATGCTAGAAGGAGATATTTGAGAAAACTTAGGGACTTTGATTATATTTCTAACTTTGAGTTAAGGGCGTCTTCTCTTTAGGAATCAGCATTAGCTCAGGGGAGCCAGAGGAGTTAGATTAGACTTCAAAACAGAAGAAACAGACATTTGGTGACTAAGTGCTACTTTGAGATTCTAAAATGAAGGGAGTGCCCACAGAGAATTGAAAATAAAAATTGAAAAAATAATAATAAAATGAAAAGAAAGAGTCAAAGGAGAATGCTTACTTCAGCAGTACATACACAAAGAAAAAGATAGGAGTCAAAGGAGAAAAAGGTCAGTTTGTAAATAGTCATAAGTCCTGGTAAGCTCCACCTCATGACAAAGAGCATGCATTGAGCAGGAGTTTGACCCTCATCATGCGGTTAGAATGAGAATGCAGGTGGATCAGATACATATAGTGATTGGTTATTTTATTCCAGTTATAGAGGACTTAAAAATATGTCATTATTACAAATAAATGGAGAATTTTTGTTTCTGTTTTTTTTTAAATCTAGGACCAGTTGTTACTCAAGTTTGTATTTCATAAAAATTGTATCAATGGCAGTTAACAGAATAACTCAGTAGCTGATGTTTATAATAATGCTCTTGGATTCTAGGAAAGATAAAATTTTACTCATAAAATGATCACATATGGCATGGAAATGTGGATTTTAAAGGGAGATTCTTATTCAAATTTCTAAAAATAAAATCTTTCTCTTATAGAGTTAACATTCAGTCCTAATTATTTGGAAAATCTTATTCACATCTTATGAAGCACAAAAGAAATATAATATAACCTTGCTGGACATCTGAGTTTTAACTACACTAATTTTCTCAAATTCCTCTGCTCATTGTGAGTCCAGAGACTTTTCTCTAATTAAAGATATAGCCAATGTTTTAAACATTTACTTAAAAAAATATACCGCTTGTGATCCCCCTGCTAAAGCAATTCAAACAAGCTGAGTTCTAAATCACTGGATAAAAACACTGCACAATCATCAAATCATTCATTACTTTTCTCTTCTAAAACATACGTCTTTTCATTCGGCCACACAAATTCAACCATGTAGAAACTTTCGCAGAGGAGTAATCAATTTTAGGCATGTAAAGATTTTTATAATATTTTTTATTAAACTATCAGTATTTTAAGAATGGTTCAACCCACTCTTACCATTTGTAAATTCATATCCCTAAAAGAAATATTATAAACACATCAAAATAGAGTGTGATTTATTTAAAAAAGGTAGAGACACACGCGGGATTCGATCCTAAATTCACCCCTTTTCAGTCCTTTAGAAACACATTCCGTCTCTATGTCAGTTTCTTCAGAAGCTAAAATTAAGTTGAAATAATTCCCACCCACAGAAGTGATAAAAAATTAGATGACAAAGCACATATAATACGTTTAGTATAATACTTGACAGACTTCCAGTGATTCTCAATGTCCTCCCATAACCAAGTGAGACATAATTTTTTTGTTTGTTTGTTTTATTTTCCAAATTGGATCTTTAGTCTTTACCAATGATGGTTCCTAGCTGTCTGTAATTTACAACGTTCAGCCTAATATTCTCATTTGCCTCTAGACTATTTCAAAAGAAAAACAAAATTATTTCACCATCCATGATTTACTACAGAACACAATGGTGTTGCCTGTTTGGTGTTGGTTCTCTCTGGACCCTTTGCTGACTGGAGGTGAACCAGTTCCAAGTGCTCGTGCACTTTAAAAAGAAGATTAAACTAGATTTCCTCCTCTCACTGCCATTAGAAATTAGTTTGCATAAGTTTGACTTTCATGGTTTTGTTGGTCTTTGGACAGAATTCCAGATTTTTAGGAAAAATAAAAGATCTCCAGGGTCCTAGGCAATGTACCAGAAACCCCCGAAAGAGCAGCTGCTCTCAGGTGGTACAATAAGAGGGTTTGGTTTCCATGTTCCCCTTAACTTTCCATATGGAAGTTATATAAGTTGAAACCACTAAGCCAGTTCAATGAAACCCAAACTGCTGAGTTCTGCACTGCTTTCAAAGAGGCCTTCTGTTTCCTAACCAGCATGAGCTTGGGAAATTTTCCATTTACTTGGAGAGCTGTCATGTAAGCTGCTCAACCAGTTCTGCTCAAAGATTCAACACAGATTGACTGAAATAGCAAAGCAAATCCAATTAGTTGACTTCTTTATTTCACTTTTTTAAAAAATTTATAACTGGTCAAAAATTCAAAGAGGTATTCTGTAATTTCCTTTCCTCCTTCTAAGGGCTCTAAGTAGCTACTGTTAAAAGGCTCAAACTTACTCATCTTTTTATTCCAAAAGCATTCAGTAGGCACTATAACATACAGTAAGCACACGGATCCGTCTGTCCCCTTTTTCCTTAACGAGACCTCCCTAAAGCTGGATTCATTGTTTTAAACTCACACATCACATTAGACTTTTTATAATCCCAGGTTTATGAAAAGAACACATGAATTTCATACAGTAAAAAACGAGTTAACATAACAGACTGCACTGCAAAGAACTACACCATTGCAGAAGTACAGTTCCAATTTGATTCACTGCTTACTGGGGCTTGTATTACTATTGGTGTTGGAAATTTGAAAGATATTGGAGAGTCAAAAATTTTTAAGTAATACACAAAATCTATTCTTACATTAACAACAATTATATCTACTTTTGGCTAATGCAAAATAGTTAGTCTTTTTAATAAAAATTTTTCTACCTTTAACAGATCAAAAACTTTTGAATGCCAGGGAAACATCTTATTAAATCCAGACTGCTTGACTCAAAACCTCTGCAACACACTGCCTTAAGGACAATATCCTTAAAAGAGAAATGATGCTTTATGGAGAGCTTGTTTTATGCTGAAAACTGGATCGAGTGCTTTCCCTATATTATCTTTTTCAAATCTCTACATAATTTGAACGAGGTAACATTATCAACCTGTACCAGATTAGGAAAAGGGGAGTTAGGAAGGTTAAGTAGCTTATCAAGCTTTCAGAGGTATTAAGCAAGGAAGTAAGAGTCTGAGTGCTAGCTGACTCCACTATTTTCCTCAGCTATCTCCCAGCTCTGGCCATGCCTTATACTTTCTTTTAACTTATTGTTCTGTCCCTCGAATTAAATAAATAAATAACTCATTCAAAAATGTATTTCAGACACACAAATGTAATTACTGCCATTATGTGTGTTGTATAATGCAGTTGTACATAATTAATATTATACATTGCATAAGCAATAAATCAGTATATTAAGATATACTGGACCTCAAATTTACTTTTTTGGTAAATAAACACTTCATTATTTTTTTATCCATCAGTGTTTAAATATATTATAAATTAAGTCACAGTAATCTAGCTTCTTTTCTTTGGAAAACACATGAGGAAAACATGCTATCTTGGGGCTGAAAATGTTACTATTAAAACACCTTTCTTCTATTTAAATTTAAGTTGTATCAATCACTTTAACAGCTATACAAATAATTTTAACAATTATTTGATTTGGGGAAAACAGTCACCTGAAGTTGGTAAGTTGGTTGAAAAGGAATTAGTGAATAATTAATAACCTCCACTTATGGCATTTCCTTTGAAAATGGCTCATTAAATATATCTTTAAACTTTTGTAATAAAAATTGAATCAAGAAGTTTGTTTTCTTCAAGAAAAGTAACTCCTTTGAAAACATTTATTTAACAGTTACTTATTATATATCCATTATGTAAAACACTTGCAATTCATATATTCATTTATTCTTTGAACCTACTGATGACCTACTAAGCCAGATATTATGTTGACTCATACATTAGGTATTCTGTGTTTAAGTGTGCGTGTGTGTGTGTATGCGCGCGTGTGTATTTCAAAGCAAAAGTAAAATAGATTCTTCTTCCTCAGGTTATTCATGACCCAGAAAGAGAAGCAGAAAAATGACGTGCTATATGTTGTGATTAATGCTGTTACAAAGCACAGAAATCTAACTGGAGCACATAGCAGAGACAGTTTTCTTTGACTTCATCCTGCAACTGGCCATGCTTCCTATAGGACATTGAGCCGTGTCTTGAAAATTCAGTAGGGTGAGGCAAGTGATTAAGTAAGTTAAAATGTTCCAACCACTGGGTACAGCGTAAGCAAAGATGGTATGTTGTAGAAGTTGCAAGTGGTTCTATACACCTGGGTCTTAAGTTGGAAAAAGAGAAAGAAGGAGAGAAGTCAGGAAGTTGTAATGACGAAAACCTTGAGGCTACTATAACAATTGTCGGCCTTGGATGACATGTGGAACAAACTAACATCAAGAGAGATTGTCAATACAAAGAAAGTGACCATTTGATCATTGAGCAAATGCTGGAACATTTTTGCACATCTTTCAGTACTGGACGGCAGAAGAAAAAACAGAAGCCAACTATGAATTGAGTCTTAATAAACAATATTTCACTAAGCAGGAAGTAAGGCAACAGTTTATCTTTGGGCCATTATACTTTCTAAGCTACTTTGCTTAGCATTTTTGCCCAGTAAATAACTATCACCATCCTACTCCACCTGTATACAACACCTTAGTTTGCATTAGTTCTAGAAAAGGAATTATTCTGTTCAGCAACAAATCATTTGAAGACACACCCAGCTGCTATCCACTTCCAATCTTACCAATTTCAGAAAAGATGGGCTGAAACGTTTTTAAAATGATGGGACCACTAAGCTAAAATCAGTCCCATCAGATTTTAGGCAAAATTATCAAGTGAGTAAGATCTGATTTTGTCTTTCCTACTTCCTTTTAAAAGCCCTCCTCTCCCTCCCCTTTCTCCATACTTTAGGCTAAGGGTTGACTTTCCAAATGGCCTCTATACTATAACACTTGAGGTCTTCTCTAAACCTGGTACCAAATTGCAAATACTTTCTTTACCTTTACTCTCCTTGATTCTTCATTTCCTGAGCAAAGTCACTTCTTTAAAACTGCATCCAAGACAATCTCAAACATTGTAGGATTACATTTTCATGCTGTACTAAAAATGCAACTACTTTTATTCCCAGCCTTTCATCAAACCTCTTACCCAACTTTTATTTTCTAACTACCTGTGCTTCAGCATATTCTTCTTATTATAAAGCAAACCCAAAACAAGCAACCTTTTTTTCCTAGGTGCCTGGCTTATAAAAGAGAAGTGTCACCTGTCATTTTAATCCCCTAATGGAGCAAAGAATTGTAACATCCAGCCTACTCCCACTGCATAGCCTTTCTCTTTGGGAGTGGGAAGAAACATGTATTTTCTTCCCACTCCCAAAGAAAGGAAGAAGGTGCCTCCAGCCGCCTTCTTCCTTGTGGGTTAGGAAGGGGAGAGAATTGAGCATCACTGCCAGAGACTTTGAGGTGGTTCCTCTAAATAAAATAGGGTTATTGTTTCTTTATTCAATAGTAGTGTCCTGAGTATCCTGAATGTGCTCTACTAACAGGTTTATGCATTAGGAGTTGGGCATATACATAACCATATCAAAAAGCACTCTTTCTGCCAATACAACGGTGGCCCTCATTGAAAAAGTTAAAAGATAAACATAGAATCCTAAGAGCAACCAGTGTTCAGACGGTGCAACTGTCTTCTCTAACAGGAGAATCCATCCTATCCTCCATCATGAAGGTTTCAGTTTGGATGCTGATGGAGAGAAAGGAATGCAGAATCCCAGCTTCTTCCTCCCAATTATCCATTCCTAAAGGGGCAGAATCTGAAACCACAGAGTTTTCTCTCAGTTGTCCATCAAAATTGATCAGAATACATTGTCAGTTATGAATACCAATAATCATTTATGCCTATATACAACTACATAACCAGTACTGTAAAATATATACCAAAATAATAGCCACTGTGAATTGTGTACCAATTATTAAACACTTCACAAGATGTTATTTCTAATCCTGTCTTAAAGTCCGCAAGACAAGAGAAATTATTTACCATTTTCAGATGCAGAAACTGAGGCTCAGTGACTGTATGACATTTCTGAGTCACAGTTAAATGAAGCCAACACGATTTAAATCCATGTTTATCTGGCTTTGGCGTACATATATGTATGTACATGTGATTATAGATCAGTGGATAGATAGAAAGATTATAGATATATAGAGATATGAGAGAAAGTAAGAGAGAAAGAGAGAAGTAAACAACGTTGTTGGTGAACCTCTTAGAACACCCACTAAGAATGGGAAAACACAACGTATTTTGGCATATATTATTCTGAAACTGAAAAATAACACTGCTAGATAAATCAGTTACCACTAATTCGCTGTGTCCTGAAAAGAAACCAATCTGTCTGCTTTAGGTAAGCAATTGATTTCAACAATGTAGGTACTGGTATTTTCCAAGTTATGAAGTCTTTCACTTAGAGATACACTAAGAAGAAAAGCAACAAGGCAGGCTACCTGTGGAAAATGTAAAAAATGCAAATGTTGATTATCTTCATCTAGGCACTCAGTCAATCAATAACAATATCTAATTGTGTGTCCAATATTTTCCAAATTCTGTCTTGTGTATGCTATAAAAATAAATAACTCTCTAAGCCCATGAGAAATTATCAGTTTTATTCAGGTAACAAGAATATAAATAATTAATTGTTTCATAGAATGTGCACTAAGAGGTAGAAATCAGATTCTGTGGGATTCTGGGGGAGTTGCAATAAAACTCTTCCTGAGAGAATAGGGAAAATTTTTACTGAATAGGACTTCTGAGATACACACAACTGCATTTTGCTTAAAAGAAAAAAGGAGTGAAAAGATGTCACAAAAACAGAAAGCATAGAAGATAATTTTCACATGGACATTAAGCTATCTCAATTCATGACCTTATTACTCAATGCCTGCTTAGATGCAGCTATCTTCCACCTGACCTGGTCTTTCACTCTTAAACTATTCCAATCGCTCAACAATCTATTGCCACCATTCTTAAAGCAATACCTTCACCGGTTTCCTCCCTGTTCAAGAGCCTATTTACAAAACAATCGCAAGTATTTTTTCCTGTCTTAAAAGCACCAAACTGTGACCCACCTCCCTGCCACAAAATCCTGCAACTTCATTTCCTATTTCTACCATCTCAGATATCTTGCAGATATCTTTTTTCCCTCCATATTTTCCACTATTCCGTAGGTACTGAATCCTTCCCTTTGAACTTTAAGAATGCTGAGGGTTGCCAATCTTAAAATAAAACAAAAAGAATGTTCTCTTTGCTCCCACTTTAATTCAATATCATTTCATCATGGAAATCTCTGATTCTACACTCTGCATAACAAGATCCCCAGCTATGTGGTTCTATGGTTTCAGTTGTCTTCCTGCCAAACACATACATAATCATTAAATAACACAGTAAACATTGTATTATTACTCAATGAATGCTTATATAGTTATACTTCATGTTGTCTGTTTTTATTTACCACTGAAACCCCAAAACCTAGTACAATGACTGGCACAAAATAACAGCAACTAGACAATTTGTAAAATATATAATTGACTCTCTGACTGACTAAATAAATGAATCCTACCCCCTGCACACATTTTGCTGTGATTATGTCCCATATCAGTATGTACCAATTTTATTCCACCACCTTAATGCCCTCCTATCCTGTACTTATGACCTCATGGAAAACTGTCCCCAATTTTACGCTATACAAATTATTGCAAACCTTTCAAATTTGTACAAAAGTGCTATAAAGCCTTTTATTTTGTTAATATCTTCTATTTCTAATTTATCATATAATTTAAACCTAAGTTGAATAAAGATAATAAGGGAAGTTTTAATATATTTTCTTTTATTTTCGTTAATATTTTTTGATCCATAATCTTTTATGAAATGATAAAAATATGTTGCATAGCCAATTTTTGCCACAACACAAAATTTTTAAAATATTTTTATTGTTAAAAATGATGCCAATATTCATACCTACCATCATATTTAATGGTAACAAGCTGAAGGCTTTTCCTTTAAGATCAGGAACAAGACAAGGATGCCCACTCTCATCACCTATTTTCAACATAGTACTCGAAGTCCTAGCCAGAACAATTAGATAAGAGAAAGAAATAAAAGGCATCAAAATAGGAAATGAAGTAAAATCCTCTTCATTTGCTGACATGACCTTATATAAAGAAAATCCTAATGACTCCACCAAAAAAACTGCTAGAACTGAAAAACAAATTCAGTAAAGTTACAGGATACATAAATCAACCTACAAAAATCAGTGGTATGTCTATACACTAACAACAAAGTGTCTGAAAAAGAAATAAAACAATCTCATTTATAATAGCATCAAAAAATTAAAGTATTTAGGACTAAATTTAATGAATAAAGTGAAAGATGTGTACACTGAAAACTATAAAACATTGATGACAAATGAAAAGATATCCCATGTTTATAGATTGGAAGAATTAATATTTTTAAAAGATCCGTATTACCCAAAGTGACCTACAGTTTCAATGCAATCTTTATCAAAATCCCAATGTCATTCTTTACAGAAATAGAAAAAAAATTCTTTCTCTTTTTTTTGAGACAGAGTCTCACTCTGTCACCAAGGCTGGAGTGCAGTGGCGCAATCTCGGCTCACTGCGACCTCCACCACCCAGGTTCAGGTGATTCTCCTGCCTCAGCCTCCCGAGTAGTTGGGACTACAGGCGCACGCCACCATGCAAAAAATTATAAAAATATAATTTTTTATATTTTTAGTAGAGACGGGGTTTCACCATGTTGGCCAGGCTGGTCTCGAACTCCTGACCTCATGATCTGCCTGCATCGGCCTCCCAAAGTGTTGGGATTACAGGCATGAGCCGCCATGCTTGGCCCAGATAAAACAATTCTAAAATTTGTTTGGAACCACAAAAGACTCCAAATAGCCAAAGCAATGTTGACCAAAAAGGACAAACCTGGAGTCGTCATGCTATAGGATTTCAAAATAATATACAAAGCCATAGTAATGAAAACAGCAAAGCAGCATGATATTGGCATAAAAACAGACACATTGACTAATGGTATAAGACAGAGAGCACAGAAATAAACCCACATGTCTATAGTCAATTGATTTCTGACAAAGGCACTAGGGACACACAATGGGAAAAGACAGTCACTTCAATAAATGCTGTTGAGAAAACAGAAGTCCAGAGACAGAAGAACCAAAATGGACTCTTATCTCACCCCTAATACAAGAACAAACTCACACAATAGATTAAAGACTTAAACATAAGACTGGAAACTGTAAAACTACTCAAAATTACATAGGGGAAAATATCCATGATACTGATCTGGGCAGAAATTTATTGGATATGAGCCCAAAAGCACAGGCAATAAAAGCAAACATAGACAAATGGGATTGCATCAAACCAGAAAGCTCTGCACAGCAAAGAAAACAGTTCAGAGAGCAAAGAGACAACCCATAGATTAGGAGAAAATATTTGCAGATCATATGCTGGATAAGGGGCTAATATCCAAAATATACAGGGAACTCAAACCACTCAATAACAAGGAAAAAATTTTTATTTAAAAATGGGCAAGGAACTTAGACATTTCTCAAAAGAAGACATACAAATGCTCATAATGCTTAACATCTCTAGTCATTAGTAAAATGCAAATTAAAACCACAATGACATATCACTTCACCCTGTTACAATGGCTGTTATCAAGATGAAAGGTAACAAATATTGTTAAGGATGTGGAAAAAAGGGGAGGATTTTATATTATTGATGCTATTGTAAATTAGTACAGCCACTTTGGAAACTACTATGGAAGTTTCTCAAAAAAGTAAAAATACAATTACCATATTATCCAGCAATCCCCACTACTGGGTGTACATACAAAGGAATTACAATTAGTATGCCGAAGAGAGGTCTACACTCCCATATTCATTGCAGTAATATTTATTATAGCCAAGATATGGAAATAACTTTTGTCTGTAAACTGATGAATAATTTTAAAGCGTGATTACACACACACACACACACACACACACACACACACACACACACACAATGGAATACTTTTCAGCCTTTACAAAAACAGGAAATTCTGTCATTTGCAACAACATGGATAAACCTGGAGGACATTATGTTAAGTGAAATAAGCCAGACACAGAGAGACAAACATTCTATAATCTCACTTATATATGGAAACTAAAAAAGTTAAACTAATAGAAGTAGAGAGGAGAATGGTGGTTACCACAGGCTAGGGGTTTGGAGGTGAACAGGAAAAGGGGAGATGTTGGTCAATAAGTACAAAGTTATAGTTAGATAGGAGGAATAAGTTCTGGTGTTCTATTGCACAGGAAGATGACTATAGTTAATAATAATGTAGCAGATATTTCAGAATATATTTCAGAATAGCTAAAAGAGAGGAGTTTTAAGTGTTCTCACCACAGAGAAATAATAAATATTTGAGGTAATGGATATGCTAATCACCCTGATTCGATCATTCCACAATATATACATGTGTCAAAACATCACATTATACCCCATAAATACACACAATTACCATTTGTCAAAAAAATTAATTAAAAAATGGTGCCAGTCTTTAATTAAACTAAAAATTTCTTTTTATTTTTGCCATTGACTCTGGGAAATGATCCAAACTGTATATAATGAGGGTAAGTAATGGACCGCAGATAAGTACTGAAAGATTAGGATGCAGAGACGTCCCTAAGGGACCCAAGTACTTTGGGAAGCTACTCTCTAGCAGAGAGAATATTGATACTGGCAGAGCAAGGAGATAAGATGATAACCTAAAAGGGAAAAGTTTAAACAATCCCCTATCCCCACCCACACTTTCATCAAGGAGTGGGGGAGCAGACAGAAATAACAAAGTTGGACAGGTTCAGAGGCTTTCTGGGAGAAACTGAATGGTAAGATAAAAACTTTACGACCAGACAGGAAAAACCTAGAGCAGATAGAGCCAAATAGAGGTAGAAATAAAAAGGACATATGGTCACTTCCAAGACTCAGCACATGCAATGTAAGTTCCTAGACATGCTAGGGTTCTGAACAAAAAAGCAAGGTTCATTCAAAGAATGCAAGGAAAATATTAAAGGTTGAGTGTGAGTTCAATGCATTTCCAGGCTGAAGTTTCTGCAGAATTTTTCAATGTCTGGATGCCTTCTCCCCTTTTCTGCCCTTTTAATGTTTGGTATAGATTTTAGATAACAGTTTTGTAGTTAAGCTAGTTCATGAAACATTGTAGCCTAAAATTAGAGGATCAGGAAACCCAGGAATATTCCATAATGCCATGAATAATTTAAATTTACTGTCTATAACATTAAAATAACAGCTTAAATTAGAACTGATAGTTATTTTTCTACTTAAATATTCTGACCTAAAGTCCAAAGAAGTGGCTTACATAGCAAAAAAACCTCTCCTGTGAAATGTGAAATTTTAAACTTTCAACTTAATTGTTATTTAACAGAAACCTAGAGTTGTAAATCGTTATTAAATAGCTGCAGTTAATATTTCAAACATGTAATTCAAAATCCATGGCTTGTGCAGATAAGAATTAAGGGTATGCAAAATATTAGAGAAAAAGAGAGAGAGAACTCACAAAGAGGGAGAAAGGAATACACAGATGTTGAAAGGGGTAAGGGGGAAGATTAGGAAAACAGAATTCATTACAAGAGGCAAAAGAGACATAAAATGGAAAGTGAAAGAAGAACATAAAGATCAAGATTAAGGGAGAGAATTCTGAGAAGACACGTTCAGGGTAGGGGTGTGGCTGAGAACTGTGTGTGTCATTGGGTTAGTCAAGCTGTCATTCAATGGAGTCGGTGACTCACAGAATCATCATCCCTTGTCTCTATCTCTTTGAAATGCTAATCACTCATAAGTCTAATATTAATAGCTAGTCCAAGAAGAACAAGATAATTTGAATGGAAAGCTTAAGGCAAAAATTACAAAAAAAAAAAAAAAGAAAAGAAAAAAGAGATGTACCTTCAGCCCCTTCTCCTCCTCCTCTCTTTTTTTTTTTTTTTTTCAATTTGGTGCTGCTGTCTGCTTTTGCTTGACACACCTACCCTTCCTCTGGCTTCTTTCCTGAGTCAGTCTTGCTCTTTTATCTGGCTACTAACACATTCCAAGTAAGATTCTAAATAAAATTTAAGTGTCCGTATTTCCAAGCAGCATGTACTATTTTTTAAGAAGAGACCTTTTAATCTACACAATCAATTGGAGCATAGCATGCCCTGGTCCTGGAAGTTACTAGTGAATAAAGCGCCACCGCCTCAGAACTCAGTGCAGAACTCAAAGAAGCCAGTGCTAATGTGGCAGGATGAACAAGGAGAACCTGAGCCAGGCAACACATGGCAGGGAGTCTATAAGAAGAAAGATGGTTTGGAGGACAGAGAAAGAAAGGGTGCACTGTGTTCACTGCTTCACTCTGTTCATATTGTTTTATAGAATGGTTTCTCCCAGACTTCTCACCTGATGCTTTTGCTGAAAAGTTTACTTGGAGAGTCTTGAGATTAAAGTGACTTCTAGGGATGGAAGACACTAAAAAAAAAACCCAAAACCACATGCATAAACACATAAAAACAAATATATGGGCCACTGAAATATTTTTTTTCTAAGTTATTAATTCAAAACAATGGGTGACCAGCCAGCTTCACACTCATTTTACTTTTTAATATCATAAATAAAACACTGTGTTTGGCACCAAGTAGAAGCAAGGGAAGAAGAGAAGGAAGGGAGGGAGAGAAGAAAGAAAGCAAAATGGATTGCCTATTAAGAATTAGATAAATGGGCCGGGCGCGGTGGCTCAAGCCTGTAATCCCAGCACTTTGGGAGGCCGAGACGGGCGGATCACGAGGTCAGGAGATCGAGACCATCCTGGCCTACACGGTGAACCCCGTCTCTACTAAAAAATACAAAAAACTAGCCGGACGAGGTAGCGGGCGCCTGTAGTCCCAGCTACTCGGGAGGCTGAGGCAGGAGAACGGCGTAAACCCAGGAGGCAGAGCTTGCAGTGAGCTGAGATCTGGCCACTGCACTGCAGCCTGGGCGACAGAGCGAGACTCCGTCTCAAAAAAAAAAAAAAACAAAGAATTAGATAAATGATACCATGGCATTAGAAAAACACTCCGCTTTAGAGACCCTACCCTCAACGGAATAAAGTCTATTTGCACATGGAAAGATTACATTTGCCATCTTACACTTGTGAAACTATTTTAGGTGTACATACTGTCAAAGAAGATTACACATTATCCTAGGGATTTTCACCATTGCGGCATCTTAGAGGATAAAGTATCCCTTTAAATGTATTATTCAAAATGGATACACTTTAAATATGTCTTTATTCAAATCTTAGAGTTGGAAAAAAGCATAAACTATAGCCTCCTAGGATTATAATTTGAAGTATTCAGGTCTGTCATCAAGAAAGCAGTATGTACTCTGAGTAGCATTATCTCTATGGCTTCATCATACTGCCAACATTGTATCACTACAGAATATGTCTCAGAAGAGATTATTAACTGACACAAGTAACAATACAGGCCAAACACTTTATATGCATTATTTCAATCCTCAAAACAGTTTTATGAGTTGGGCATTATTTTCCCTCCACTTATACTGAGGAGGAAACTGATATTAGAGAAGTTTAGCTACTTGCTGTTGGTAACAAGCTTAGTTGATGTTGAGGTTCATGGTTTGAACCCAGATCAGCTCTATCTTAGCACTCAGGCTGAGCTACATCCTATCTGTTTTTCATCTATCTCAGTGTACTTCAAATTCTGTTCAACAGGAGCCCCAACCTTTGAAAGAGCCACCTGTGGGGTCACCGGAGAGGATGGAAAGTTGAATGAGCCACAGAGAAACCTTCCTTCTTATACAAAAGCCAAGCAGCTCCACTTAAACACAATTTAAAAGTTTGAGTCCAGATTATAATTTAGCTAGAAAAAAATATTTCTATTGTTGATAGGAGAAAAAACTTTGAAAACTACTGATCTAGATTTTCAAAACTTGATTATATTTCCAAGACAATCTTGAATTTTTGAAGAGCTGTGAGCCCCATAACCATATGGGGTTCATCAAGAACTAAACAGTAAGGAAAAAACCACAATTCTACCTCTGCATTAATAGTAAATGAACCTTAGAGACAGCTAATCAATAATTAAAAATGAAAACAATTGCTCTTTAATTTACTTGCAGGCTACAGCCCAATTCTCAAATAATAAGGAAAAAGCCCAAACCCATGGAGATAAACACAGAAAAATAAATATATGGGTCACTGAAATAGTTCATCTTTTGTAAATTGGATTTTGTATTTTTGTTGTACTGCACCAAATTTTCACCAATGAGAGCTACCTTTTCTCCTGATTGAGAATCACTTTCCTTCCTTGACCATGTTTCCCTGTTCCCTTCTTCTTTCCATTGCTCTTCTCTATAAAGGAATGAGAGGTGAGAATAAAAAGAAAGAATATTAATTGGTTTTTTATTAATCCACAGAGAAAAGGGTGTTTTCCTCTCACCTAAAATTCTCTAATCAATTATTTTAGTCTATTTACTTTAAATACCTGGAAATGTAGTCTTTGGCATTAGAAGTCCAGGGGTTTTTTTTGTGCTTTTATTTTATGTTTTATTAATTTCAACTTTTATTGTGGATTAAAGGATATACATGAAGGTTTGTTACATGGGTAAATTGTGTGTTGTTGAGGCTTGGGGTCCCAGTGACTGTCACCCAGGCAGAAAGCATAATACCAAACAGATGGTTCTTCAGCCCATGCCCTCTTCCCTCCCTTCTTTTTCTAGTGGTCCCCAGTGTTTATTGTTCCTATATTTACTTTCATAAGTATTAAATGCTTAGCCCCCACTTATAAGTGAGAACATGCAGTATTTGGGTTTCTATTCTTGCATTAGGTCACTTATGATAATGGCCTCCAGCTCTATCCATGTTTGCTGCAGAGGACATGATTTCATTCTATTTAAGACTGCATAGTATACCATGCTGTATATGTACCACATTTGCTTTAATCTATCCACTGTTGATGGGCACCTAGGTTGATTCCATGTCTTTGCTATTGTGAATAGCACTGTAATGAACATATGTGTGTATATGTGTTTTGATGTAATTATTTTTCTTTAGATATATACCCAGTAATGGATTGCTGAGTCAAATAGTAGATTGAACAAGGAAGAAAGCAAAAACCTGAACAGAACAATAAAAAGTTCAAAGTTGAATCAGTAATTAAAAAAACTACGAAACCTACCAACCAAAAGAAGCCCCAGAACAGATGGCTTCACAGTCAAATTCTATCAGACATGCAAGGAGAACTGATATCAATCCTACTAAAGCCTTTTCAAAAAATCAAGGAGGAGGGGCTTCTCCCTAACTCATTCTATAAATTCAGCATCTTCCTGGTACCAAAATCTGGCAAAGACACAGTGAAAAACTTCAGGTCAATATCCTTGATGAACATAGATGCAAAAATCCTCAACAGAATACTAGCAAACCAGGTCCAGTAGCACATCAAAAGGTTAATTCACCACAATCAATTAAGCTTTATTCCTGGGATGCAAGGTTGGTTCAACATATGCAAATAAATAAATGTGATTCACCCCATAAACAGAATCAAAACCCGAAACCATATGGTCATCCCAATAGATGCAGAAAAAGCCTTCAATAAAATCCAACATCCCTTCATGATAAGAAAACCCTCAACAGATTAGGCATTGAAGAAGTCCAGATTTAAATACCAATTCTGTCACTATGCTTGACTATCCCACTTAATCTGAGACTTCTGAAGTTAGACTTCGTAATTTGGGGTAAGCAACAAAAGGAATATTGCTTGAAAATACCTTTGTATAACAAGCAAAGATCATTTATTGCTATAATCACTGGGTGAGAAATTTGAAAGTGGTTATTTCAAATTTAAGAGTATATAAAATCAAATTGATCCTAAATTCAGTATTTAAAATATTTCATTATTGCATGTCTAGATGTAGGAAGATGAATTCATTATGCTGTAAAGATTACAATTAAGAAGAAACTTTGCCAGTAGTGCTTATTATTATAGTAACATATGACTTGCATTTCATATCAAAAAGTAAAAGTAACATTCATACATAATATATATAAATTAATATTAGTATTGTCTACTTTAGCTTAAGAAAAAAGAGTCAATGGACTCTTCATCTTTCATTTTTACGTAAAATATTTTTGTTTGTTTGTTTTTTTGTTTGTTTGTTTGTTGAGACGGAGTCTCGCTCTGTCGCCCAGACTGGAGTGCAGTGGCGCAATCTCAGCTCACTGCAAGCTCCGCCTCAGGGGTTCACACCATTCTCCTGCCTCAGCCTCCCGAGTAGCTGGGACTACAGGAGCCCGCCACCACACCCGGCTAATTTTTTGTATTTTTAGTAGAGACGGGGTTTCACTGTGTTAGCCAGGATGGTCTCAATCTCCTGACCTCGTGATCCGCCTGCCTCAGCCTCCCAAAGTGCTGGGATTACAGGCGTGAGGTAAAACATTTTTAATAACAGCAAATTGAAAAAGTTCACGCTAAAATATTTGTAATACAAATCATATTTATCTCAAACTGTTTCAACCCAAATTCTCTTGCATGAAATTACATTCTACCAACTTAGAGCAAGCTTCCTATCTGATCAGGTATTAATATGGTTTGGCTGTGTCCCCACCCAAATCTCAACTTGAATTGTATCTCCCAGAATTTCCACGTGTTGTGGGAGGTACCCAGGGAGAGGTAATTGAATCACAGGAGCCAGTCTTTCCCATGCTACTCTCGTGATAGTGAGTAAGTCTCATGAAAAATCTGATGCGTTTATCAGAGGTTTCTGCTTTTGCTTCTTCCTCATTTTTTTTTCTTGCCACCACCATGTAAGAAGTGCCTTTCACCTCCTGCCATGACTCTGAGGCCTCCACAGCCATGTGGAACTGTAAGTCTAAATAAACTTCTTTTCCTTCCCAGTCTGGGTATGTCTTTATAAGCAGTGTGAAAAAGGACTAATACAGTAAATTGGTACCAGTAGAGTGGGATGTTGCTGAAAAGATATCCGAAAATGTCAAAGTGACTTTGGAACTGGTAACAGGCAGAGGTGGGAACAGTTTGAAGGGCTCAGAAGAAGACAGGAAAATGTGGGAAAGTTTGGAACTTTCTAGAGACTTCTAGAATGGCTTTGCCCAAAATACTGATAGCAATATGGACAACAAAATTCAGGCTGAGGTGGTCTCAGATGGAGATGAGGAACTTGTTGGGAACTGGAGCAAAGGTGACTCTTGTTATGTTTTAACAAAAAGACTGGTGGCATTTTGCCCCTGCCCTAGAGATTTGTGGAACTTTGAACCTAAGAGGGATGATTTAGGGTATCTGATGGAAGAAATTTCTAAGGCAGCAAACTATTCAAGAGGTGACTTGGGTGTTGTTAAACGCATTCAGTTTTACAAGGGAAGCAGAGCATAAAAGTTTGGAAAATTTGCAACCTGACTATGCAATAGAAAAGAAAAACCCATTTTCTGGGGAGAAATCCAAGCTGGCTGCAGAAATTTGCATAAGTAGCAAGGAGCCTAATGTTAATCCCCAAAACCATGGGGAAAATGTCTCTAGGCCACGTCAAAGAGCTTCACAGCAGCCCTTCCCATCGCAGGCTTGGAGACCTAGGAAGAAAAGGTGGTTTTGTGGGCCAGGCCTGGGTTCCCTATGCTGTGTGTTGCCTAGGGAATTGGTGCCCTGTGTCCCAGTCACTCCAGCCTTGGCTGAAAGGAGCCAACAAACAGCTCAGGCTGTGGCTTCAGAGGGTGGAATCCCCAAGCTTTGGCAACTTTCGCTTGGTGTTGAGCCCATAGGTGCACAGAATTCAAGAATTGAGATTTGGGAACCTCCATCTAGATTTCAGAAGATGTATGAAAATGCCTGCATGCCCAGGCAAAAGTTTGCTGCAGGGGCGGGGTCCTCATGGAGAACCTCTGCTAGGGCAATGCAGAAGGGAAATGTGGGGTCGGAGCCCCCACACAGAGTCCCTACTAGGGCACTGCCTAGTTGAGCTGTGAGAAGAGGGCCACCATCTTCCAGACCCCAGAATGGTAGATCCACTGACAGCTTGCACCATGTGCCTGGAAAAGCCACAGACACTCAATGCCTGCCTGTGAAAGCAGCCAGGAGGGAAGGCTGTACACTGCAAAGCCACAGGGGTGAAGTTGCCCAAGACCATGGGAACCCACCCCTTGCATCAGTGTGACCCAGATGTGAGACATAAAGTCAGGGATCGTTTTGGAGCTTTAAAATTTGACGGTCTCCCTGGATTTTGGACTTGCATAGGCCCTGTAACCCCTTTGTTTTGGCCAATCTCTCCCATTTGGAATGGCTATATTTACCTAATATGTGTACCTCCATTATATCTAGGAATTAACTAACTTGCTTTTGATTTTACAGGCTCATACGTAGAAGGGACTTGCCTTGTTTCAGATGAGACTTTGGACTGTAGATTTTTGGGTTAATGCTGTCATGAGTTAAGACTTCGGGGGATTGCCGGGAAGGTATGGTTGGTTTTGAAATGTGAGGACATGAGATTTGGTGGGGCCAGGGGCAGAATGATAACGGCTTGGCCGTGTCTGAATCCAAATCTCAACTTGAAATTGTATCTCCCAGAATTTCCACATGTTGTAGGAGGGACCCGGGGGAGATAAATGAATCATGGGGGCCAGTCTTTCCCATGCTACTCTCGTGATAGTGAATAAGTCTCATGAGATCTGATGGGTTTATCAGGGGTTTCTACTTTTGCTTCTTCCTCATTTTTCTCTTGTTGCCACCATGTAAGGAGTGCCTTTTGCTTCCAGCCATGATTCTGAGGCCTCAGCAGCCACATGGTAAGTCCAATTAAACCTCTTCTCCTTCCCAGTCTCAGGTATGTCTTTATTAGCAGCATGATAACAGACTAATACTCATATTTTTAGATTTTAGTAGATTATAATATTAAAAAGTAAAATGCATTAAAGCTAACAGGTAAAACAAGGGTCAAGAATTTGAACATGCACTTTCACAGTGACTCTGGCACAAACTAATAGGGTTTTTCAAAACAAATCTTAGTTTGCAGCTGTTAAGAAAAACGTAAGTTTACTGAGCCACGTGTTGTATAATAGTCCTTTGCAGACATATGTTATGACATTGCAAGGTGATGCACACATCCTCCCTCAGGATGCCACAATTGGTTGGTTTGTTGAGGTGAAGAACACAGATTTGTGTTATGAGGATATACTTTCATCTGTTTTGCTTTGTGACCAAAGTCTGAAATAAGGCTTACAGAAATTGAATGGAGTCTGGCAATGAGAATAACAGTTAATACTTAGTGAGTGCACACTACATGCCAGGCACATTGCTGAGTGCTTTATATGAATATCAATAATAGCAACCACATAGAGTTATTATGTGCTAGTCCTAAGCACTTTTTGTGTATTAACCTGTGGTATTCTCACAACAAACCTATAAATTAAGTGCTATTATTACCTCATTTTACAGATCAGACATCAAAACATAGAGATTAAATGCTTTTGTCCTGTTACCATAGGTAGCAGAACAGGGACATATACCCAAAGTATCTGATTTCAAGCCTGAGAGCTTAATCCTGAAGCTATGCTGCCATGATACAGCCTCACCTAATTAGGGCCAGATGAGGATAATAGAGGACATGAGGCACAATGTTAGCTAGACACAGAAAGGGACCATTGACCCATTGACATGAAAAGTCTAGTAGAAGTTTTATTCTGAGTGAGACTAATCATTTACCCAAGGTCCAAAGCCAGGGTGGGTCAAAGCTGAAAGTGTAAGCATGAGTCCTGACCATGCCTTCTACTGTAATAGTATGTTAACCCCTTGAAGAAACACTGTCATTCACGTTTCAAGGACATCTCCTAGGTTTGTAAAAGTGCAAAACTGAACTGAACTTGTATGTACACTTTCATCTATAAAGCAATATTGCCCAAATGTTGCAGATATTTACATTTTTATTCAAAGTTGTAAGTCTGAGTAAGGATCAAGAAAACAATAAAAGATGTCATTGACCAGAAAATAATTATATTATTAAAGGTTTATATTCTGAGACATATACATTTGCTGAGATTCTTCAAAATTGAAACTAAAAATTAAATTATGAAAATGGACTTCCCATCTTAAGTTTGACACTTAATACTCTAACATTTTTCAGAGCTCACAACTAAACTTAAAGCACAAACCTCTGTGGTTGTTAGCAGATCTAAATTTTTACTGTACCTAAGTACATGGGATAATTTGCTTGCTGGATATTGCAGATAATCAAAATAACTTGGTAAACAAATAGTCATGAAATGGGGAACAGAGATTAAGTTTAAAGTTGGGGGCCTGGGACACCCAGAGGATGGTGATATCATACACAGAATTAGGTAACTCACATGGAAACATTAGTCTGGGGAGAAATTATGAGTTCAGTTTCAAGCTAAACCTGTGGTGTGGTAATCCAAATTGGCATAGCAGACAATAGGTAAGAAGCGTATGAAGTCATTATTTTCTTTCCTATTTTTTCCTATTTCTTACATTTTGCCTCTGCATCATTGTGTTACTGGAAAATATTTATTTTTAATGAGATCCCAGATTTATACTCTATGAGATATTCCAACTGGGTTGTTAGGCTTGTAAAGAGTAAGGAATTTAGTCTATTTGACAGTTTCAAACTTCTCCTTTTTATGCATCTTTACAGTGTTTTTTTCTACAGTACTTTTATATTAAAAGTATAAAGCTTTCATATAAATTGTTTTTCATAAATTACTTCTATCACATCTTTCCTTGAAGTACTCTGTTTCTTAATATTGTCTCCAAGTCTATTTTTTGAAAAACTTGGTGAGCTCTAATATGTTCTTAAGCCAAATTTAAAATGCTACCATATTGTGATCACTTGACTCCAGTTAGGAAAACAACTAAGATGTAATGGACAACTAAAATACTGGTTTTCTAGAAAGGCAGTATATTTGAATAACTAACAAAGCTATAAATCATACTTGTGGGTTATATAGGGCACTGTATAAACTATTAAAATATATAGCTATATGTACTTGGGTTAAATCGTTAAAAATATCTATTTAGTTCATATACATAATACTTTAGTTAAGTAATTCATATGTATAATTTGAAAAAAAATACATAAATATTGTATTTGCCTGTGTTTTACACTGATAGGCTATGAAATAAAATACATCACCATTCTAGAGGATATTAGGATATTAATATACTCATTCCACATCCTTCACTTATCAAGGTATACACCAATTTACCTATACATCAAGAGTTTACCATTATTTAATGGTGAAAAGGATTCATCTATCCATCTATCTAGTGATCAAAAAAAAAAACCCATTTATTAAGAATCTGCCTTCTCATAGAGGATATTATATCCATGTTTATAAAGTTATTTGTAGGGCTCAGAAAATTCCTTGCATATATTATGTGACCTATATATTTTGTTGAATAAATGTATGAATTGACATAGTTGGTATAGCTTATTTGGAAAGAAACTGGAAAAATCTATTTAAAGTCATAGGGACAAATTATAGTTTAATGCAACACCTTTCTAAGTGTTGGTCATCAGCAGAATGGCTCCTTGGGGGTAGCAAGCTTTCCATATCTGAAAATGTTCAGACATAGCCTAGTTATCAGAGAAGTAATGCAAGTTGGATGGCTATCTGATTGAGTAAGGGGTAAATGAGATGATCTCTGAAGCACTTCCAACTCTAAGGTATTGTGATGCTAGATATATATTTTTTAGGGATATTCTGAAAATAACTTGGTAAGAGACCTACTTGAATACTATCAAAAATAGTGTTTATCTATCATTTGCACCCATTATTGATTGTTTTTCTATCCTCTAGGACTTTTTGCAAGTATAAGCAACTCTACTTCACATTAATGGAGGATATTTGTATGGAGAGTCCCTCAGAATGGAGAACCCCAAAGTCACGAGGCTGGCCGGAACATGAAAAGTAGTGAGTAGGCAGGACAAAAGGTAAAAAATAAACTCAGCCTGAAACAACTCACATTATTATCAAAATACGTATAACTAAGATCAGTATATAGTATTTTTTTTTCTTTTTCTTTCTGAGGCTGTTTTCCTGAGTTCAACTCTCACTTGAGACACATATAGTAATGAAGTACTAACGTAAGAAACAAAATAATAACTGAAATCAGGAGACAGATCTCCATACAGTGCCCTAAATAGCCCTACCCAACACAGATCCTTTATTCCTAAGACTTTATCTCCTAAGCATTATTATTAAGTTTACACTGTATCTTATTACTCTTTTAACTACATAAATGACAGTTGATCTAACGTTGGTTTCTGCTTTCATGGTTCGTTTCTCCCTCAGGTGGATTATAGGCTAAAGATAAAGATTTTGCCTTGTAATTGTCTTCGATTGAAATCAACAGAATGTTGATGCTAACCATTTCCTTCACCTGGAATTCCCTCTTCCACCTGAATGCTTTCATTACTACAAGGCTAGCTATTGCATGGAGCTTTTCACTTGTTCCATAGTACTCAGAAACAACTTCCTTCTCTGAACTCTTACTGTGTTTATTGTCTCTGCCACTAATTGGAGCTGAGCATATGCCACCTTGTCCTTGGCAACACTTCTTTTGTCTATGCCAAAAAATGCTGTTTCCCTTGGAGACAAAGTGTGCCAACATTGTGAACTGATAAGCCTATCTGTCCTCCTCAGTGCATAGGAAACTTTGAGGAATCCAAAAATATTGTCTACAATCTTGTGTGAAGGCCAAAGGGTTTTAGTAAGATGTAGATAATAATCCTAGTACCACATAGCCTAATCACAGCAAATTGAAGTACAGCTGCCTTACCTACCTTTTAGGTCCACCAGGATGATAGAGCTTAAAAAGTAGGCCTAAAACTAAGACAACAAAAAGCCTCAGTAGCACCTTAACAAATCAAAGATAGAGGTTACTGGGAGCTCTCCAAGGTACCAACAGATTGTCACCATTTACACTCCGCAAGCGATCAATGGTAAGAGTTCAAAGCGTTCTTTAAGTAATGCTATATACTGGGAATCCTACCTTTCTAACGTTCACTATTCTGATGCCAGACACCTACCTTAATCTGAATCCTGCTGTACCTGACCTGTTCTTATACCAGGTCTAGCTACACTGTTGACCAGCAACAGAATTTCCTAGACAAATTTCAAATAGGCATTATAAAAATATAGATGTCTACTTTCCTCAACAGTAATGCAAACTTTTGAAAGAGGAATTGTGCCTATGTGTATCAATATATGCTTGTTGATAGTGACTATTTTTCTTTGGCTTCTATGTACACAGTCTTGTACAGGTCTCAGTCATGAGTGACCACGCAGTGAATTCTTGTTGACTGGCAGACCTAAATGAAGAATACAAGCCTGAGGTTTGAATGATGTCTACAAATGAACCAGAGATGTGCATTTAGCTCCTGTAGCTCTCTAAGAGTATTGTCTACTTCACTAGTTCCTCAAACTGGATCCGAACAAATTTCCAGATTAGATTTAGGTTAGCACTATACAGTGTGATTAAACAACAAAAGAATATTGTTAGATGATATTAAAATCTAATCCTTTCTGTTTCTGGATGCAAAGGAACTCCTGTGGGATACTGATGTGAAATGACTGGGCAAAGAATGTGAGCTATTAAAAAGTTTCTAGGCTGGGCACAGTGGCTCATGCCTGTAATCCCAGCACTTTGGGAGGTCGAGGGGTCAGATCACAAGGTGAGGAGATCAAGACCATCCTGGCCAACATGGTGAAACCCTGCCTCTGCTAAAAATACAAAAATGAGCTGGGCATGGCGGCGTGCACATGTAGTCCCAGCTACTCAGGAGGAAGAGGCAGGAGAATTGCTTGAACCCGGGAGGTGGAGGCTGCAGTGAGCCAAGATCACACTGCTGCACTCCAGCCTGGGTGACAGAGCAAGACTCAATCTCAAAAAATAAAAAATAAAAAGAAGAAGAAGAAGGATAACAATAATAATAATAATTTTCTAAATAATATTTGCTAGAACATTCCATCAATTTGCATGGGACATTTAAATAGCTCTGTGTGAACTAATGACTTGTTCTAAAAATTGCTTTTTAAATAAATTCGCCTTCAGTTCCTTATTGATGATTTGTAGGCGAACAGAAGCACCAGTATCTTTTGTTGCTGTTGCAATAATATAGAAATAAAACATACAGCAGACTACTGGCCCCAGGCACTGCCACTGAAAGTTTTCATTAGTATTAACCAGGTCATTAAAACTATATGTCATCATATCAGGATGAATTTAAATGTGAAAACAGTGAGTAATAACTCCTACCATTTATTTAAGTGCATAATTAACCCCAAAGCAGCAAAAAGTAAGATATAAGGTATTTCATTCTATAGGTAGTTTTATCATTACAAAATATAAAATTATGGTAATTATTATATCTTGTAGTACTTTATCCTCCAGTCAGAATTTATATCACAGAACCTTTTAATTATTAAAATACACATGTATTATCTGCCTGAACACATTCTTTAGATCACATTCTTTGCACATAGTTGATATTGGTTGGATAAATATATAAAAGGCATATGCCACTAACTTAAGATTGTATCCATAGACATTCTTATAAAAGGTGTTATTTTCAGTCTGATAATGCTACTTGTTTCCAAATCCTACCCTTAAATTGAATTATTTGAAGAACCATTTAAGCTGTTAATTGCCTCTGCCAAACAGTTTCTAGGTGCTCAGATATTTTGATATAAGATACTAAAATACTAACCTCATATTGGAATTGTCCTTTGATATTTCTGTTGCATCTACGTATCTACACAAAGCACAACATTTAAATACTTAATCTTAAAATTTATTCAAGCTGAATCTATGTATTATAAAAGTCAAAAACTACATACTCTTTTTTTTTTTTTTTTTTTTTTTTTTGACACAGAGTCTCGCTCTGGCTCTGTCGCCCAGGCTGGAGTGCAGTGGCGTGATCTTGGCTCACTACGAGCTCCGCCTCCTGAGTTCACTCCATTCTCTTGCCTCAGCCTTCTGAGTAGCTGGGACTACAGGTGCCCGCCACCACCATGCCTGGCTAATTTTTTGTATTTTTGTAGAGACGGGGTTTCACCGTGTTAGCCAGGATGGTCTCGATCTCCTGACCTCGTGATCCACCCGCATTGGCCTCCCAAAATACTGGGATTACAGGCATGAGCCACTGCGCCTGGCCTAAAACTGCATACTCTTTAGATGGAAACGTGTGTCTTCCTCTTGCTGAAACAATTAAATACATCCTGTTACAACAGTAACATTAAAAGTAAAAAGTAACTTCCACCTCTAAAACTCTGTGATCTGTGCAGAGCTATATAAAATATAGCCAGTTACCAGGTGTCAATCTGTAAGTGGTTTCAAAATGTAAGTGAAATAAATGGTGCCAGTTAATTCCAATTTCCACATACAACTCAGTAGATAATTGGTGAGGTATAAATTGCTCTTGGAAAGCACACTTGAATATATATTTGTTTAAAAAAATCTCACTAATACTGGATTATTATCATTAAGATTTCTGTATCTCACAAATAGTTGTAGTCAGGAAATAATCACTAGTTGCTCTCAGCTGAATTTCTAAACTCAAGATATGCATGGCATAGGAACTTATTCCAGGAATAAATGACTTGTTTTATTTCAAATTTTTCTAAAGTATTCTGGTTCCCAAAGTCACAAATGAAGCTATTAAAGCAAGAAAATCTATAGACATATGGGAAGCATTTTGCTTTTTCTATAATATTTACCAACCTAGAACTTAGAAAGTTGAATTAGCAAGAAAATATGACCCTATATGCAATTTTGACCCAAAACCAGTTGTCTACCATCACCACTGAATACACGTAGAATAAATTGAAAGGCGATTGGCTTATAGAAATGCTAAATAAACCCTGACTGTCATAACTACATGTTATATTTTGGCCTTTCATCTAGGTAGCTTTTTTATTTTTAAACACATCAATATTGAACAAATTATAGGCTAGGTCTACTGGATATGATCCTCTTCTTCCAATCTTATTTTATTATCTCATTAATTGATATATAAATTGATAGGGGAATTCAGCAAACATTTACTAAAGGCCTTATATATATGCAGCAGAATGAGAGATACTGGTTACACAAATACAATAAATTCTCTGCTCTCAAATGTTTGCTCTAATAGTCAACAGTCTGAAAGGAGACATCAAGTATGTAAATCCAAAAAAAGGCAAAGAATTACTTATATAGGCACAATCAAAATTCCAGAAAACTACCCTCCAGCCCTCCTGCTTCAACCTAACGCTCCCTATTCTAGCCTAGTTCTGCTCCTTATCCCACCCACACTCTGTTTGTCTTTTTTCTCCACAAGAATGGCCAAACAGCCCATACTCCTCTCCTTCAGTAGGTGCCCTACATATTCTTCTCCCTTAGAAAACCCATCCCTAAACACCTCCTCCAGCACAAGTCTGACTTGGCATTGAAAGCAAGCTGCATCCTTTTGCTCCTTATCCATTTATGGCTGACCCAAAAGCAAGCATTGAAGCCCTTTTGGTGATAAGTGTTCAACTCTTAGAAAATTACAAGATAAATACATAAAATATAAGAAGTTTAGGAAACCTACAAAGTTGATGATTATGATTATTCTAATTTTTCTTATGATATTTTGCATTTCTTATCTCTCATATATTGCATCTCTTGGCTAAGACATTTCCTTATCTTTCACATTTTCTCAATGTTCCTTGCATTTTTCCCCTCACTGACTGGATTACACTTGATATCATAGTTGACAATTGTAACTAAATTATTATTTGTATAATTTTTATCCCTAATATATACTCTTTCTTAAACTGAAGAAGGTTACATTGAAGAGGATGATGTGGATGTTAAAGTTTGACAGCTGAATAATGGTGTCAAAGATAATCCAGGCAGCAAGAAAGAAGTATGTGCCACAGCAGAAAAGCAGTATGTGGAACACAGTAGGCACTTGACATATATTTATCAAACAAATGATGAGTTAATGAAAGAGCTCAAACTTCACCTCTTCTTTTAAATTGTCGCTAACCTTTGAGACTGACTTAATGAGTCTCCTTCTGTCCTTCTGTAAAACCATCACAAAATAATAGCTAAGTTATTGAGTGGTTACTATTACTATATCTCAGGTACTGCTTTAAATGTATTAACTCAATCCTCACAACCCCATGAAGTAACTGCAATAAATATCTCATTTTAAAGGTGGAGATACTCAGACACAGAGAGGTTTAATAACTTTCCCCATGTCACATAGTCAATAATTAGAAGAGTTCTATCCAACTATCCAATCCACAAATGCAAACTATGAGCTCCTAAACATAAGCATTTTGTCTTATTCATCTCAGTCTCTCCAATGCCTTGTCCTATAATGGTGCCTAGAATACAGAAAATTATTGGTGGTTTTTGAAACATGAAGAAATAAATACTTTAACAGTAATTGATAACATGAACCAACCATGCAATACAAAACCAATGCTTTACACACCTGCCAACTTCAGGTGTCCAAGGTTGAGAGAAGCTCTCCTTATACTAGGAGAAGTTCTAATCAAACACCCCCACCTTTTCCTCTGGAAAAAGAAATATTAATTTGATTTCAGCAGTTGCATTATACTTCTGTTATCCTCAGTAACTCAGCATCGGCCTCACTGGTCTTATTTATATTTCTTGGACACGCCAAGCTTATTCCTACCTTAAGACCTTTGCACTCTAATTTTCTGTTTTTTTTTTTTCCTGTGGAAATACTCTTCTTCCAAATGTTCTCATGGCTTGAGGCTTTTAGCCAGTCACATCTCAGCTCAAGCATGTCCTCAGAAATGAAGTTTCCCTGACCATAAACACCCAGTATAAAATTACCTTGGGCTGAAGTCGTGTACTCCAGCTCAGTTCAGCAGAGAGTCAAGCTCTGGAATTTTAAATACAAGCCTTGGTGTTATAAATTAACTATTTATTATAAAGTAACTAATTTCATGTTTGTATTGTCATTTGGGCATCTTTCTTCTGTAAGTAGCTCAGAAGCAGGAGAAGAAGAAATGCCTAGAATTTCTAGGCATTTCTGTAATCCTTGATTATTGTATAGTCTAATAGGACTCCAGTTCTTATGATCAATCCTACAGTTATTTACTTGTTTTCTTACAGAAAAGAGAAAATGAATACATAAAAGGACAAAATTATGGTGAAAGAAAGTGAGAAGAAAGAACAGTCTTGAAGGCAAAAGTGAAGTGCAAAATAGCATTTGGTTGTTAAAACCTAACTGGATGTATATGAAATTCAGGTCTCTTTTAAAAACCAACTATCAAATAGTTAATAATTGGACACTTAGGTAGTCACCTCTGCAATGATCATCAAGCCCTCAAATGGCAAAAAAAAGGAGATTCCCCAATTTTCCAGTCCTACAACATAACCTGTACTTCACTGTACTCTAGGCCAGGGTTCCTCAACCTCAGCACTACTGATATTTTGAAGCCAGATACTTCTTTGCTTTAGGGAGCTGTCCTGTTTATTGTAGGGTATTTAGCAACATTCATAGCCTTTACTCACTAGATTCCAGTAACAACTGCTACCCCCACTCTCACCCCAAGATGTGACAACCCAAAATGTCCCCACCTATTGCTAAATGTTCTCAGGGGAAGAAAAGAGCCCCTAGTTGAGAACTTTAATCATGATTCTTTCTAAATCTATTATGGTTTGGACCAAAGTATGAGAGGAACTCCAGGTTTATAGCTATGTGGTCCAAGTTTCCCTTAAATCTGTATTGGTTTTTCTAACAAATGGTGTTGGAAGAGCTGGATACCAGCATGCAAAAGAAAGCAGTTGGACTCTAATCTTACACGATATGCAAAAATCAACTCCAAATGGATCAATAACCTAAACACAAGACCCAAACTATAAAAATTCTATAAGGAATCATAGGGAAAAGCATCTTAACACTAGATTTGATTATTATTTTTTGGCTATGACACCAGAAAGCATAGGCAAAAAAGTGAAAGTAGATAAATTAGGCTACATCAAAATGTAAAAATTCTGTGCATCAGAGAACACAAGAGTATAGTGAAAAGTCAGCCCACAGAAGGGAGACAATATTTGCAAATCATATATCTGACAAGGGGCTAATACCTAGAATATATAAAGAATTCCAACAACTCAACAACAACACAGCAAGCCAATTTTAAAATGTACAAAGGACTTGAACAGACATTTTTCCAGAGAAGATATATAAATGGCCAATAATCACATGAAAAGATGCTCAACATCATGAATCATTAGGGAAATACAAATCAAAGCCACGATGATGTGCCATCTAACATCCATTAGGGTAACTTCTATCAGAAAAAAATAACAGAAAATAATAAATATTGGTCAGAATGTGGAGAAAGTAGAACTTTTATGCACTGTTGGTGGGAATGTCAAATGATACAGCCATTACGGAAAACAGTATGGGAAATAAATTAAAAGTAGAATTAGCATATGACTCAGCACTTCCATTTCTGGGTATATACCCCAAAGAAATAAAAGTAGAGTCTCAAAGAGATATTTTTACACCCCTGTTCATAGCAGCATTATTCACAATAGCCAAAAGGTGGAAGCAACCCAAATTTCCATGGGTGGATGAGATTTTTTTTTTTTTAAGTGATGGTTTCTGGGAGCTTAGAGGGAAGAAAAAATGAGGAGTTGTTGCTTAAGTGGTATAGATTTTCAGTTTTGAAAGATGAAAAGAGTTCTGGAGGCTGGTTGCACAAGAATGTGAATTATGTAACAGTACCGAACTGTACACCTAGACATAGCGAAGATGGTAAATTTTGTGTTATTTGTATTTTACTACACTTAAATAAAAATAAACTGTATCAGTAAAGAACTATTAGTGAAATGAAGATAGTTCTTCCAGATTTGAAAATGTAGAATCCAAAGCATCATCTTAGAAGTATCTGGGCCTTAAATATAGGTTATCCTTGGATAACGGGATCCACTGACTCTTCTGAATGAAAAACAGCCTGTCCACTGGCTACCATTATGATTCGCCTTTGGTTCTGCCTTTTTTTCAAATGATTGCAAAATCAGTTATCATTTCACTCACTCTTAATTAAACCCTAAGGTAAGCAAACATTCACTGAGTGCCAATGATGAGTCAAGGATGGTGTTCAGGAGAGTTATACAAAGTGTGCAATTCAATTCTGGGAAAGTAATAATAGATCTTTGGGAATCTGATACTGAACACATTCAGTCATAGCATAGTTTCACAGTTAAGACCATGGATCCTTGAGCCAGATCACCTAGGTTTTAAT
The DNA here is from genome assembly GCF_000951045.1 of Mandrillus leucophaeus. Classification (NCBI taxonomy): domain Eukaryota; kingdom Metazoa; phylum Chordata; class Mammalia; order Primates; family Cercopithecidae; genus Mandrillus; species Mandrillus leucophaeus. The sequence goes on along the minus strand of NW_012104965.1, from coordinate 117,998 downwards.
TCCGGCTCTTCCACTTGCTAGCTGTGGTCTTTTTGCTTTATGCCTCAGTTTCTACATCCTTGGATAGGGTTACTAATAGTACCTTATTCATAAAGTTACTGTGAGGATTAAATGAGTTAATATTTGTGAAGTTGTTAGAGAATTACTTGACATATAGTAAGTGCTACTTAAGTACATACTCACTAAACAAATCCACATGCACTGCACACCTAACTACATAGAAAAGACCTTGCTAGAAGCTGTGAACTTTGCTCAAACTGTGCCCTAGAACCTATTATTTAACATGGCAAAAGGAGATTCCTAGCTGTTTGGCTATTTCAAGAAAATGTTCAAGTCCTTGAAAATATCCTCTCCATCTGTGATGACTGAGAACAGATTGTTTAATGAAGAGAAAGTAAGATGACTGCTAAGTTTCCTCGTACTGGGCTCACAATGTGGTTACTCCTCCTGCCCTAGGAGCTTCAAACTGCACAGAAGGAAGCAGGGTGTGAGCCTGGTGTCATGGTGTGCACACTATGATTATTTTCAGAGAGAAATGCACCATTAAACTCAAGTATTATTCCTAGATTTAAGACAGAACACAAAAGCAAAAAACAAATCCAAAGTTTTAAAAGTATCTGCTCTATCAAGCTAGAGTCATGGATAGAATTATAATGATGCTCTCTGAGTAGGAGCCTGAGCTGCATTACAAATGTGAAATCTTTTATGAGGACCAGATGGAAACATTAAACGCCTAGAGAATTTGAGAACATGTTAAAAGTGAAAATCCCAATCCAAACACAATGACTATGTCTGATGTATGCTACTGCAAAACCAGAAAATATTTAGGACATAAACTCCTTAAAAGATTGTCTTTCACTGAAAAATAAGCAACCCTTCAGAGTTCCAAACTGGTGAAAACTTGGCTAAAAAAATGTGGCATGGAAGTTCAAAAAACATCACTTGGACCTGTGTAAAAAGTGATAAGATATAATTCTTGATATTTTTCATTATTATGATACAAAAGGAAAACAATTATAATGTCTTGGTCTCAATTAGCAATTATTTCTTAACTGGAAGAAGAGGTTTTAACTAGGCTAACCTAGAAAACCGCATATAAATTCTTTATGTATCCATCAAAAACAAAAAAGGTCATTTTTCATTTTGCTAAGTTCTATTATACATCTGTTCACATTTTAGAAATATCCTAATTGTTTGACAAATTGTATGTGTGTGAGTTTCCTCATAGCCTGAAATTTCAGATGTTACATTATTCTGTCATCCTCTGCCTGCCAATATCCCAGTGGCAAAATAAGGACCAAAATAACTTTGTCCCACCTGTAGTAAAATACAGATGTCTCAGAGGAAAAAAAAACTCATTTTTTAAAAATATCTACTTGCCAGTTATTTTGCAATATGAATAGGAAATAGTGCCTGATGTCAAAGAGATGAGTCTAATATAATTATTCCTGAAAATTTTCTCTTCTACATAATACCCTACAAATAAAATTTACCATTGTGATACTCTTTCTTAAAAATATTAATGTTGCTCTTGTTTCATTAGCCTGGCTGTAGCACAGGGTAAAAAGATAGCCATGGTTTTGATTTATGTACTCACTATACAGTTATACTATGAGCGTCCTTTTCATTTCCACTGATTCACTACATATTAGTGACAAGTAACTCAAAGAAACATAATTCCAATTAAAGAATAAATATTCACTTATTACTGTCCTACAATGTTGAAAATTAATCCAGCTTTCCATCCATAGAAATAGAGGTAAAAAACTCACCAGTTCTCATAGGCGATATTGTTGAAGCAAGGAGAGAAAGATGATTAATCTTCGTGGGGAATATGAGGCTGAGTATGGCATTGCATGATATCAAAAAGTCTCACAGGAAGAAAATGGAAGAAAGTCAATGAAGTGGGAATTTAGAAAGTCATTGATAAGTTGTAGAGGAATAAGACTGATTACAGAAGGTTAACCTATGAATGTAAAATGTAGTATTAGATATGGAAAGAAATAAAAATAATATCTACTTAATGCCCGTTATGTATTATATTATCTGACTAAATCTTCACAACTATAAAATAAATTAGATAGTATACTAGGTACAATGGGAGGAAGAGACTAGATGAGTTATTTTCCAAAGATTCTACAGCTAGTTAACAATGTAATCAAAATATGAATTTAAGTTTTCTCACTGTTAAGTTCAGTATACTTGCCAAATGCCCCTCTTTTTCTTTATGTAGAAAATAATCTTTTATTAAATTTTACATAATAATATTTTTTAATTTTTAAAATTTATATTTCCAGATAAAATTACCATTTTGAAAGGCAATATTTTTACTATTTTATTTATCACATAATATTTCAAATTATCTCTTCCCATTTCCCTCTCCCATTCAACATGGGGCCTCAGTGCTTAAAACTGGAAGGTACTCAAACAGTCTGTAAATCATTCGTCTATTTATTCACTTATTATTCACTTATTCATTCAATAAATATATATTAACTACCTACCATGTGCTACCATGTGTTCTAGTTTTGAGGATTTAGCAATGAATAAAATAGACAAAGACAAAGTTCTTTGTCTTCATCGAGATTATATTCTACCTGGAGAGAGACAAGAGACAGACAATACCAAAGATTAAATAGATAGATAGACAGACAGATAGACAAAGATACACATCATATAGACATGGATATAAAGTAGATGCAGATATAGAAAAATACACACACACACATATATATATGTAGATAAAGAACCGAAAGCAGGGATAAAGATGGTAGAAAGGCTAAGATGTGCACTGCTATTTTATATAGATGGCCAAAAAGTCTTCTCCCATTAGATGAATTCAATAAACAACCTGAAATAAGAAAAGAAAAGCCCATACAGATATCTGGAGAAAGTTTTTTCTTGACAACAAGAAAAGGCCGAGGTCTTGATAAGAAATGCTGCTTAGCCTGAGAACCAGGTACAGCAGTGTGGCTGGGATGGTGTGAGGGGAAAGAAAGGAGTTGGAGAAATAATAGATTGAGACCAGGGTAGACTTTTAGGCATGGTACATGCACATTGACCCATACTCTGAGTGAAATAAGATGTTGTTAAATAGAGGAATTAATAGAGGAATGAAACAACTGATCAGACACTATAAAGGATCACTGTAGCAGCTACAAGAGGACTTAATCGTAAAGGGGAAAGAATGGAAGAAGGGAGATCCAGTAAGATGTTAATTTAATAATCCAGGTTTGAGGTAATAGTTACTTGGATCAGAACAGCGACAGCTGGTGATGAGAAGTGGTGAGAGTCTGGCTTCCTTGTGAATGTTGAGCTGACAGGATTTGCTGATGCATTTGAAATGGGAAATATCAGAGAAAAACAGGAATCATGCAAGACTCCAAGATTTCTGACCTAAGTAATTAGAAAAATTGAATTGCATTTTACTGCAATGGCAAAGATTTGGAACATATTACATCAAGGGCATGGTGTAGGGGGAGAAAGCCATGATGTCAGTTTGGATGTGCTAAGTTTGGGTTGTCAAGAAGGCTGCTGGAGAGAGACATAGATCTAGAGTTCAGAGGAAAGGTCTGGCTAGAGATATAAATTTAGGAAGCATCAGCATACGAATGTTATTTAGAGTGAGATACTTGGCCTGGGGAATTATTATAGGACAAAAAAGAAGAGGTCCACAACCCTCTGGAGCATTCCAGTATTTAGACATGAGGGACATGAGGAGGGACCAACTGAGAAAGAGAAGCCCATGAGGAAGGAGAGACATTCAGTGTTCTGGAGGCCAAGTGAAGGCAGTGTTTCAAGAAAAAGAAAGTAATCAGCTGTATGATATGCTGCTGATGGGCTGAGATAGATAAGGATTAAGAATTGGTCATTAGATATGGCACATGGAATGTCATAACCTCAGTAAGAACACTTTTAGTGGAACTGTGAGGAGAAAACTTGGTTAGAAGTTTCCAGAAGACGGCTGGAGGAGAGGAAACCAGGAAAGCAGTAAAATTATTTGGGACGGTTTTTCTTATAAGGGAGAAATGAAATAGAGCAATAGATAGAAGAGCGCCTTGGGTCAAAGAGGGGTTTTTAAAGGGAAATAGCATGTTTGTAAATGGGCAGAAACCATTTAATAGAATGGAAAACTGATGATACAGGACACAGCAGGGACAAGTGCAAGAGCAAAGCCCTTGTTGGTGAGTACTGATATAATGCAGTGCACAGTGAGGGGTGGCCTTAACCAGGTACACAGATAATTCATCTATAGAAACAGGAAAAGCAGGAAACATGGGCACCATCAAGCAGGTGGCTGACAATGTGAATGAATGAATGAATGAATGAATGAATGAATGGTTTTGCAAATACAATGACATGCCTGGACATTCAAGCCCATCGTCTATGTTCCATGCCTGGACCATACGCTTTCATCCTCCAAAATACTCTCCTTTGTCTCTTCTCTGTAATGTGCCAAATTCTATAAGTAGAAATTAATTATTCTAGTTTAATGGTTTATTCTCCCCAAATGGAACCACACATTAAACCCCATGAGTCCATTATGTGTAAGAGCAAATGAATTTAACAAGCCTTCCTGAGAGGAAGCTTTTAATAAGGGGACATGTGAGTCCAGTAACCCTGGATGTGTTCCCACAGGAGCTGGGAGTTGGAAGTTACAAAGGAGATGGGGCAGGTTGTATAACGATATACCTCTGTATCTATGGACCTGACCTTGTCAACATATAAAATATGTTACTTCGAATCAGAACACATGTACTAAATCTTGGTTTATTTATGTGTAGCTTGTTTACCTGGTATCAGTCAATTGACCTTCCTGAGTCTCAACTTTCTCATCTGTAAATGGAGATGAAGACTAAATTACATAAGAAGTATATGATGTAATTGTTCTATCACTGCCTAATTTTTATGTGAAAAAAATTAAAATGCGAATTTGTTTCCCTCTGTCTTAGGAGATATTTCCTACCTGCTCACATCAGCAGACTACCTAGCCTATTGCTAGTACACCAGATTCTCAAGTACTACTCACTAGTGATTAATTGCTCGGTAAATCACCATAACAGGGCCAGAGTCAAGGCTCACAGCCATTTGGAAAAAGAAGTAGAACCATTGCTCTTCAAACCTGTAGTTTCATAATCGATCGTTTCCACCTGGTAGCAGTGGGAGAGCCATTGTATTTTATACTTGCTTTCCATTTGATTGTTTTTTTTTTTGGGGGGGGGGTTGTTTTTCTTCTTCTGTCACCCAGGCTGAAGTACAGTGGCGTGATCTCGCTCACTGCAACCTCCACCTCCAGAGTTCAAGCAATTCTCCTGCCTCAGCCTCCCGAGTAGCTGAAATTACAGGTGCCTGCCACCACACCTGGCTAATTTTTGCATTTTATTAGAGATGGGGTTTCACCATGTTGGTCAGGCTGGTCTTGAACACCTGACCTCAAATGATCCCCCCGCCTCGGCCTCCCAAAGTGCTGGGATTACAGGCATGAGCCTCCATGCCTGGCCCTGTATTTTATACTTTTATATATATTTTTTCAGAGTCAAAGTTTCACTCTGTTGCCCAAGCCAGAGTGCAGTGATGCAAACAGGGCTCATTGAAGCCTGGAATTGCTGGGCTCAAGGATCTTCCCACCTCAGTCTCCAGAGTAGCTTGGACTACAAGCATGTGCCACTATGTCTGGCTAATTTATTACTGTTTTAGTTTTTGTAGAGATAGGAGTCTCACTGTATTAGCCCATTCTCACACTGCTGTAAGGAAATACCCAAGACTGGGTAATTTATAAAGGAAAGAAGTTTAATTGACCCACAATTTCGCATAGCTGCGGAGGCCTCAGGAAACCTACAATCATGGCAGAAGAGGAAGCAAACACGTCCCCCTTCACATGATTGCAGGAAGGAGAAGTGCAGAGCAAAGCGGGGAAAAGCCCCACATAAAATCATCAGATCTGTTGAGAACTCACTCACTATCACGAGAACAGCATGGGGGAACCTCCCCCATGATTCGATTACCTCCCACCAGGTCCCTCCCATGACACATGAAGATTAAGGGAACTATAATTCAAGACAAGATTTGGGCAGAGACATAGCCAAACCATATCACTCACCATGCTGCCCAGGCTTATCTCAAACTTCTGGGCTCAAGCAATCTTCTTGCCTCAGCCTCCCAAGTGGTTGGAATTACAGGTGCAATCCACCATGCCTGGCTATGCTGATACACTCTTAACACTTGTATCTATGCAAAATTAATCATTTGACATGCCAAATGACTATATACTCTCCTTACCGAGATTAAAGCTCCTTGATGGCATGGTGCATCATGTTTGCATTATCCAGCAATAAATATCTGTTAGTTGTAATCAATAAAAAATGAAAATGCAAGTCATCCATCAGAGTTAACTCACTAAGCAATGTCCATCTGGTGTTTATCCATTGAAAAAGGACTAACATACACAAATGCAGCAATGCTGTAAGAAACCCAAAACAATTATCTTAGCTTTCAGATTACTAAGTACTTGGCAAGAGCATTTTTAGGGTTCACATAAAATACAAAATTTATTAATGCATTTTAAAGCTGAGACACATTTTTGAAAATCTGATATGCATAAAACTTTTTTAGAAACCATTTTTTTTTTGTCTTTCTGAATGCCTCCGTCATGTTATTTTGCAGAAAGGCAGAGCATTCTGTGAACACAGGTATGAATATTCATACTGTAATACATAAGGTAAGAGTGGTAGAGCAGGTAATTATTAATCCCACTTGACAGAAAAGCTACCAGCAACAAATGAATGCATATGTGCTCTGTGGGCATTAGGGATTCAGCTGGCATTAAAACTCAAATCCCTAGAATCCCAAGCAAGCACTGTATTCATGAAGATAGCTCCTTCATAATATTAGACTCTGCAAAGCTTTATTCAGATGAAGCAGTTGCTCAATTTAATCTACAATTTCCAGACAGGTTCCTAAAAATCTTATTTTTATTAATTTGGACAGAGCCAGAAACTTGGCATGATCCTTGTGAAACCCAAAAGTAGTTTACTTTATTTTTCACTGTTACTAAGCTTTGAGTTGATTTGAATAACCATTTTTCAATGACAATTCTTTTAAATAGAACCCCTGGCCTTAAAGATATAACTTTTCCCTTCCTTTAAGTTGCCAAGTGACAAAATAGCCTGATCAAAGATTATGTGAGAAGGAAATCTTTCTTAAAGGAGAAGCAATAACTTTTATTTTTGTTTTCATCCTTAAATATTCTTTGAAATGACCAATAAATAAAGAGTAATTTGATTGAAATGTTGTAAAGTTGTCTGAATAAAGGTTAAATGCAACTTTCACTTCATCATCTATTAGTTATATGAGCTTGTTATTATCTCTCTGCAGGAAGCATAAAAGTGATATAAAGACCCATGGGGTAGATGGGATCTTAAGGTACCATTTAGTCTGTCTCCTGTCTCCAGTCTCTCACTTACATGGTCCCATACAGCAGAAACTCTTCCCCCTTTTATAAAAGAAATCTGGATCAATGTGTATAGTATTCGATAATATTTATTAATGGGATGCTCTTTACATACACCCAAATACACCTGCGGCACTTAAGTCAAGCACTTTGATTTTTATATTTTAATGATAGAGTACCATTACTTTTCTGTCCAGTAATCTTTATCTTTCTTTTCCCATGCTTCTCAACCATACTAATTAATATTTATAAATATTATATAATCATATAAAATTATATAAGTAGAGAAATAAGTGTAATTGTTTTATCTCTTATTTACTGTTAAGGAAGTTGATGCTCCCAAAGGTTAAGTGACTACTCCTTCTCCACTCAAAAAATAAATAAACAAATAAATAAACAGTTTGTAAGTGGTGGTGCCAGGATACATGTCTAGATTCTGTCAATCTAGATCCCTAGATGCTTTTCCGCTGCGTCTCATGAATAAACTTTCTTATATAAACAAGTCACTAGGAGGTTAGATCCCACAAAGGAAAACAACTTCAGAGACATTCCGGCACTTTGAAAAGACCATTAAATGTGTTTTATGTTAACTTAAAAAAGCAGTGGTTCATTGATATCTATTAATAGTTTCACTAATGGAGAAAGTATCAAATTCAAGAAGGTAAATGGAATTTTAAAAAAAAGATTATTCTATGGTCAAAATCTGCAATTTGGAATGGTCTCTGTGATGAATGAGAGTGATTACATACCATAATACACAAGGATTTATTACTTTTTATTTTATTCTGGTAAGGATAATTAATATGGGCTTTATGATAAAGTCATATCCTATGAAACTAAGTAACATCTAAGTGGTCTAAAAGAATGGATTTAAGATGTACCACATTTGCTCAGTGAAAACTGATTTAATTGAACCATGTTATAAAGATCTTTAAGTAGTTTACATTATGATACATATTATATAAATTTTATGCAAAATCATAAGCTTTCGATACATTAGTGAACTAAGGACTGCTTATTACCTGCCATTGGCCAGGGATCATACTAACCATCATACACACATTACTTCATTTAATCTTCATAAAGTCCTAATGAAATACAGGTAGAGTTTTTCTAATTTTTCTACTTTTTCTAAGATAGGTTGAATGGTTTGCCCAAAACCAGTGTCTGGAAAAAGGTGCAGTTAGAAACCAAATGCTGTACTTTTTGCATTATATCATCTGGCATCCTAAAGTCTCTATGTCGTTTTGGTAAATGAGTATGTGAAAGACACTGTTTTATGGGTGAACTCACACCTGGCTGAGCAGGCTGACAGGTAAAGACAACAGCCAGGGTTAACCCCATAAAATTGAAATATGCATATGAATTTCAACAGCAGACTCTCAGGAGGAAGTCTTGGGCAGTTAGGACCCTAGCGAGAAAGACTTAGATCCCATAGTTTATTTGTCCAGTCTTCTCTGACCTCTCTTCTGGCCTAAAGAATCCCGATGGTGAGATAAAGAATTTCTGTATAAACTGCTGAGGGAATTACATCAGAAATAAGCCACAGAAGCATGCTCAGATCCTGTATGCTGCAACAAATAGTCTGAGCTTATTAATTTTGTAGAGGACCAGAAAGGATGGAAAGGAGACATTTTGAAATAAAGAAGTTTGATGACACTGGAATTCTTCCAAGGCATCTGTTCACTGAATCCTATGTTGGCTTTTAATATGTGGATCCTGAAATAGACATGTCATCTTCTTATGTTTTGTTTTGTCTTTTTCTTTTAAGCTTATTGGTACAAGTGGATGGAATGACTTCAAAGTGGTCCTCCTATCTCTTTCACACAGTGGAAGATGATAAATGGTTTTTTTTTTAAAATGTATTGATGAGAGCAAAACAAGACAATAAAGTTTCTTACTGGGAATGTAAGTTATTCACACTGGGTCTTCTGATAATTAGTGCATTTTAGTATAATTTAGCTTGGTTCATTAGGATATGATTATTACATGACAGCAAATGAATGATATTTTGTTTCTTAGTATACTGAATTGTCACACTGTGGATATTATAAATGTATTTCTTTACTAACCCATATGCACTGTGACTCTTTCAAATTGGCACAGTCCATACATAGTGATACTTTTCAAAATATAAAAAAACTAGCTCCTGCTTTACCAACCAACCCTGACAACAATATGCATGTTTGTGTGTGGTTAGAGATTTAGTCAGATAATTAAACAGTAACATCTACTATACAACTTATAACACTTGAAGTATTGTTCTAAGTACTTTATTATCTCGAGAAACAGGTAACTCACAGTCTAGGTAGACATTTTTTAATTAAATTAACATTTGAAAATATCTGAACATAAAACTCTTTTCTCCATTTTGCCAATTAAATAATTGAGATCTAGAACAGTTAAATTAGGTCTAGGATTGATCTAAAGTTTCAAGAGAAAATCAAGGTAAAATACTGATACTCAACCTAGCATTCTCAACTCCAGATGAAGTAACATAAAACAAAGATTCACCATAAAAAATAAATTCAAGATAACATCAAAATTATACAATGATAAAACCCAGTATACGACATTAAGACATTGTATAGTGTTTCATCCTTATAAAATTTTTATAGATTTATTTTTAAAAAATAACATCCCTTCTTGAGGAAGAAAATTTGAATCCTATAGACATCATCTCTTAGAAACCATTTTAAGTAATGAAAACCAATAATTTATCAGCAAGAAAAATCATATATTATAATAAATGCCTTTAACCCTCTACTATATTTTAATAGTTTTCTTTTTTAAACTGGTGCTACAAATGTATTCATAACTTGTCAATATGTTAATGCGCTCTTAAGAATTAAAATATTTGCATAGTTTGTTGATACATGACTTGTATAAACAATTTTATTTCACCAAAGAGATAGCGATAGCAAATAAAGACATTAAAATGTGTTCGGTATTACTAGTCATAAGGGAAATGCAAATTAAAATCACAGCAAGTTACCACTACTCATCTATTAGAATGACTAAAATTTAAAAAAAAATCTGACAGTTCAAAATGACCTCACAGATACAGAATAATAAGAACTCTCATATATAGCTAGTAAGACTATAAACTGGGACATCCATGATGGAAAACAGTTTTGCAGTGTTTTATAAAGTAAAGCATATACTTTAGGCCAGGCGCAGTGGCTCATGCCTGTAATCACAGCATTTTGGGAGGCTGAGGCAGGCGGATTGCTTGAGCCTAGGAGGTCTACACCAGCCTGGGCAACGTGGTGAAAACCCATCTCTACAAAAAGTACAAAAATGAACTGAGTGTGGTGGCACATGCCTGTAGCCCCAGCTACTCAGAAGGCTGAGACTCGTTTGAACCCATGAGGCAGAGCTTGCAGTAAGCCAAGATCATGCCACTGCACTTCAGCCTGGGCAACCAAGCAAGATTCTGTGTCAAAAAACAAAAACAAATAGCAACCAAAAAAGTATATACTTCACCATACAACCCATCAATGTCACTCTAAGATATTTACCCAAGATTAGAATATATGTTTACCCAGAAAACTATACATGAATGTTTATGTCATCTTTATTCATAATAGCCAAAAGACTAGAAATTCAAATTTCTATCCAGTTGGTGAACAGATAAACAAATTGTAGTACACCCAATACAAAGGAATACCACTTAATAATAAAAGGGAACAAACTACTAATAAATGCAAAAACATGGATGAATTACAATAACAGCATACTGATGACATGGAAACTATTTAAAAATAAATAATAGTTTTCTTTTGATCCCAAAACTACTGCTCTCCATCTAAATGTGCTCTCTTCAACATAAAGAAAACATATATATGCTCTTATACACAGAAAGAGATACAGAGGTAAATAAGAGAAACCACTAGTAATTAGTATATCTAGGTAAAGAGTGTTCATTGTACTATTCTTTCAATTTTGAAATTTAAAATTTTCACTACCATTGATGTCTCCCTGACCCACAGTTGCTTTCATCCTCCTCATTTATCCTACTGCCATTCCTGAACATATTAGATGAAGATAATTTTAATGTTATAAATTATCTGGAAATGCCTGTGACTTTATCAAGCACAATTAAACAGATTTCTTTTCTCCCTCTACTCATTTAACTCTTAAACTGGTGGTTTTCAAGTACTTGGAGATTACGGACTTGTGTGAGAATCCTCCAAAATTCTCCAAGCATATAATCATCCATATTGCTTTGTTCTGACCCAGAACCAGGAAACAGATCATCACCACGCTCTTTTTCAAGGAATTCCCAAATGGTTCCTAGATCTAGATCACTGATTTTCCTGAAAATACAGTTTGAAAGAAGCACTCTTTGAAGCCACACTATCCTCCATCCCCTTACTTCCAATCTGCATAGTTTGCAATAAACCTGAGTCAGGAGAGATATAGTTAGGAAGAGGAGGACAAGCCTGGGTCTGTCAAGGGAGCACATCACCGCATAGGCATTCTCTTCAAAAAGGTCTTGAGAAGCAGTCATCCTCATTCACCCTAAGTTCCAGCAAGAAGCAACCTGAGAAGTCGAGTTATTTTTCATTTCAACCTACAGTACACAGTGGTATTCAAACATATTTATGTCAAACAAATTACTACCAGAGACAGAGGTCCCCAACCTCCTAGTTCAGGAAAAACAAAATGAGACAGAACCAAGTGAACAGTTTCCCTCTCAGTGATGTCTTTCCTAGAGTACAAGGGTTATTAACTTGTAATTTCCTCACTCTGCAAGTCATAGACTTCTTACTTCCAAGTTCCCTGGGGAAATCCTATTAAAAGCTCAAATTGCTGTAGCTGCTGCTAGAGTTAATATTGTAAATGTTACACCAGTGGAAAAAATATAGATAATTAAGCATTCTAATGTGCACTATGTAAACATTTTGAAGGCAAAATAACAAATAGATTCCCCCATACAGCACTTCTTCTCAGGCAGTTGGTGAGAGATTTGTAGAGCTTTCCTGAGCTGATGTACCAACCGTGCTACTTGATGCATGAAGAATAACCAAATAAATAATTATACAATACTACAGACAAATATTTACTTTACAGCACTACAGACTAGGTAATATGATTTGTACGTGGTGACTTAATTAAATAGGCTACCATGTAAAGAAGTTAGGCTCTAGTGAGATATTATAATTAAATCTGCATCTGCAATATCATAGAATACAATATAGGAAGCAAGTTATAGTAACTATACTAACAGAAACGGAGCACAGCTATTGAGAGATGAATGGAGAAGGATGCTTGCAGAGTAAGTATCAACAAAGCTTCCTTTCTGGTTCCTTCATATCAAGCTAAAGGAAAAGTGCTCAAAGAATAAAGAGCAGGAAACAAACCATATTCATTCTTTATTTTCTTCAACAAGTATATGTTAAATGACTGTCTTTCTTGTATGCTCTCAGGATACTGAAAACAAGACAGAATCGCTGCCCTCATTCAATTTAGCAGCCATGGCAGATGATGGAAAGATAAGACAATATAACACATAAGCATGTCTGTAGTGTATTTTCAGGTAATAATAAGTACCAAAGAGACAAGGAACTAGAAGGTGAAAGGGTGCTATTTTAGATAGGGAGGTCAGCAAAGGCCTCTCCAGATAGTGATACCTGGAGATAGTAGAATCCTGAATGGACATAAGAGGAAACCATGTTAACATCCAGGTACTTTTCTTCTAGGCAGAAGAAAACCAAGTGCAAAGGTTGGAAGTGGATACAGGTTTTGTTTGCTCAACAACAGAAAGAAGGTTCACAGGGCTGGAGAACAGGAGAGAAGGTTGGAAGCAGCTCGGGGCCAGAAAATATTACCTGAAAACCATGGTAAGCATTTGAGATTTTTTCTAAGAAATCACTTAAATGCTTCTAGCATAATGTTGCAAGTGCATTGGCAGTGATGTTAGAGAAGGAAGCACTATAAACATCCAAGGAGAAAAACTGAGAGATAACAAAACAGAAAGGAATGGAAAGAGAACGCAAGTGGGATTTAGCAAAATGGGTTTAGCCTTTAGCAGAAAGGCAGCTGGCAAGCTTGCTGGGCCACCTTCCGGCATGTGTCCTGGGGGTTGTCACCATTACTTTGCAAAGCCCTTTTTACAGTAAGTATTTTAAAAATTCAATATATTGAAGACTTGAGGACACTAAAAGGCCAGGAAAACACTATTTATAGATGTACTGATAAAATGCTTGCTCTGATTAAAGCAACAGACTCGGGCTATGAGGCATAGATTTCTACTGCCATTTGATTCAGATTGTGGACTAAGATAATACCTGCTTTTTTTTTTAACCCACTAGGAGTCTGCACTTAAAGCAAAATACAAAGCACCTCTAGTAAATTAGGACTGAGCTAATAGGGTTTTCCTCAGATGCACACATCCTCCTATGCACCTTTGCTGATTGTTTGATGCATGTGGGGGTATTGTACCAGCTAGTACTATCTACAGCATCATGGTGTAAGTGATAAATCAAGAGACACCAAGTTCACATGCTTTCCTCCCAGTTTCCAAAAACCATAATTTGTTAAGTCATAAAGCAAGTCATATGCATAGTTTTCAATGTTACGGGATATACAAAATGAGTAGAAGTCATTATCTCTCAAATGCACACTGTCCCTTTTCCCTTTACCTTTAAGCTCCTTGTCCTCTAATCCATTCTCCGCCTGACCTGCAAAGTACCTTTCTAAAATAAAAATAATATATGGCAATCACTTTCTCATAACCTGTCTTGGCTCCCCACTGAGGGTGGATGGGCTAAAGCCCCAAGTCTTGTTCATGATATTGGAAGCCCTAGCAAATGGCTCCAACCTGCTGGCACAGTCTTACTTCCTAGCTTTCTCACCTTGCATCCTTAGGCTGAAACCCCAGTGAACTATGTGTACTTTCACTCATGCTCAGAGTCAAATCCCAACTCAGCTGTTTATTTTCTGTGTAAACTTGGACAAATTACTTGTCCTCTCTGACCTTTATTCCTTTTCCTATAAAATGAAAATAATATAATAGTATATAACTCATGGGGTTTTTATGTGCTTAAATGAGTAAATACATTTAGAACTAATATCCAACACATTATGTAAGTGCTAAATATATTAGAGCTATTATTGTTATCATTTGTTAACAGGATTTCCTAATTATTGCTCCCTTGGCCAAAAAATACCTTTCCTGCCCACTTTTCTCCTAGAAAACTCCTATTCATTTGTCACAACCCCACACAAATGTCATCTCTTCTCTAAACTTACCTTAACACATTGACTTACTGTCTAGTGGTAGTTATTTCTTCTGTGCTCTCATGACAAGTTGAACAACACGCTTCAGTAGCATTATTCCCACACCATTGATTAATTATTATTGCATAAGTTTGTCTTCCAGCTAGTATAGGAGTTCTTTGAAGACAAGGGGTCTTTCTCATTGTGTGTCTCCTAAGCCCAGATCAGAGCCTGGTGCACAGTAGACTCTAAACAAATGTTTTGTTCAAACAAATGTTGAATCAATAAATATGTAAAGACAGACATCTCTCAAAAAATTTCCAATATTACCAGGAAAGAATTCAAGGCAATTGATCAATATTACAAGCACAGATTCAGTAGAGTTAGCTAACAAACTAGGGCTAAGTTGCGTAATACAGCAAGCACATCTGCAGTTCTGAGAAAGGTCAATCATCTGCCATATTCACTGTTTTTTTTCCTATTCTCCACTTAATCCAGTGTTGTCTTGCCAAATATAAGTCCCTTTAGAGTACTAACTATGGCTTTAAAAACTTTTATATTCAAATATTAGATACACAAGTAAAGACTTCACGAACCTTTGTTAAAATGAGAAAAGATTTCCAAGATATAGGTAAAACTAAATGAGAAAAAGGAATACAAGCCTCTTTTCTCCTACTAACTTCTAATTACAAAAATATTGTTTCCTGTGTGCAAGTATGGACAGACAGATAAAGGATAGTGCTCACCAATACAAGAAGAGAGTTCCAGAAAGGAGCAGCAATGCAGAGGGGCAGGGGGCGCAGAGCGGGAGTTGGCAGTGGGGAGGACGGTAGTTGGGGGTGTGGTGGGCCCAGGATATATTCAAGACCATTGCAGTAGCTTTCTTCAGAGAGCATCATGTTGCTAATGATGAAAGAGAACTGATGACTGAGGTTGGGACATCAACAAAGAAGGGTAGGTTATAAAAGCTGGACACTGTGTGACAAGTACCAGGCAAGCACAGGCAGGTCATACAGGCCAGGTAGGATAACACTGTGCTCCAGAAGTTAGCATCCCTGATGTGGGATTGGGGATAAAGAGTATGTTACCTTAGAACTCTGGCAGTGATTTTCTGATTCAGTAATTCTGAAGGTTCCACTGACACTTTGCAACTTATTACATGTTTCATATGTATATTTTCTCATATCATCTAACAAAGAGTGTGGTATCCACTTTTGGGTCTCAAAATTCAAAGAAAATTTTTGAAATTTGAGATGGTGGTTCAGAGTCAAAATAATGATTAATGGAGTATAAACACCTATACGAAGCTAAAGCAATTCAAAATAATTTTGATATCTGCAATAGGCAATATTGAAAGGATCATGAATTTGGAGTATACTTATATTCCAAATGAAACTTAAATGAGATAACATATGCAGACATTCTAGTAAAAAACTTAAAATATAGTAGGTGTTGGAATACATGTGGGTTGAATCAGATTTTTTTTCTCTTCTTGCTCACAGCAGTGCTCAATTACATATGTTGAGTGAATGAAAAAGAAAACGCTGGCACCAGTTAATAATGATCTTCAGATTCATGCAGGCTCTTACGCATCTTTTTTATTAATAATATCCACTGAGGGGAAAATATATTATACATAATATATAAATAATACAGATAAATCATCACAAATAGTTTTCTAGTACCTGGACTATAAAGTAGTAAGATTGTATACTAAGTGAGGTTTTAGAATTATTTTCTCTAGAGTCTTAAAAGTAGGGCATATTCCCATATGTTAAAGATGGAGTAATTGTGGTCCTGCCCAAGGGTAAAAGGAAGCAATGAGATAATCATCCAAATTCCTTCCAGATTTAGGATTTTGTAAATACTCTGATTGGTGACAACACATTGAATATCCACATTTCCTCAGATATTTTTAAATAGCCCAGAGTCAGAATTTCATAAATATTTCTTAAATCTTCTGCCATTAGTCCACAGTTCATAACTTGGGTTTTTAAAGCCAGAACTACACATCCATCTGACTGAAATATGAAATCTACAAATAAAAACTGTTTAGTGGGTTTGCATATAAACTGCATCCTCTGCATTGTTTAGCTTCATCATGAAAATTACTTTAATTTCAACGCTGGAATCAAAACAATCCAATCTTCTTAAAAGAAGCCTACTGTCTACTGTAAAGTAATAACATGTTTTTAGAGACTTCTAAGTGCATATCTTGGAATTTCTAACTTAAGTGCGTGGTTTGGAAAATACCAATCGTTGATCGTGAAAGGCTGGTTACATTTCACTATGACAGAGGCAAAAGTAAAGTACTTATGCTCTTATTTCCTCATGTAACCATTTCATCTAATGTAAAAAAAGCACATGAAATTTCTTGGAAATTCAAGAAAGAAAAGTTTATTATACTCACAATTCTTAGAGACAGGAGATATGGCAGCCCATACAGAGCCACGCATATTCATTGGAAAGACATTAGGGTGCTCAAGAGACAAAAAAGTGAAGCAAGGGGAAAGCATGAAGCTTTCGGCCAGAGCCTTTATTGGGGTTCCCCTGGGAAAGGCAAAATTTTTAAGATTTGAAAAAGTCATGAAAATATGTAAGATATATGTCTATTTTCCAGAAAGAGATTTTCATTGCATGTTGTATGAAAATAAATTTGAAAAATGTTAAGTATATATTCAGATAAAACAATAGAAATAAATATAAATAAAGACTTAGTCATGAGCTGAAAACAAACTGTGAAACAGTTTTACTAAGAAACATCAGAAGGGGAATGTGTGAGTTGAAAGTAAAAAGGGTGAAAATGAATCATAGTCATAACTAAAGTTATTTTACAAGTTTAATGATTAATGAATTATTTTAACCTATATTATACAGCATTATATCAAAGTCCTATGTTTTCTTTTTTGGCAATTGTAAAATTTTGTTTTAACTCAACTAAAAGAATATCATCTTATTAGCATAGGTAACTTCAGATACCATTTAATTGTTCCTTTTGCAACTTGCTGCAAGAAAATTTGTATAATGCATGAGTAAAACTAGCTCTTTAATCATTTTAAAATTGGGGTTTTTGGAAAAGTAAAAAACTCCAGTATTTATAGCTCTATGTTCTTAGCACATCAAAAATCTATTATAAGAAAAAGAAAGGTCACACTATTGTGTTCAGAACCAAAACTCTACATTAAGAAAAATATTACTGAGGGTTTAAGAAGACTTATCGTTATCTAAAAATTAGCTATCTAAAATTAAATATCCTTTTGGTTAAAATAGTGACTTAATATTAACTCAAGTAAGAAAAGATGTGCATCTATTATGTATTTTCTATATATATTATTTTCATAACTAATTAAGCATATGTTTATATACCTTCCCTATTTAGTTATACTACTTAGCAAACTATAAGAAAATACATACATGTTAGGGGTGGGATAAAGCACAAAAGAGAGGACTTCTTCAAGTCAGTACATCCTCATACATAAACCTTGCCTTTCTACAAATGCTACCATCATTGGTAGGCTTTGAAAGACTAACCACGTGTATTTTGCAAATAAGAGATTACAATTAAACAACATGATTTAATACATCAAGAAGATGACCAAAGAAATTCTGCAATAAAGCCATTATATGGACAGTCCATTGTCATAAAGCAAGAACAAGCACAACATATATTCCAGGCAAACTATGTGTTGGCTAAACATGTGGTATCTATCAAAGGCAAGCTATATCTTTCTAGGCATAACTTTAATTTGCCAATGCATTATACAGTAGATTAAGCAGACAAGCATTTTAGATAAGTAGAAAATAATTCAAGTGAGTATTAATTTTTAAAAATCAGATCTCCTCAATTTATAATGTTGATTGGCAATCCAGCAGGTAGTCACAAAATCACTGTGTTAGAATTGCCTTTAAGATGTACATGCTCCCTTTATTGCTATGGTCTCTGCTAGAAAAAACCAAGGTACAGCTACTTAATTTTTAAAGGTACGTTAATCTGAAAGAAAATATATCCTCCAAAGAAATCTGAAGTGGCCTGGCTCTTACAGTAAAAGTGATTTAATTTCATTGTGTTTTATCCTTACATTTCATCATTATACTGTTTAAGGACATTACCCTACTATATTTACATACCTTGT
Source organism: Mandrillus leucophaeus (assembly GCF_000951045.1). NCBI lineage: Eukaryota > Metazoa > Chordata > Mammalia > Primates > Cercopithecidae > Mandrillus > Mandrillus leucophaeus. Next base: position 99,191 of record NW_012104965.1, on the reverse strand, counting down.
AAACATATGTATTAAAGGTGGCAGGCTCAGAGCAAGTTTTACAGAGGGTTCTTGAATTTATTTGCTGGGTATTCCAAAAACATCTATAAATTTTAAGTTCTATTTTTTTTTTTTAAAAAAAAGAGGCTCTTAAAAATAACAGCATTTTGGAATCATATACTAAAGTAACTAATCAAGCAATTTCAGAAGCGAGGACTTAGGTTTCCCTTTCCTTAAGTAATGTAAAGATAAGTCAATAAATCAAAAACTCACTGGTCTATATGCTATAAACATGGTGGTACAACAAATTAAGTTAGACTTTATACATTATCTTAAAAATAAGTGAGAACTAAGATTAAAACACTTATTCATGTCCCAAAATATTTTTTAAAATCACTAACAATCACAGAACAAAAAAAGTCACCTACCACCTCAACAGATATGAGGCAAAAAACTGACTTTAAAAATTCATTTATTACTCGACTTACCTAGAATTAGCTATGTATTCTGATAAGCAGTAATTTTAAAGACTCTGCAGTTAAAAGCATATTTTATCTGGAAATAGCTAGTAGCACAATGACAATTTAGCACACACTGCATTTATGTATTCTTCAGCTAACCTGGTCTCCATTCATTTCACACTTGTGGTATGTATTAGGAACAAAACTCAAATATTCCATTTTCTACACTGCTAATCACTGGTGCTAATGCAAGAATCCGAAAAGCACTGTAGATACCTCCAAGTCTCATCTTACCATGTATGAGCCACAGTGAAGCGACGACGCTGCCGAATGCTTTTATTCACCAGCAACTTTCTGAAAAAGCATGGTGAGTTCCTTGGTGAACTGCGTGGAGAAATTTTAGGAGATGTAGGTCTGTTTCCTGGCAATCTCGGAAGCTCAAGTTCTAAATGCATTTGCTCCTTGAAAGTCTTTATGCAAACCTCAGGTTCAGAAGCAGTAAGTTCCTTTGAAGAATCTTTTGCTGTCATGTCTTGTAAGGAGTGCTAGCTTTCACCATCCAAAACAAAAATCTCAAACATAGCAGAGACACTGCTGCAGGTTAGAAGACTGGTAAGTCTGCAAACTATTTCCAGTTTAATTTACGAAGCTGTGACTCCAATGTATGAGCGTCTTAGAACAAGAGCAGCATACTCGAAGAATAGCAAGTCAGGCTGTCACAAGGAGCTTTATCAGGCTGGCTTTGCCTCTGAAAATGCGCCAAAGTGCTTCCAATGTCAGTAGCCTCCTTGTGGATGAGGTTTGTCTGCAAGCTACACACTGACACTCACTGAATTCATTCAGCTGAATATATCAACTCATGAAATATTCATAAGGGCTTTTGATAAATCCTTTACATGTATTTTTTTTAAAAAATATCTTATCAAACAAGCTGCATTCACTAATGGATAGTAAGCAAAACCTAGTCACTTGTTTTGTTTGCACAAAGAGCAGACCCAGAATCCGTCCAGCATGTGTAATGTTTAAAGTCTTCATTCAGAATTATCTTGCTCTGTAATGCACACAACAGTAACTCCACCTACCAAACGCTATTGGCTCAGGATTATTTAAACAATTGCACTCTGTTTCCCCCTTAACAACACCCTTCATCGCTTTAGATTTCCACAGAATTTGTGAGGCTAACTGTCTTCATCACAGTAAAAACTGATTAAATCCGGAATTGTCAAAAAAAGCTAGCTAAAATAGCCTTCTGAATTCCATCTTTGAATGAAAGAGCTGATTTGCTGAAGTTTTTTTTTTCCCTCCCTTCTCCAGAAGATCCAAAACAGCATCAATATAAAAAATGTCAGTGAACAGGAAAACATTGGATTTGGTTCATTCCCCCAAGGAATTTAATGTCCAATATTTATTACAATAAACATTACCCCCATTCTTCTGTTTAAGCTCATTGTTCATGGGTTGCCAACAGCAGCCACTCTATGTTAGATGAACAGACACTTTGACAGCAAAGCTCACAAAACTGGAATGAAGGTAACAACCAGGAAAAATGAACACTCTCAGTTAAAGCGCAGAGTCCAAAGTCAAGCACTATGCTTGTGTTTGTGTGTGTGCAGGGAGGTGTACAAGATACTGTATGCTTGCGTGTGGGCATATACATTTGAGAGTGCGTGTGCTCTTTGTTCACAAAGAATGCAAGTGAGACTTATGGGCAGAGGAGTCCAAAAAATGCCTCAAGTCCAAAAGTAGATCACTGTAACCTGACATCTAGATACATATTGGAATACAGCTTCTATACTTTAAAAGGCACATGGGGAAGTAGAAAGGAAATAGTGGTGCTTGAAGTTTCTTGATGTTATGAAAAGTCTATACCGGCAATGATTGTCACAAGGGCCAGCTTGATCTCAAATAAGTTTGACAAAGCAGAACTAGGGCTCATCAGCAAGAGTGACAGAAAAGACATGATTCCCGGTGAGACTTCAGTGAAAAAGGGAGACATTGAATTCTCCCACTACGATGTGAAGACTTCTACCCTTATAAAATCATTTGGGCTGAGTGCAGTGGCTCATGCCTGTAATCCCAACACTTTGGGAGGCCACGGCACGTGGATCAGTTGAGGCCAGGAGTTTGAGACTAGTCTGGCCAACATGGTGAAACCCTGTCTCTCCTAAAAAAAAAATACAAAAATTAGCCAGGTGCGATGGCACACACCTGTAATCTTAGTTACTCAGGAGGATGAGGCACACGAATCACTTGAACCAAGCAGGCGGAGGTTGCAGTGAGCCAAGATCATGCCACTGCACTCCAGCCTTGGTGAGAGAGTGAGTCTTTGTCTCAAAAAAAAAAAAAAAATCATTAATCTGTGTCAGATATTCTGGCTAAAATGTGCTAAATATCTAAAGGGCTAAATAAGAGCAGACTAACTCCTACGTGTAGGAACAAGTAAGACCCATGCCAGCCCTTGGGAAAGTGGTTCAAACACAATAGGAAGGGTTTAAATTACTAGTTTACAGGTACTCCTCTGGAAAGCACAACAACATTTCAATAACTAACTAAAATATATTATGAACAAAAACAAAGTCATGGAATTTTAGACTTGCACTGAATCCTAGTAATCACCTTGTTCAGCTCCTCATTCCAATGACAAGGTAACAGAGCTAGAGAATTTAAGCAACTTGCCTAAAGTCATATTAGCTGCTGATACTAGAGCTAAAACTAAAACCCAGGTTTTTAAATTCCCAATGGAATGATCTTTAACTCAATTACAAAATTGTAATTTTCTTCAAGTTGGCTCTAATGCATTTTTTAATATCTAAAGATATTTTAACTGCCCTATTTGAGAAGACAAACTATTAGTAATGTCACAGGAGAAAATATGGCTATAAGCTACCTAATATTTGCTGAATTATGAAAACAAAGCTGGGACTTTCCTCCAGCAATAATATGATTTAAAACTGGGACATGAAAATATGTGATTTTTCCATTATTCATAGTGATTTATTAGCAAAAAGTAAAATAGCAATTTGAAGTTACAAAAAGATACTTCTCAGATTTACTTTTCAAAACTGCCAAAATATAGTACGAATTTTAGGAATTTCTTTCTAAAAATATTACAACAAATTTCACAACCTAGATATAGCCGTATGTGAACTGTTGTTTATTTAGATAAAGAAATGTTGACATAAACTTACCTAAAGCAGTAGAATAGTGCAATTATAATTACTTTCCATTTCTTATTACCAAATTATGTGCCATTGTGTGGCATTCTACATTACTTTTTTCACTTTAGCTATTATGACAGCCAAGTTCCCAAATAAAGAAATTTTGAGAATCATCGTAAGAAGTGAAGTTCACAAAAATACGCAAAGTCTGTTAATTCTACCTACTCTAGAAAAAAAAAAAAAAAGGAATACCAAAGAGAGCCAATTGAAATATAAAACTTAAAAGATAATCAGACTTTTTGAAAGTCTGAATTACTTATTTCTGAAAAAAAAAAAGTTTAAGGCAAATGCATGAAAGTTTGTTTTTAGAGCAAAACTGCCAAAAAAAAAAAAAGGAGACGCTTTGCCAAATGTTGAAAACAAAGATGAGTCTACAAGGTAGGAAATAGGCAATGCTATCTAAGAAAAAGTAAATATAAGTACAGTTAAAACAAATCCTATGCTACATTTCAGCAAAGAATACTATTTGAGAGAGACAGCCAGGAGAACAGGAGAAAAAGCAAATAGAGTCTATGTGCCCTGTCAAGTGCCTAGGAAGAAACTAATGAATAAACTGAAAACCTTCCTGTTCATGTATAACCCTTAGCCCTTGGCACATCAGAAGGAGAAATGAGTAATTCCCAATTAATTTATCAATGTACAGATACTTGGGAATTATTTGAGAATTCCAATTAAAGGTACGTCTCAGGTTTATTTATTTATTTTTTTTATAACTCAATAACATTTTATTTTATTTTATTTTATTTATTTTTTAGACAGAGTCTTGCTGTGTCACCCAGGCTGGAGTGCATTGGCTCTGTCTAGGCTCACTGCAACCTCTGCCTCCGAGTTCAAGCAATTCTCCTACCTCCCGAGTAGCCGAGATTACAGGCGCCCGCCACGATGCCTGGCTAATTTTTTGTATTCTTAGTAGCGACAGGTTTCACGATGTTGGCCAGGCTGGTCTCAAACTCCTGGCCTCAAGTAATCCACCTGCCTCAGCCTCCCAAATTACTGAGAATACAGGCATGAGCCACCGTGCCCACTCTGTCTCAGTTTCAAATGATGAAATTTCTGATATCCATATCCTGTCAAAGCAATAAGAATCAATAATTTATCATAATAAATATGATTAAAGGATTTGAATATAGTTATATAGTCAATAACAATTAAATAATATATTACTTATTATTATAAACATTGTGGAAAAAATTGAAACATTTTGATTTTCATTGAATTGAAAAGAAAGGTCAATTAATTACAGTCAAAAGTATTATAAATTTATAGTGACACTATGATAGCTTTGTTTTAAAATGTTTTTAAAACTCAAAATCCTTGCAATACAATTATTTTGGATGAAAATAATTACATTATTTTTATACTCAATATCCTTCAAAGTTTAAAAGTTGACCCGAAAAAAATTTGCTATGAGTGACCACTTTTCAACCATTATCTGGCCAGGGCAATCAGGCAGGAGAAAGAAATAAAGGGTATTCAATTAGGAAAAGAGGAAG